>NC_141143.1:134754574-135123589 GCF_053477565.2 Lygodium microphyllum
CAAGAGGGAGAGAGAACTCTAGTACAAGAAATAAATATTGCTTAGTAAGTTGCTCAAGGTACAACTGGTATACTTTCTCTACTCTTGAGAGTGACCTCTAAACTATTTATATAGCCTCACTATGGGCTAAGGTTAGGTTTTCCCTTGCCCTTCAATTCATTCACACCTCACCTTTCCTCATGCACCTTTGCTTACTTAGGGTTCCCATAATACACTTCTAACACCCCCCCTCAATGCCAGAAGGTGGCATTGGATTACATAGTATGAAAATGGTTATTCCCCTCAATGAATCAGTGGAATGCCTTTGTAAAATAGGCTACAAGTATGTTTATGGAAAGATGATACATGGTATAGGATAGTTGTCAAGAGATTTTAGAGTGTAACCTCTCTAACTCATGAGATGAGATGATCTGACTACATTGTTGATACCTCTTATTTACTGATATGCATAAGCACTTAATGATAGTGTTTTTACACTTCCATTTGAAGTAGATCCTAGGATGATGCCTCACATCTCTTATTGTCACCTTGACTCTTCTGCCACAAGAGTCTTTGCAAGAATGCTACTTTTGCGTATTACAACTATTTGATAGGTAGGTTCTAGTTGCATTGACCATGAGTATTAGAAATCTTTTCCATGGGCAATGATAGGGTGAGGTGGAGGGTCTTACCTCTTGCCTTATAGCACTCAAAAGGGAAATGTCTACTCCATGTTAAAAAAATATTCTAGCTGTGAGATTTACTTGTATCATCATGATTAACAAACCAAATGTGCAAGGCTCATCTATATGCCTATGCTTTTCAAAGCTGCCCATAATAGGAAGATCTTACCAATTAATGGTAGTGTCTCTTCCTTTACAAATTAGGCACTTAAGAATGGAAGCAAAGTGATGTTTAAACCAATAGATATCAGGCTAAAAGTGATCTAAGAGATGAAGTGGTCTATGTGTGTTTATAGCTTACACTTAGCCTTTCAAAAGGAAGATGATGCTTTAGTCAAGCACTTAGTGAATGTGCTCAAGGGCTTAAAAAACCTTTCAAGTTTTGAATAATCAGCAAGAAAATGATGCTTTTGATTACCTTATTCTTATACTTTTCCACAACTTTTATAATGGTATAGAAAAAATGATGAAATGTAGGTTTAGCTGTTAACCATACATTTGTGAACAAATGCTTGTCCACTTGTGTTGCTTTAAGAGCTTCTTCTCAGTGCTAAAAAGCATTGATTTGAATAGCATCCAATGGTGGCTCAATGTGTAAATACACTCTTGATACTTAGAAGCACCACTCAACCAAGCTCATCAGTCAAGTGTTGAAGAACTGTGATTGAAGCTTAAATAAAATCTTATGTACTCAAAGACCTTCAAGAGTGAGTCTTTAGACTTGCAATGGGATTCAATCTTACTTAGTTAGTGATTAGAATAACTGTTAATGACTTCAGTAAGAAGAAAAAATGAAAAAGTCAAGCTTCAAGCTTGACATGGGGTATGGTTGCTAGCAGGGTACATAGTTAGTGTTTTGCTTTGCGTAAGCACTAGAGAAGGAATTATGACAAACCCTTTTAAGGTAAGATCCCCACTGGGGGACTACAAATGCCCCATAAAGGCTCAAGGGATTGCACCCTATGCTACCCACACTATATCTCAAATATGCATGCTATCAAAGAATGTGCTAGATCTATGTTTTTAGTAGTGCCACCTTTTGATGTGGACAATGTCAAACTCTAAGGTGATGTACTACTACGCCTTGAGGTAAGGAAGACATCCTCAGACAAAACTGAGACCTGGAATGCTCTCTTTTCCTCTCCCCAAGTCCTCCAACAGAGATAGCTATGGCATAAAACTATGGAGATTAAGGGATACGATGAAGAAATGAAACTCGCATTTGCACTTATTGTGAGATGTGGATAGGGTAATCTCAATGGCTTTGATACCATGTTGGAATTAGAGTCAGAGCATAAAGTCATGTGCATAAGAGGGAGAGAGAGCTCAAATACAAGAAGGAAATCTTGCTTAGTAAGTTGCTCAAGGTACAACTGGTACACTCTCTCTACTCTTGAGAGTGACCTCCAAGTAGGGTTAGGGTACTCCTTGCCCTTCAATTCATTCACATCTCACCTTCCCTCATGGACCTTGCTTACTCAGAGTTTCCATGCTACACTTCTAACAAGAGAGAGAGACAGACAGAGGAATGTGTATGTGTAAGTGTATCTGTGGTCTTGCTCATGTGTGTACAATTGAAGTACTAATATATTATGATTTAATTGTAACGTATGTGCAAATAATTGAGAGAGGGGGAATGTGAATGTGAATGTATATGTGAGTGTGATATTTCTTGTGTATGTATAATTCAACTACTAACACTGTGATGATACTATAAAAATTAATCAAATAAGCTTAATGTAGTGATGTAACCAAGTTAAGGAGAGAGAACTACTAATGTTGTTAGAGAGAGAGAGAGAGAGAGAGAGAGAGAGAGAGAGAGAGAGAGAGAGAGAGAGAGAGAGAGAGAGAGAGAGAGATGTTATTGAGTAGAGTGAGATGTTGGTGGTTGGTCCCCAATATATGAGGAGAGAGAGAGAGAAGAAAATTTTGTGGTTCTAAGGAGGAAGGGGAGAGTAAGATGTGGCGGTGGTCGTGCCTATGCTAATAGTGGTAATTGGAGCCCCGAGAGGAACACCAAGGAAAAGGGAATTCTCTTGCAAGAAAATCTATCTTGTAACATCAACAAGCTTGTTTATCATGTTTCATATTATCACAATGAAGAAAAGAACACCAGGCACAACAAATCTTCATGCAGCATCATGTAAATCTCCCACGGATTTTAATAGAATCAACCATATTCTTCAACATCCTCACAAAATCCATCAATGGAACAAAGAAATCAAAGAAATACACCATCTTTGAATGGAAATACATGACATAGTATTCATCTTCAATATCTTCATAGTCTTCTCTCTCAATCTCTCATATACAATCACTCTGTTTGAGTAGAATTGGCTATCTCTGACTCTCTCTCTCTCTCTCACTCTATCAATAATACATCATATCCTCACTACAATCTCTCAAAAATCACTCTCAATAATCACTCTTAGGTCGTGGATACCCCTCCCAAGAGGTATGTCTGATATGAAGAGTCACCAGAGCCACTACAGTGTCCTTTCATAGCTCACTACTGTCACTTCACTCTAGTCTTCTCTTCAGTCTTCGGCAGCTACTTCTTCCACTTCTTTTAGCTCTTTTGCACTTGTATTCACCTCTTTCCAAGGCTAGAAAACTTTCCCAAAGTCACACATACATTCCACAGAACACTTACAGAAGCATACAGAACAGTCTACAGAACAGTACCAGAACAGAGACAGAACAGAAGCAGAAGCTCTACAGAAGACCTACAGAAGGTTACAGAAGGTCATCAAAACCTCATAACTCACTCTCAACCCATTCCAAATTCTCATAAACCATTCAATAAACTTTCTCAATATCTCAATCTTCATCAATCAATACTCCTTCCCTCCTTACAGAAGACAATCAGAACAAAACAGACCAAAATAGAACAAAACAGAAGGTATACAGAACCATTCAGAACCTATCAGAACATCACAGAACCATCAACAAACATCATGAACTTCCAAAACACAATCATTATCATCTAAAACACTCTCAAACCACTTCCTAATCAACCAATCATCCCATAAAATCAACCATTCAGCTCTCAAAACAACAAAAATCAGCCAAAAAACAAGTCATTTCAACACTCAACATATCCCCACACTTAATAAGGAAGCGTCCTCGTGACCCAGGAAAAAGGGAATACAAGTTCAAAAGAGCTCAACTTTGATCTTCAATATCTTTTCACAAAGAATCCATCCACCACGACCCCATCTTATAACCTGTTTCTGATATAAAAATACAAAGAAAGGAAAACTCTTTTGAAATTAACACCTCTTATCAAACTAAAAATCACAACAAATTTGTAAAGGATATAAGAGTTTGCTTCTTCTTCATCAGCATCAGCTTCAACTCTCCAACCACGACCCCATCTCTACAAATCTCCAAAACATAGCTCGTACACAAAATCCAATAGGAAACCACCACGTTCGTTTGACATAAAGGAACTCACAACACAAACACTAATACACAACACAACCATCTGAATGACTTCTTCAAAAAAAAGAGGTTTTGCATTAAAAAGCTTCCATTATACATTGGAAAGGTATCAATGAAGATGATCCCTCTTAAAAGATTGATGTTGTCGGAATCGATCCATAGATAAGGATTCATCTACAAAGTTTTTAGGAGGATTTTGGAAAAATTGGAGACAGCACATCCTTTCCAACAGGACCAAGTATCTGCTAGGCAAACAGAGGGCATGAAAATACAGTATCTCTAGCTGTTGGGAATCAATGCTAACATTGACATTCATGCACAACTTTGGAATAGGCTTTGAATCAGTATGAGAGTGCCTATGCATATACGCCAGGTACCAAGCAAAGTGAGCAGTTAATCTCACTGAGGGATCTGCAGACTGGGAATATTGTTGGGCAAAATGAACATAGTTTTGATAAGCTTGACTAGAAGCCGTCCATTCTCCCGGAATTACTGGCCAATTAATCTGCGGTCCTGTAAGGCAATCATCCGAACTCCATCCCCTTCTTCTGGAAATCTGATTATCAAAACCGTCACAGTCACTAACCAACTAAGGTGGTTGAGATATGGAAGTGTTAGGAGAGGATAGTGGAATAAGGGAAAGTGGATGTAGGGAAGGATAGGAAAAATCATAAAAGGAAGAAAAGGTTAAAGAAGGAGTGGCAGAAATTTGTAAGGAATCACTAAGGAATGGTGTTAACTGATAAATAGGAAATGTGGAGGGTACATTAATGAGGGGTGAAGGACAGGGTGGAGAAGGGGAAAATACCCTATCCTCAATAAAGGAACAGTAAGTGAAAATAGGAATTTGAGGGAAATTTGAAGGTTGGAAAAGAAGTGGTAAAATTACTGTGGAATTAGTTTGACAAAGGAAAATATATATAGCATAGCGGTGAGCCAATTGTTGGTAATAGAGGAGGGTAGGAACAGAAGGTCCTAAAAGAGATCGTCTATGATAGGCATCAAAGAAGGTAGCATCAAATGGATTATGTTTGGAAAGATAGGTTAAGAGATCCATCCTCAGTTGGTTAGTACTCTGGGCAAAGGTAGGAGATGTGTTTTGTCTTTGATTTAGGACCACCGAATCAATCATGGGATGCCACGAATTATCCTGACAATCAGCTACTTTGGAGGAATAACTTTGAAACATATCAGCTATGCGCAACTCCAAATGATTAACATATAAAACAGCCTGTAAGACCACATCCCCCACATACCATGCCATATCTACCTCATCTGGAATTAACAAATCTCCTCGGAGATACATGTATGACATCAACATGGTTTCTGGTGTGACAGAATCTTCAAAGACCATTCTGACTACCTCTGTCAACAACTCAGCAGACCAAGCCCCACTCCAGCCATCCTCTGGAAAAGGTAAATCCATCGTGGAAAGCTTCATATAGAAGACCAACTTCTGTAAGTGGTAGTGGACAAAGAAAGAATGGTCTGGTAGGACATATTCTTGAAACTGTTCAAAGGTAGACCATAACAAGTCCATTCTGGACTGCAATCTTTCCACTTTATCTTGGAATAGAGGGCACAAAGTAGCCTGTCTCTGTAGGGCAGCCAAGTCCTGCTGGGAAAGAGAAGGAATCAATGGAACAGGAGGGCTTGGAGGAACAGAGCGGGACTTTGCAAGCTGATCTTGCAACTGCTGGATTTGGGAGGCTTGGTTGGCCACTGTGTCATTAGCCATCTGTAAAGCTGAAAGCTTGTCATCTAAAAGAACTTGGAATTCTTTCGCTTCGCTGGACATCCTCTCCTTCTCTGCTGAAAGGCTAGTAACCTGTGACTGAGCCTCGAATAACTGGGTCTTCAATGAAGAAATCTCATCGCTTTGGATGGCAACCAGTTGGGTTTGCTGTTCCATTTGCTTAAATAAATCTGCTAGGGTATCCTTAGCAGAAGCTAACTCAGATGTTGCCTTATGCAACTGGTCTTTGGACTGCATGAGCTCCTCATAGAAAGATGCGTACAGCTGTTGAACACAGGCTGTCACTGACAACTCAATGGAACTTTGAATATCCTTGCAGAGGAAAGGAATGGCATCTCCTGAAACGAGACTATTCAGGGAGGGAACTGAGATCTCCAAGGATCCTTCTCGATGTGCTCTGAACAGGTTGTTACAAGTGAGATACCCAGGGAGTGCACTGCCAGAAGTAGCAGGGATAGGCACTGAGGGAAGTACAACAGGGGCTTTATCCGCTACCCTCTTCAAGCGTTTGCGCTGTATGACCAGGGGAGGCGGAGAATCATCATCCTCAATGTCAATGGGTGCTGACTCTTCTGAAGGTGGAGGAGGAGGTACTGGATCTGATGGAGGAGGTGGAGGTACAGTCTTCTGTAAACCTGAATAGGTCAAGAAGGTAGACAAATATGATCCGTAGGTAACATTGGTAACATTACCCCTCATGACTTTAACAAAATGCTGATCCATTTTAGTAAGGAGGTATGTGCTCCAATCAATAGCAACTCCTTTCAGCACCATCCTGGAAGCTATGAAAAGCTCTTTGGACAAATAGTGGGATGGCGTTTTGGCAGGCATGAACCTATCCTGAAGGAACTGACACATCGTCTTCCATACGGGATCAGTAATCATAGAAAACGAAACTCCTGAAGAGTTTATCACTTTCTTAACATCAAGGACTTCCCTTGTCTGCTTCTGCAACAGCTTGAGAATCTCTTCATTAGAGAAGAGCTGACGAGTGGTCACAAAAGGTTCTCCTTTGAAGGGTAAAGACAGAGCCTTCCCTAAGCCTCGAGATGTCAAAGTCATAGACATGCCTTGGACTACGCCTGTCTTCTTGCTGTAAGAGGCCAGGAACTCATCACATAAGGACGGATCCTCTGGAAGTAATGGAAAAGGAGTGGCCACAAAAGCAGCAAGTCCCGCCTTTGTGAGGGGCTCAAAAGTAAGTAGGGAAGAGTAATCCCTACTAACTAGTGGGACGTACTGGATAGGGGGAGGAGCATGAGAAGGCGCCATTCAGATGGTTACACACACACCACAAACACAGACAATCAAGGAGAATGCCTGCAAAGCAACAGACAAAAACCAAGGATAAGAGAATTACCAATCAAACGTGACACAACCTACTAACCCCAAGCAAACCACATCCTAGAAAAAATTTGACATGACCTTGAGACAAATGCGACCGAAAGCTTCATGCGATGCATCAGACAAACACCCTGAACCCCGTATCAGGCAATAAAAGAAAAAACTGCATACCATACCCGTAACCGTAACAAAGACAGGAAACCAAAACCATACCATATCCGACACATATCAATACGACATCTGTGATAGAACCAAGACTGGACCATGGAAAACAACACTAATGACGGCACGTACCCATCCCACGAAACGCTTCATTAAAAAAAAGGAAGTAAGTGCAGTGAGGGGGGAATTAATTTAATGAAGGGTTGATTTTAATCAATTATTAAAAATGGGTGAATTTTTATTAGGTGATAAACCTTAGCAAGAAAACGGCGGTTCCTTATTAGTTATTTAATTACCAATTATTAGGTTAAAACGGTGCAGTTATTCGATTCCCGGACTTCGATTCCCGACTGGGTCTCTAAATGCAATTCATTGATTATAAATTAAGGTGATGTGGAGCGCTTTTTTTCCAGCGCGTGCTCATGTGACGACTGGTTCTTTTTTAATTAAAAATTAAAGTGCCTCTGTAGCGCACGTAGCGCGTGCTAAGTAAACGGCTGGTTGATTTTATTTAAAAAAGATGTGTGTTTAGCGCGAATGCGCGTGCCATGGTGGTAGTTAGGTTTGATTTAGGTTAAATATTGGTTTGTTGGTTTGTGTGTTTTTTTTTCTGGTTGTTTTTTTTTTTCAATATTAACCGTGGGTTTTGGGGTAGCTTGTGTGTATGTTTTATGTTGTTTTTTATTTTTAAACAAAGAAAAAGGGCAATACCTGGTAGTGGGTGTATGAAAATGCAAAGAATGCGCTTCTCCGCTAGCCAAAAATATCTGGATTTTTTCGCTAGACGGTTAGTTGGTGTGTTGAAGGAAAAAGGTTTGACTAATTATTGTATTGTATGTTTAAGGAATTTAGGGGGAAAATTAAATATTATGATAGCTAAGAAAAAGATACCAAAAATAAATAAAATTGTGAAGGGAAGTGTTAGGAATTTTTCAGAAATTAATTTGAAATTTTTTAGTATTTTAAATGAATTTTTAGCATATTTTTGGGTATTTTGAAAGATTTTGGAATTTAAAAATAGGCAAAAATATTTTTGTTGAAATTTATAGGTTGAGAAAAAGAGGGCCATGGATTGCAAAAATAAAAGGAAAGGTTTCTAGATTTTCTGTAATTTTTCAGAATATAAAGTGGTTTTTTAATGATTTATTGATATTTTTCAATGTTTTTGTGTGTTTTTTAGTTGTTATTTAAATGGAAAAAAAAAAGGAATTACGGGTGTGGTAATGAAAAATGTGGGAAAAATACCCAGCAACAGGCTGCGTGGCAGCTGCGTGGTCAGCAACCAATGATCAAAAGCCGACAGCCGTGTACAAGCAATCACGAACAGTCACCCACACGCACAGACACACCCGCGCGTATAGCTGCGTCTCGAAGGTGTCGTGGTGCTGCGGTGCAGTGGTGCAGCAGGGTAGGACAAGGGCATACAGGGGGGTAGAGGGTTTTTGTGCGTAGGACCGGAGGCTTGGTGAAGATGGGTAGAGGGGAGTGTACCTTGGGGGGGGTTTAGTGGGTGGGAAGGGGGGTTAGTGGGGGGGTAGTGGGGGGTGGATTAGAGGTGGGTGGGAAGGGGGGTTAGTGGGGGGTAGGGTTGAGGACACGTGGAGGGGAGGATCCGTCAGCGGGCGCGTGGTGGGAGCCAACAGCGGGCGAGCAGGGAGGCGGATGGCGGCTGCAGAGGCGCGCGGTGGCAGGGCTACGAGGCGCGGGCGGCAGGCGCTGTCCATAGGGAGGAGGCGCGGGCGGCAGCGTTGTCCACAGGGAGGAGGCGCGACAGTGGCGGCTGTCCACAGGGAGGAGGCGCGACGGCGGCGGGCTGTCCATAGGGCCAAGAGGCAAGGGAGGAGGGGAGAAAGAGGAGGAGGAGGGGAAAGGAGGGGAAGATGAGAGGGAGAGGAGCAGAGAAGGAGGAGGGGAGGGTGAAGGAAATGGAGGAGAAGGAGGAGAAGAGGACAGAAGAGGAGGACATGCAGAGGGAGGGAATGGAGGAGGAGGGGAAGAGAGGGAGTACGCAGGGAAAGGAGAGGGAGAGAGGGGGGGAGGCGGTTAGGGAGGAAACGGGTCGGGGTAGGGGGGGGATAGGGAAGGGTAGGGGTAGGATTATGGGCGGAAGGGGCCCATGGGAGGTGGCCAAGGGAAAAGGTAGGGATAGGGGTCATGGGGTGGGTAGGGGCCCATGGGATGGGGGGTGCCCGAAGGGTGGGGCACCCAAAGGAGGAGATGGGCATGGACAAGGGGAGGGTAGGGTAGGGGTGGGCAGGGGGAAATGGGTGCGTATCCCCGTCCCGCGCACGTGCGCGGGGCGGGGTAAAAAAATTTGCCATGACGGGATTGAAATGGCACTGCGATGACAATACGGGTTAGGCGGACACGACCGGGGCGCGTGGAGACGCGTAAAATCGAAAAAGGGCGCGTTCACGGGCAAAACGGGCGCGAGAAAAAACGTAAAAAGAAAGAAAAATTAATAACTCCCAATCCGGACGTCAAAACGAAATAGCGTAAAAACAAAAAGTGGGCAGGACGACAGGGGGAAAACAAGGAAAATACGGGACGGGGGTTCCGGGAGGGGTAAAGGGCGGTCACGTGCAAAAAACACAAAAAAGAACAAAAAACGCAATTTAAAAATTAATATCGAAAGATCCGTGCATCGGAATGAGGTGCAGAAAAAAGGAAAACTGTGCAGAAAGATGTGCCCGACAATCTTATCACATCAAAATATAATTTCGACTGAGATAAGATGCGTGCACATGGAAAAAACCCGAAAATGGGATCGGAAATTAATATCTAACAAACCATTCACCGGAATGACATGCAGTAAGAAGGAAAAATGTCTGTAGGAAAGGGTGGCACAGGGTTATCACGTTAAAACGCAGTTCCGGTGGAAATAGGAGGGGTTCACATGTGAAAAACTCCAAAAATACTCCCGAAAACTCATTTAAAAATTAATAAGTAAAAATCCGGAAGTCGAAAAAGGGTGGAGGAAAAAGGAAAAAGGTGGGGGGAAGCACAGGGGACACGGCTGTCAAATCAAATTGGAATTCCGATGCAAATAGGGCAGGTTCACATGGAAAAATGTCAAAAATACACACGAAAAAGTCTTAAAAAACCGGAAAATTAATATTGGACAAACCGTGTATCAGAATGACTCGGAGTAAAAAGTGAAAATGTCAGGGAAAAAGTGGTTGTCAGGGCTATGACGTCAGAGCATGGTTCCGAAGCAAGAAAAGTGCATTCACATGGAAAGCCGTCTAAATTGCGTAAAATGCTTCAAAAATTAATAACTCAAAAACCGTGCACCGGAACAGGGGTAGGTAAAAAACAAAAATGATCAGTTCAAAGAGAGGAACAGGGCTAAAAGGTTGGATGGGGACTTTGGTGAATGTAGGGTGCATTCACATGGCAGGACCTCAAAATCAGGGAATGAAGGAAAACTGCAAGGAAACAGCCCCAAGGGTGGGTGGAACATAACCGGAAGGGTGGAAAGGGATCCCATTAGGGTAAAAGCAAGTCATGGTATACATGCATGACCAAGATAAGGCATATGCAGAGAGGTATGCAACATAGACGCGTAGGGACGCGTCCCCACACTTAAGACCTTAACGGATAGGGTTAACCGAGCAACAGGGACCTAGGACCACGCCACAGACCATCCACTAAATTCCCCACACTTAAAACATGACCATCACTAAGAAACAGAAGTTGTAGGGTTAGAAAAACTTGGCCCGTTTCGTCAAGAATCAAGGTTGAGTGTCGACGGCACGTCCAGTGTTGTTGTCGGCGTTGGAGGGACCAAGGCATCTTTACAGCACACGTTCGTCATGGCAGGGACCACGCGGCAACACCCAGGGAGGTAGTTGATGGAAGGAATCACAGGAAATTCGTCGATGATGAGGGATATTACACTCAACTCGCAGTCACTCAAATGAAATGAAAGAACAGTCACTCGCCCCATGACTAATATCACTCGAGGAAGAATGATTAAAAACCCATATCTCATACCCGGTTGAGGAATCGACAAGGGGAAAATGGTGCGAAGGAGTATGCCAGGGTGCACGGTTGATGGTGCATTAGTGCGTCTAACCCGTTTGGCATAAGTGCAAGGAGAAAGGCAAGGGAGCCTTACAGTGCAGTGCACAGAACAGGGTGATATGTCTTGTGATGACGGCAAAGACCCATCTCGTGGGTACACAGGGAAACGGGAACATACCTGACTCCAAGTGTCGTAACGTCCCTCAATCTCACCTCTCGGTAAATGATTGAAGAAACTCCAGTCACACTCAACCCACCCTCTGTCTCACGCTCTGTGGATAGATACAGAAGGGCAGCCTTTTCCTAAAACCCATTGATGTAATCCTCACAGTCACTTGTGCAAAGGGTTGTATGCCTTGTGCGCATTTGATGGTGCAACAGTGCATCCCGCCCTGTGCCGGCATACGGTGCAAGAAGGAAGGCAAGGGAGCCTTATGGTGCAGTGCACAGAAACAAATTGTGCTTTGTGCATTGAGAGGCCCATCCCGTGCGTGCAACACTTCATTCACACTTCTCACCTCTCATCCGATTTAAAAGGAAAAGACTGGTCTCTCACCCCACCCTCTGTCTCACTCTTTGTTGATAGATACAGGGGCAACCATACTCACTTCCCCATCCGGTTAGGATGAAAGCTCACAGCACTCTGTTGTTTGTCGATGAAGATCGCGTCATCAGTTGTTGAAGAGGCGTACCTAGGGAGGTAGCCATCAAATCGAACGTTGTATTGGACAGGAACATAGCGTCTGCTAGAGGACAGGTAATCACTTTGCAAAAAGACCCAGGACACAGCGTACCAAGGGAGGCAGCGTCGGAATTGGATCCTAGGGATATCAATTAATGAATCCACTTTCTGGACTGCTGGGTGTTACCACCTTTTCCACAGCCAGCTTCTCGCCCAAGGGTGTTTATCACCTTTTCTTGGAACGAGGCCTGCTATGACAGGGAATTGCTTCCTTTTCTCTCATAACAGATTTGTTTTGTTTTTTTTCTTTTTCTTATCTGTTTTTTTTTCTTTTTCTTATTTTCCCCTATTCCCGAGGGTGTTTCCACCTTTTCTCGAAGAAGAGGTCGGCATGACAAGGACCTAAGTCCTTTTCTCCCATAACCGATATATTTTTTTTTTCTTTTCAAGATTGAGCAAGGGAATGGCAGAACTACAATTTGTCAGAATCCACCTCGCCATTGTCGCTGGTGGAAAATAGAGGATAAGAAATCAAGGCTGGAAGGGGGTTTTGAGGGGACAGAGGGTTGCACCCTCTTCATCAGAAGTGATTGAAGAACGGCTATCAAAAGTAGCATCATAAGAAGTACAGTGCCGCGCCAACGAGGGAAAGGATCAAGTGACCGTAATTGTCAAGATCCCCAAGGAGGGAAGTACTTCTTCAAGCGATATTCGTTGATCAGAAAAGGATCATCAGAGGCATCAACGGTCTGTACTTGGACAGAACCATTAGGGTTGACGGCAAGTACCTTATAGGGGCCCATCCACCGCTGTTGAAGCTTGCCAGGAAACTTGCCAAAGCGTGAATCATAGGCTAGGACCAAATCACCTTCTTTGAACTCTTTGTGCTTGATGAAACTGTCATGGTAAGCCTTACGTCGGGCTTGCGTGGCTTCCATGCACTGTAGAGCCATCCGACGAATTTCGTCCAAACAGTCCAAATGCAGGAGACGGCGTTGCAGTGAATCATCGTCCCCCAAACGCTCTTTGATAGCCACTCTCAAAGAGGGTAGTTCCAGTTCAACAGGAAAAACAGCTTCTGTACCATACACCAACTGGAAAGGTGTCTGTCCCGTTGCTGCTTTATGGGAGGTTCTGTACGCCCAGAGGGCCTCTGTAAGTCGATCGTCCCAATCACGACGATGTGCGGCAATTGTTCTTGTCAGAATCGAGCAGAGGATGCGATTGGTGACTTCGACTTGGCTGTTGGCTCTGGGGTAATAAGGAGTGGACTTGCGATGGCGGATCTTATACAACTCTGTCAACTCCTCCATGACTCTGTTGAGAAAATGCGTGCCTCTATCACTTACCAGCTCTAAGGGACTACCAAAACGGGTGATGATATTCTCGTACATGAACAGGGCCACGCTGTTACCATCGTCCCGCTTTAGGGCTTTAGCTTCACACCACTTTGTAACATAATCCGTACATACGAGGATGTATCGGTTCTGTTTCCTTCTGGTGGGAGGGTCGATCGGACCTACGAAGTCAATGCCCCACTTCTCAAACGGCTTCAACGGAAGGATAGGTTGCAATGGCATGGCACTTGTCTTCGTGGGTTTCCACATTCTTTGACAAGCATCACATCTTTTACAGTAATCATAGGCATCTTTGTGAATTGTAGGCCACCAATAACCTGCTAGCAGAGCCTTCCTGGCCGTAGCTTCTCTTGCAAAGTGACCTCCACATGGCTCGTCGTGGCAAGCCTTCAGAACAATCCCAATCTCATCCCCTGCAACACATCGTCTGAGCACTTCATCTTTGCCTTTCTTGTACAGTGCACCGCCGAGCAGGGTGTAGGGGGCTGATTCTAGCATGAGCTTCTTCCTTGCCCGACTAGAAATACCAGGAGGATACTGGTGGGTTGCCAGCAGATTGGCAATGTCTGCATACCAGGGAGTTATAGTTTCTACCAAGAATAGGGAAGCATCAGGGAGGTCTGGATCATCCTGCTCCTCGTCTGTAGTTTGTGGGATACGCGACAGATGATCAGCCAGAACATGGGAACGACCGGGCTTAGTAATCACCTCAAAGTCGAACTCCTGGAATAAAAGGAGCCATCTCATCAATCGTCCTTTCACATCCGCTTTGTTCATTAGGAAGGATAGGGCCTCATGATCCACATAAAATTTAAAGTGGGTGGATAGGAGGTAGTGGCGAAACTTCTCCAGGGCAAACACCATTGCCAAGCACTCCAGCTCTGTCACTGTATAGTTCCGTTCCCTATCAGTGACTTTCCGGCTTGCATAATAGATCGGTTGATCCAACTTCGAGGAGCCCTTCTGGCAGAGGACAGTACCTAAGCCTTCAATTGATGCATCAGTGTGTACATGGAACTCTTTCGTCCAATCAGGAGGTTGCAGAATGGGTGCCTCTATCAGACACTGCTTCAGAGTGTGGAAGGCTTTGTCACATTCTTCCGTCCAAGTAAACTCTGCATCTTTCCGTAGGAGCTTGTGCAAGGAAGTTGCCTTTGTCGCAAAATGGGCTATGAACCTTCTGTAGTAACCCACATGGCCTAGGAATCCCCTCAACTGTTTGAGGTTGGTGGGTGCTGTCAGAGCTGCAATCTTTTCGATCTTTGCAGGGTCTGTTGATATCCCTTGTGCTGCGACAATGTGGCCCAACAGAACTCCAGAAGAAACCCCAAAGATGCATTTGTCGGGGTTGAGGGAAATCCCATACTCCCGGCATCGGTCAAAGCATTGCTCCATATGTTCCCAGTGTTCACGGATCAAACTATAGACACAGAAGTCATCCAAATATACCTCAATAAAATCGTGCAGATGATTTTGAAATGCGGCCATCATGACTCGTTGGAAAGTAGCAGGGGCATTGCAGAGCCCAAATGGCATCACTCGGTAAGCGTAGGTCCCCCATTCTGTGGTGAAGGTTGTTTTGGATTGGTCTTCTTCTGCGATTTGGACTTGGTTGTATCCACTGAATCCATCCAGAAGAGAATAAAGTTCATGTCCTACCACTGTGTCCAACAGTTGGTCTGTGAAAGGGATTGGAAAGTGATCCTTCTTTGTCTTGGAATTAAGCTTTCGGAAATCCACACATATTCGCAATTTGCCATTCTTCTTGGGTACAACCACGATGGGTGAAACCCATTCACTATTTGCCACTGGATAGATGAACTCGGCTTCCAGAAGCTTCAGCAGCTCCGCTTTCACCAATGTGGAATAATTCGGGTTCATTCGCCTCTGTCGTTGCCGTACTGTCTTGGCATCAGGCTCCAAGTCAATATGATGTTGACATATTGTGGGATCAATCCCCTTTAGGTCTTTGTAAGACCATGCAAACACGTCCAAATTTTCTTTCAACAAGTTGTACAAGGTTGACAACTCCTCTTCTGGGAGGCTGCTACCCACCTTCAAGTGGCGTTCAGTGCCTTCTGAATCCACAAAGGTTAACTGCCTTTCACCTTCTACTTCACGAATGAAGGTCCCGCGGACTGCTTTTGGATACAGATCCGACTCCTTCAAGGGAGTGATGTCCTCTTCTGATGTCCCACTAGAACCAACTTCTTCTTTTGGTAGAGACTTAGGTTGCTCCTTAAGACGTTGGAATGGGATTAGAGCTGTTTTGAGTTTGGTTTCAAAATTAATTACCTCTTGGCTTGAAGACTCATCTTCTGATGATACATCCAGGAACGTCACATAACAGGGACCCTTTGATGCCTGTTGGGTTGGTGGGATCGGTGCTTGTTGGCACGGTGCATCATCATCATCTTTCTTTGGCAAGGATGGGTTAGGACGGCAGGAGCCACTCTTGAAAGACGGCTTGTTCTTCTTAATCCATCCCTTATAAAAGTTTTGCATATGAGAAGATCCATTTACCAGACCAAATGGTACCATCGCCATTCTGTCCCATAGCATGAGCTCATCGGCTTCTGATACTTCTGGAACTTCTTCTTCAAATGTATCCTCTTCAGGTGGGATAGACTCTTCCATTTCACTTTCATCACCTTCTTTGTCCATATCATATTCATCCTCTTCTGTCTCTGTCTCTGCTTCTGCTTCTGCTTCTGTTTCTGCTTCTGTAGGAGCTCTGTAACAGAAGAACAAATTCTCTGTTTCCTCTTCTGCCTCTGTCTCTGCTTCTGCTTCTGCTGTGACCATGTAACAGGGAGAGCAGTACATCCATGCTTCTATCTCACTGTCAGAAGTGATTTCCGAAGTCATTTCTAGTTCAGGCAGGAAGTATTCACCCATTGATAATGGCTTTGCATCTTTTGGAAGTCGGCTTACAGTATCCACTGTTAAGGAATGTGCCATTATTTTCTTGGGAAGGATCTGTTTGATAGCATCTTCGTCTGCTGATGTTCCATCTGTAGCCTCGTTAGGGGAATCAGAAGAGAATTCCAAGGAGGTGGATCCATGTCCTTTTTGAGAACCATACAGTTTCAGCACCACTTTGTTGGGTCCTCTACCCAAGGTCAAGGTTCCTTTGAACCAATCCGTCCTTGCTCTGGCTTCAAAAAGCCATGGTCTGCCCAGTAACAGAGGGTAGGATGTACCATAAGAGTTTGGCTTCACCACCAGATAGGTTAGCCAATAATCTTTTCCAGCCACTGTAGTCTTCACATATGGAAGAATGCCCAAAGGCTTGATTCTACTCTGATCCGCCAGTCTGATGAGCCATTGGGTTGGTTGCACACCTTGTAGGCCTAGATCCTTCATTGTAACATCCGTCATAATGTTCACCGATGAACCACCATCAATCAGTGCATTTGTGATGAAGCAGCCTTCTATCCACACGCCAGTCTCTGGGGTACCCGGATCTAAGAAAGCATTAGCCACATCCACTTCTTTTACAGGCTCTGGAGCCTTGTTGGACTTTGTTACTGTTGAGGGAGCAATCCTTAAACCACGTCTTTTTGTCAGTATACTTTTGAATCTTTTCCGGCAACTGGGGGACAACATCAATAATTGTCGGAATGTGAGGTTTGGTCTAAAGGTATCTAGATCTCTAACCAGATCGTATTCCTTAATAGGATCCACTGGCTTCTCTAACCGCTTAGGGAATGGAGCAACACCCATTTTCGTTTTCCCTCTTTCTTCCATCAGAGGAATTACAGGAACTTCTTCTGCCACTTGTGGCACTTCCTCCTCTTCTGTATCCTGGACCTCTGGTCCTATCGCTGTAACTGTCTCTGTAACTCTCTGTGGCACTGTAGTGCTCTGTACGGCACTGTTAGGCTCTATTCTGTTCTGTTCTTCTGGTGGAAGATTGAACTTCACTGTTCTGGTAGGAGGGTTATTTTCTTTTTGGACAGGTGGTTCCTTCTGCTTTGCACGCGTGATGGCAGCAACTTCCAATTCCACGAAATTGGAGGTAGGCTCTTGGGCCTTGGACGGACTATCAGTAGCACTGTTTTTCACTGGGGCTGGGCTTGGACAATCTTTTGCAGTGTGGCCTTCTCCTTTGCATCGACTGCATAAGGGCTTGTAATCCACTGACCTTCGAGGATTTGGACAATTTGGTGAGATGTGTCCCTTTTCTCCGCATCTGTAACACTCCACTTCTGATCTCTGACCACCGCCAGACTGTCTTCCTCTGTAACTTTGAGAGGGAAATCTTCTGGGTCCGAAATTAGGACCAAACTCTCTAGGCTTGGGCCCAATATCCTGTGTTGTCATTTTGGATTCCAGCAAGTTGAATCTTGCGTCTTCTTCCTTCCTTCTCCTATCATGCATCTCCTTCAGAGAGCAAATGTCCTCTGTATGATTCTTCTGCAAACAGTAGGAACAAAAGGCCCTAGGAATGGTTGGTTTTCGTGTACATTTAGTGGCTAAATGGCCTGCTTGATGACACTTACCACACCAAGTATTTGACCGCATCACATCTCTTCCTGCTCCTGCAACGTTGGATATGCTCGCTGTGTTCACTTTCAGCGTCTGTAGTTGCTCTGTAATCACATCCATCAACTCCTTCTTAATGTTTGCAACTGAGTTGGATAAATAATCCTTCAAGCTTTCTCCTCCGGACGTACTGGCAGGAGGGTTTTGAGGAGTTTCTGTAATCACTGCATAAACTGGTTGGGCTGGTACAGAGGGGTCTTTGTTCTGGTTCTGATTCAGAGCTCCTATTTGAACTGTTGGCTGTTGGCTCCAGTTGGTAGGATTCCACTGTTGTTGCTGATTTGGCATTGAGGAAATTGGTTGGGACCATTGTTGTTGTGGTTGAGCCATCATTTGAGGCATGGATTGTGGCCACTGTGGATTTGGTGCACTGTACTGTGATACCGGGGGCATCTGTTGGTAGGGATAGGGAACAGTCCCTGGAATTGCATTTGGTGGATACATCATTCCTGACATCAGAGGAGGTAGGACTCCTCTTCCTGTATTCATCGCTAATCTAGCTTCCACTTCATCGTACAGTCTTGCACCTTCTGTTGCAGCTTGCAGGGTGGCTGGTCTTTGTAGCTCCACAAACTTACGGACTTCTGGTTGTAATCCTCTGAGAAATACCCCCTTTTGAATGCCATCATCTAGATTATGGTTAGTCCATCTCTTCAGGATGGATTCCATTCGTGAGACATAGGCTTCTACTCTTTCTTCAGAGGACTGACTTAGGTTCATAAATTCCTCTCTCATCCGCTCTTCAAAACCTTCACGCCTGAATTTAGTGAGGAAGGCCAACTTCAGGTCGTCCCATGTGCCAAAAGTTCCTGCTGCTTGTCTCTCATACCACTGAAACGCCGCGCCCTTGAAAGTGGCGGGGAATATCGCTAACCAATGCTCAGGGGTTCTGGCATTGTTAGCCACACACGCTACCATAAACTCTGCTACATGAAGATCGGGGTCTTCATTGTACTCTCCCTTAAAAACTGGCAATGGAACTACATTCGCTGGCCTGTCATCAATATTTCCAGGACGGATCTGGCTTGGAAGTGGACCTCCAGCAGGAAGAGGAAGGGCTTGATGTGCCATTGGGACTTCTGTAAAGAGTTCCACAAGGGCGTCCAAGGCGGCTTCTGCTGCGAGCTCGCTCTCGGCTCTGATTCTTGCTTTCTCTCTTCTCACGTACCTTTGGACTCGTTCCAATGCTTGCCTCTTTATTGCGTCATTCCTCAGGGGGTTGACTCCACTATGTTGTTAGTGCTCCACAGAGGGTTAACAGAAGACTTCAGTCTCTGGAGGACTCTCTTGCCAACATTTCTTCTACTTCTTTCTTTTCAACGTCCCTGAATTCTACTTTCATGCCACTGCACAGAGGAAGGTATTCGGTTCTGAAGGTGTCAAAATGCATACGTCTGAGCATGGTGGTGGTGCCATCATCATAGTAATGCCAGCTTCTGATGGTTTCAATAGTGTATGTTGTGAAAAACACTCTGTCTACCAACTTCCAGTGGGTTGCTAATTGAACAAACAGAAGATTATCAGTACACCAAGCATCCCATGTATCTTGCTGTTGAGCATCCACGAACAAATTCCAACTCTTTTCCTTCTTATCTTTGTGAACCTCTACAGACCAAGACTCCTGAAGCTTCTTCACAATCTCCCACTTGATGTTGTCTGGAAACTTTTCAATGAATGCCAAATCTTCCATGGATGGTCATCCTCTCTGTTTCTACTCATCAGTTTATTCCCAAACAGTTTGCCACCAAGATGCAAGTTTCTGCTGCTTCAACAGGAAGAGGAAACTGTCCACCACATAGAGCATGCATCATAATGGTGATGTGTTTCCGCCATTGTGGGATGAAATTCTTGTGGAAAGTGGCTTTGATTATGAGGAATTCCAACTCGTCAGTGGAAGAAGGAACTTTACAATCATCCATTGAATTCTTCTCTTCTTGGCAATGCCATTTCCTTCATTTTCAGCCTCTTTTGGTGCTTGTTGATGGCAAGTGTCCCCGGCTGCGCACCAAAAACATGGAGCCCCGAGAGGAACACCAAGGAAAAGGGAATTCTCTTGCAAGAAAATCTATCTTGTAACATCAACAAGCTTGTTTATCATGTTTCATATTATCACAATGAAGAAAAGAACACCAGGCACAACAAATCTTCATGCAGCATCATGTAAATCTCCCACGGATTTTAATAGAATCAACCATATTCTTCAACATCATCACAAAATCCATCAATGGAACAAAGAAATCAAAGAAATACACCATCTTTGAATGGAAATACATCACATAGTATTCATCTTCAATATCTTCATAGTCTTCTCTCTCAATCTCTCATATACAATCACTCTGTTTGAGTAGAATTGGCTATCTCTGACTCTCTCTCTCTCTCACTCTATCAATAATACATCATATCCTCACTACAATCTCTCAAAAATCACTCTCAATAATCACTCTTAGGTCGTGGATACCCCTCCCAAGAGGTATGTCTGATATGAAGAGTCACCAGAGCCACTACAGTGTCCTTTCATAGCTCACTACTGTCACTTCACTCTAGTCTTCTCTTCAGTCTTCAGCAGCTACTTCTTCCACTTCTTTCAGCTCTTTTGCACTTGTATTTACCTCTTTCCAAGGCTAGAAAAATTTTCCAAAGTCACACATACATTCCACAGAACACTTACAGAAGCATACAGAACAGTACCAGAACAGAGACAGAATAGAAGCAGAAGCTCTACAGAAGACCTACAGAAGGTTATAGAAGGTCATCAAAACCTCATAACTCACTCTCAACCCATTCCAAACTCTCATAAACCATTCAATAAACTTTCTCAATATCTCAATCTTCATCAATCAATACTCCTTCCCTCCTTACAGAAGACAATCAGAACAAAACAGACCAAAATAGAACAAAACAGAAGGTATACAAAACCATTCAGAACCTATCAGAACATCACAGAACCATCAACAAACATCATGAACTTCCAAAACACAATCATTATCATCTAAAACACTCTCAAACCACTTCCTAATCAACCAATCATCCCATAAAATCAACCATTCAGCTCTCAAAACAACAAAAATCAGCTAAAAAACAAGTCATTTCAACACTCAATAGTAATGCTATTGAGGGGAGTGAGATGTCGGTAGTTGGCTCCCAACATATGAGGAGAGAGAGAGAGAGAGAGAGAGAGAGAGAGAGAGAGAGAGAGAGAGAGAGAGAGAGAGAGAGAGAGGAGAAATGGTTGTGGTTCTAATGAGGAGGGGGAGAGTAAGATATGGTGGTGGTGAAAATAGAGGAGCAACAATGGTGGTTGACATATGCCCAAAAGAAAAAGAGGATCAACTGGACTATGTGGAATAAAACTAGAGGTTGCCAAAAAAAGCTCACTCCCCAAAAGCTTTCTTCTTGCATGTACTCTTGGAAATCCATCTTCTGACTTGCTAGAAGCCATATCTCTCTAATCATTCAAGTTTTTGTTTAGAATTTTGGACAAATGTGTAGCAAGAGAAATAAAAAAAGGAAGAAAGTAATTTTCTTCACCAATGCCATGTTCAAACTTAGAGCCTCATTGATACAATCAAAATCTAGCTTCCTGTTTTGCACAATAGCCTCTTCAAGAAGACTTCTTGTGAAACTCAAATCTATCTATGATCTATAAGACCAAAGATCGTCATCTTCAAGGAAAATTTCCCACTCCCATTGTCTATTTTGTTCTTCAATATTCTAACAAAACATAGGATTAATTAGGGGACCTGAAAATGCAAACTAGCTAAATAGACATCATTTGAGAGTGTGGCAACACCTACGATCACACAAATCAATCACTTGATTGTACCCCTTCTCACTTTCCGTTGCTTGTTTGGCACCAATGCTTGGAATATCAATGTGGTGTATGTGAGATATGGTGCTAAAATCTTGTTATGACATGCAAATGCTTTATTAACAAATGAATCCACATAATCCAATGTATGACCTTGGCTTGTAATGGTGCTCATGCAATAAAAATTTTCACTACAAGAAGACTTCCTATCTTGAAGACTCTCAAAGTTGTTTAAGGACTCATATTGGAGACGGACTACAAAGTCGAAATTGTAAGTTTTAGGATTAAAGAAAAAGCATAGATTTAAGTACCTTTATGAAAGAAGGAAGAAAAAGGCTTTACATCAGAACTAGACATTAATTATGAGACAAATAAGTCTTGTGGAGCTTGTACATCATGCATGTTCTTCAGACCAAGATGGATCTTAGTGGACTAAATGCTTCCTTCCCTTCATAGCTAATCTTTGATTTTTCTATTTTGATGGAGTCTACCTCTCAGAATACTAAAATGAGTGTGTTTTCAAATTTTGTGATTGATGGGTGTATTTGTACTCCTATAATGTCCCATGTGCACTCTAGTTATATTCAATATGGCACCTCCAAAGAATCATAGCAAGTATTCAATCTTCTGCTATCATCGTTGCTACTTCCTTCACTGTGTCTCTTTGACTTGCATAGAACCATGTCCTCAATCTTGTCTTTGACCATGAATGGCTTCTTGTTCTCGTTTGAACATGTTGATTTTTGGTTGTCCAATATTGTAATGAATGTGGGAGCTCTTCAAGCTCTACCCCGAGACCTACGGACCACTTATTGCTCAAGTGTTTCAAACCGAGCAGCCATGGCTACCTCTCACATAGCCGGCGTGCAATGCCTACCTTATGGGTGTAGTGAGCTTACCTTGATGCTCGATCAAGTACCGTCCTCTCTCTTGCACACCGGCAGCTCCACGATCCTTGAGGCAAGCTCAAGCAACCTCACTCCCTCTCCCATGAGCTTCATCCTCCATAGCCACGCACGAGACAAGAGAAGAGAAGAGAGGAGGAAAAGTAGAAGAGAGAAGATGGAGAGCTTCTTCTCCAAGATCCCTCACTCTCGCACAATCAGTCCCTCACTCCCTCACACTCTCTCAATCCCTCTCTCAAGCACAAGCAAGAAGGCAAGAAACAAGAGGAGAAGAAGAAGAAGCTTTCTGCCACATACGAGAATGAGCTTCTCATTCACTTTTTAACTTTATATACATGCCCTAATTTCCATGGGTTGTCATCCCCCTTTTTTTACATGGCTGGCCATTAGCCTAGGCCCCTTTTCTCATTGTCCGTCTATCCTCCTAGCTTCCTTTCCACCGCCTGTCTATATTTACAAATTGCACGGGTGAGAGCCCGGCGCTCTTTTACAAGATTTCAGGGTGTGCCTTTTTATTTTAAAATGTACCTTTTCCCTTCTGCATTTGCCTTAGATTTTTAAGGTTGCCCTTGCGCTTTTGGTCTTTTTTCCTCTTCTTTCTTCAGTCGGGCTACCTTTTTTTCCGCCTTTGCCCTGCGTCTTTTCTGCTTTCTTTTGCTTTCTGCATGTTGGGGTTAACATTACCCCCCTCCTAGACGAGTGCCAGTCCCATGGCATTGTGGTGGGAAGTAGTGGGATAGATGATGCTATTGCTAGGTGTAACTGGTGGGTAGAGGACACTGAGGCTTGTGAATGAGAGGTGATGGAGTTTGATGACGATGACCAGGAGAGATTCCAGCGTGCTTTAGTCTTCCTGACGATTCTCGGCATCTTTCTCACTGTTCTAGCACCCCTATGGAGCCGGTCATCTTTTGAGTATCCGAAACGCTTGAAACAATAAGCAGTCCCTTAGGAGGATGGTATTGGAGGGATTTATTCTGGAGAAACCCCCCGAACGCTATTTGCCTTGAAAATTCGTGGCCTGGGCTGAAAACCCTTGTCTGGGAGTAGAGGATCTTCAGTTTTGAGTTGAAAATCTTCAGGCTTGTGGCGCTAATAAGCGATCCGTAGATCTTGAGGCAGTGGGCATGGATCATCGGACGATGATGAGGTTCCAAGATCTATGCCAATGGCAGCCCATCAGTAGGTGGATGGTTGTCAACATGAAATCTATTGAGCCATTGAAACCTTTGCAGCGAAGCTCCTGAAGTTGCAGTAATGGGGTCATGTCCGACTTTTGGAAAAATTCCTTGTCATTGGAGGATGTAGTAGATGATTGCCTTCAGCCAAGCAGCCCATTCTTGAAACATGAACATAACCTGCAAGAAAAGTGGTGCACTTCCTAGGGGGTGTGTCTGTCTCATTGTGTAGTGCATGGTGTCCGTGCCAGTGGAACTGGGAGATGGGTCTAACCTTGGGCAAGCCCTTGGTAATGTCCCACACTTGAGGACCCAGTTTGTGCGGCTTCTGAGGTGCGGTGCAAAACTCAGGGTGATAGGTCTGAAAGTCCTGCCCTTGATGTGCCCTAAGTGTGAAGTGGGGGAAGGGCTAGAGAGGACTCTAGATGCAGTGAATATGGTGCACCATAATAGTGAATGAAGACTACAAGCACTTTCTTTTCTTTCCTTTTCTTTTCTTTTCTTTTCTTTTCTGTTCTTTTTTTTTTTGGGTGAATGAGAGAGAGTACATTGGGCAAGGTATGGGGCACCTATTTAGTCACGAGGCGATCACAGGCATTGTGATAAAAATGCGCGACTTTGTAGGTATTCCTTAATACCGGCTCTAGCTCTTAGAGGAGTGGTGGACAAAATGGGGTGATTACACCTTGCAAAACGGGTGTCACTCATATTTTCTAATAGCTCTAAGCACAAGGCTGGGAGGAGAGTAGCGCGCATCGTCAACCTCGTCATGGCTCTACTATCTATTCCTAGGTTAAGATCAAAAAAGAGTGGAGGGAGATGGGCTTCCTCTGCTGCAAGTTTCTGGAGTAGTAGGAATTTGAGAAGTCGGAGGTAATTACAAGTGGTTAAGAATGTTGGATCGGGGCAGGAAGAGAAATTTACAAGGAAACGATTTATGGAGGGAAGCATATCTTCTACCCTAAATACTAAGCACTCCTCCGGGCTTCTAGCATTTACATTATAGATTCTCGGGAAGTTAAAATCCCCATGCAAATCCTTGTTGTAATCCACTCCATGCTTACGGGGGTAGGGCATGTAGATGGGATCATCACGCTCTTTGGGGAGGGAGCTACAAAATGCGGTCCAGGCATCAAAATTGGTGTCCCAAATCCTCCTCCACCATTTTGGCTGTGCCTCATAGCCTTGGACGGATTTGGGAACCAGACCGACCTTGTCTTCCCAGTATTCTCGTGGCTCTTGTATCCACCTGGTCATTATTATGCTTCTCTCTTCCATCCATCTGTTTGCGAGTTCGTTAGCCAGATCTTTGATCTTGGCTATGACTCCTAAAGGTAGGGCCCGGTCCAGGGAGCATGGAAAAGCGAATGAAAGCTCAAATGGCCTCTTATGTAGCTCTCTCTAGCACCATATGACCAATTCCTGGGGCCAAACTACAGGATGTGTATAATTTCTCAGTGGCATGGGCTCCTCTAGAAGTTGTCGTGGAAGTATGTGCGCTCGGTGTTGGGCCTCCTATGCTAACTCTTGCCTCCTCCTTGCTGCAATTATGTGTTTAGGTAGCTCGGCATCGGCAAGTTCCTCCTGTGGGATCTCGGGTTGAGGCGGACTCGGCATCCTTTGTGGCTCTTCGTCATCATCTTGCTCGAAGTCCGGGCCCTCTTTGACATTTCGCTCTACCACAGGAGGAACGAGTGGTGGTGGTGGTGGTGGCTGCTCCTGCTCCTGAAAACCCAACTCCTTGAGCTCCGCAGTGGAAAGGCCCGTATAGCGCAGGTAGTAGAACTGTTGCTTTTTAGTTATTCCTGGACTTGTTGGAAGCTCCCGCTCTTGAAGGCCGTATCTTAGCGCCCGGGTGCTTAGCTCCAACTTTCTTTTTACCTGTTCCACTGTATCATCGCCCTCGGCTTGCGTCATGTGGAGCACTGTGTTGAGAAAGGCTTGTCGCTGGGTCTTAGTGGTTATCTCTGCAGCCTCAACCCTAGCTTTGGCTAGCATTCTTTCACATTCTGCCACCGCAAGGCGTTTTGTTAAGTCCCTCACCTTGTCAAAGTTCTTTCTTTCCCACTCCATGGCTCTCTCCTCCATCTTTTTCCTTTGTTCCTCTAGCTGGCCTGTGAGGGTGGTTAATACCTATTGCTGCTCATTTGATAAAAACCATAACTGGTTTCTTTCTCTTAGTTTCTGAGCAAGCTGTTCTTCAACGATCCCTCTTGCTTGATCAACAATGCTGAGCCTGTGGTGGGCTTCGGCCAGGATTTCTGATTTCTCTTGTGCCAACTGTTCTAGCTCTGGATTTCAACGCAGAACAGCCTCTTCTGATTAAAGGTCATGGCCATGAGGGCTTCCACGTCTTCCTGGGAAATCTCCAGCGCATCTTGCAAGCTTTGCACTTCATCCTGCAATCGTTTTGCTTCAGCCTGAGACCCCCGGCCCTTCATTTTTCAAGAATTCGATTTCCCTGATTAGCCTATTCTGTTCTTCTTGCTCGTGCCATGACTGGGGCTCCGCGGCATGTTCTTGTGGAACAGTGGCTTCGCCTTCCGGAACCTCCCAGCAGAGTTTTTCCACTTGGGCCACCCTTTTCTGGAGATCATTGTATTGCTGCATTAATAATTTTAGGTTCCTTTGTTCCGCCACCAGGCTCTGCTCCTCATCCTCCATCCTTTGCCTAAGGCGGCTTTCATTGGTTTGGGCTTCCTTCATTTTCTCTTCTAGCTGGTCTTGTAGGGCCTTTATCTCTCTCCGTTTGTCAGCTTCCTACCTTGAGACCTGTAGCCTGAGGGCCACTGACGTCTCCTTTTCTTTCTCTAGTTCCAGCAGGGCCACCTTCTTTTCTTCTTTTTCCTTGTCCAGTTGTGTCAATAACTTGGCCACATATGTGTCATAGTCTGCGGCAGGTATGGGCATATTGGGCGTGGTGGTCGATGCCTCCAGCCTTTGTCATTTGGGGTCTTGCCGTGACTCTGCATCTGCGGCGGCGGTGGGCCTTTTCAATCGAGTTTCAGGGACAATTTCGGCCACCTTGCTCACTAGCATCTGCACATGGTCATGAGCTGTGTTGCGTCGAGAGGAGGCGTGGGATGTGCAGCGGTTGCAGTCGTAATTTCAGCTGTTGTTGGCACAAAGGAGGGAGGGAGTGGATGTAGGAGGGACTTGTCCTTGCCTACGACCACCGGTGCTGCTTCCACACTTGCGCTGGCTTCGACTTTATGGCCAGGGCTTGCGGGTTCGAGTTCTCCGCCCCCATGGGTCTCTTCCACTGACCTTCGGGTAGCTTCCGCCAGTTCGGCCAGTTCCTTGAGTCGTTGCTCCTCGGATTCTTCCTTTGCCCTCCTTTTCCTGTCCTCTTCCGCCTTCTTCGACTCCTCTCCTATTCTGGCAAGCTCCTCCTCCTTTTTCCTCCTCCTTTCTTCCTCGGCCCTTCGAGACTCTTTTTTAGCTTTTTTGATGTCAGCCCGTTCTTCCTTACTTAATTTCTCTTTCTTCTACTTCTATCTCCTATCACTTTTGCTTGTTCTGCGGGTTTGGTCGCTCGTGGAGGTGGCACTTCCTGCTCTCCCTTGTCGCTTACTGTTCTTTCGCTTGATTCCCCTCCTTCGTGGTGAGCTGAGCTTTGATGTGCCGCTTCCTCCTCCATGACGCCCTCATTCTTTATTGCTTCGTCTATGATGGCTATCAGGATGCCCCCGAATCTGATTGTAGCTGCTTTTGACACAGGTTTCTTCCTTGCGGAGCACGCTGTTGAGGCAGGGGACTCTCCTTCTGCTGGTGCTTCCGCCGGAGTGAGGAGGGCAGCTGAACTTTGAATGGTCTTCTGTACGAATCCATTCCAGTCTATTTCTTTAGGGGCTCCTACTGCTATGCTTTCCAATAGTGGGACCCCGATCTTGTTCATCAACGCATTGTAACATTGGCCCGAGAAGAGGGTATGGATCATTTTTGCTTGTAGTTTCACCGCTGGGTCCGGGATGTCAGCCAAGCTGATTCCATCCACAGTATGCACAGCTTCTTTCTTGACCCCCATCATGGTGTAAACATCTCGCCTCGGCCTTCTCTCTTTCTTTGGCACAAGGCCCAGGGCCTTTTCTATGATCGTTGCATTGAGGGGCACTTGGATTCTCCTTTCTTGCTCCCCTCTCCTTACTGTGACGGTGCCACAGTTCCTGCTTTTGTCAAAATTCCTCAGGAAATCCATGCATATGCTGTAATCCACCGCCTGCCCCACCTTCTCCACGTACTTGTGGAGATGGCATCTGTCCACTAAGTCTTTGATCGCGGGTTCCTCCATGATGGCTTCGTCCAGATTCAGTGTGTGCTTGAAAGTGAAGTGACTGAATTTGCGCATCTCGATGGTGATGCCGAATTTGGTAATTTCCTCTTCTGAGAATGGTAGTTTGCCTCCTTTGTCCTATCCTGCCATGGTGGTGACCTGTCAACACACCATGCCAACATTAATGCCTAACAATCGGCTTATTTCTAATTAGAACTAAGTTTGAGAGAAAAATATATGGGCCCAAAGTGGGTACACTTGCTTAGAGGCTTGACCATTGCTATTGTTTTATTCTGCAATATTCTTCCATAGAAACTTTCTTAATTATAACAATCTGCTAGCTAGATAACATAACTTTTCATCTTTGCTCTGCTCTTGCTTACCTTGCTCTGCTCTTGCTCACCTTGCTCCCCCCTCCGTCAGGAATCTTTCAAAGAATCCTTCCTAGGATTAGCACAGGAAGGGCGAGGTAAGCACTATTTCGCGTGGGTTGACTTACCTAGCCAATAGCCAATCATAGAAGTTTGGGTTGTATTCGAGTTGGGCATGACAATCTAGAGTAGATGGTTGGATGGAGACTTGGGAAATGTAGGTCAAAACGTCGTGGAAGAGATCTTCGGTATTGAGGCGACTGGCAACATGTAATTCCTCTTTGGTGAGAAATTGGTCAATGTAGGGGTGGGCGAGCACATGGTCGTCCAAATGCTGATCATGGGTGATGGCCAAGACCCTAAATGAGATAGGTGCCACGTAAGTGGGGTCATATTCAATAGTTTTGATTGCCTTGCGTTGCTCAGCATTGGTCATTATGCGACAACCTTTTTTCTCCCATTGGATCCTTAGCGTAAACCACTGCTGCAAGAATGTGGAACGTGAGCTTGCCATCTGCGTGAGCTCTTGCAGCTCTTGTTCAGGAGCAGAACGCGAAGGCTTACAATAAGAAGTGATAAGTCTTCTGAGTGTAGCTTGATCCTTCGAGATTTCATCGTTTGCTATTAGTTCGGCAGTAATTTTGGGAACTTTAGTGGTCATAAGTTCGTATTCCTCCCAAGTGCATGGTAATGCACGAACATCCGAAGCAAGCATTTCGTCAAGAAGACCTAGGTCTAGCCTCTCGTAGCTTCTAGAAAATGTAGTGAAAGTTTCATCTAACATTTTAATGCAGGTTATTAAATCATCCCCAGAAGTTGCGGCAAGGTCCTTGGCCAAAGAGAGGAAAGGTCGTATTGCATATGAAGGTTTAAGACCCTCTGGTGGGGCTGGTGCAACTGGACTAGATAGTTGTGACTTCCTCATTGGTGTCACGGGTCGGGCCTCGCAATGGGAAGCACTTTGAGATGTTGTAGGAAGCTCTAGAGGCATGGGGGTTGTACTCGGTATGAGTGAGCAATCATCGTGGTTTGTAAGTTCTCAGGATTAGGTAGGTTTAAGTCCTGGGGCATTTGCTTTGGTCGATAGATAAGCTGAGACTTGCTAGCCACCGCTAGCCGTGGCCTGTTGACTGTGTTCTGGATGCCACTTGTGCAAACCTCTCTCATTAGGGTGAGATTGCTTCTAGATTAGCTTCTTAGCTGGCCATTTTTAGGCACCCAAATCTAGGGATTGCCATCGTGGTATCCTTGTGCCCGCAAGAGGTCTTTGGGAATCCAATGCGGCATGGTTGTGCATCTACGGCAATAGTGCCTAGACTGCCTCTTGGGTCGGGATGGTTGATAATTTGGACGTTTAGGATCATACTTGGGTGGTTTACCTGGATGTGGTTTTTACCGTTTCGGCACACATAGAAACTTGGACTCGTGTTGAATTCTCAACCCCAGACCCACGCCCACCAAGAGCGCTCACAAGGCCCTTGCTGAAAGTCGTAACTATGCGCACATTGCCGATAGCAAGATGTATGTGATTTAGGTTGTAATCCACATTACAACTGGTTTGTTTCTTGAAAGTGCAACCTAATAGTGATACATTACCTGCGTCCTTAGTGTCAGGTAACACATGGAAGAAGGCTGGTAAACTTTTAGACTCGATGGAAACGACCACCTTGCATTTCCCTAGGAGTGGGTAAGCGGTACCCCCAAACGGGGTGAGTTTAGCGTTAGTGGGCTGTAGTTGCGGTTGACCAATGCGTGTCCAATGTTCATGTGTTAGGATGTTGTAGTCAGCACCTTCATCAATCAAGGCATCGAGAGAATACACTACTCTTGCTGCAACTGTGATCCGCAGGTATGTCGGTGCCACGGCTTCTTCATCCTGATCTGTAAAGTAGCCATGCAGACGTTCAGTGGGGGTTCTAGCATGGGTGGCTCATGTAATGGATGTGAAGGAAGATAGTAAATTTTAATGCGGCTGCCATTAAAAAAGCCTATTCCCTCACCATCAAGTGTCTCCAACTCGACATTCCCGGTCCTACCGATCACGCATACTCTGAAAGGCCCTAGCCCCGAAACTTCATCTTCTGTTTATGTCCTTTTACTGAGTACAGCAGAATAGGGTCCCCTTGTTCGAAGTCTCGCTGCGTGACATGCTTGTCAAACCACATCTTTCGTCGAGCCTTTTCACAAATCAGAGAGTGAGTGGCGAGGAGTTGGGTTTCCGTTAAGCGCTCGAGTTCCACTAAGCGGTTGATCCAAGCCTCTCTTCCCTCCCAACGCTCCTGGACTGCTAGTCTCAAACTAGGGATGAAGAATTCTACGGGCAAAATGGCTTCAGTTCTGTAAGTCAGCCTAAAGGGTGTCTGTCCTATAGCCATTTTATAAGCTGTGCGATAGGCCCACAAGGCCACCATTAGCTTGTTGTCCCAGTCACTTCTCGAAGTAGACATGACTTTTGTAAGCACATTGACTAGGATTTTGTTTGTGGACTCGGCTTGGCCATTAGCCTGAGGGTAATAGGGAGAGGACTTTCGATGAATTATTAGGAAGGTAAAGAGCAAGTGGGCAATCACTTCATTAATGAAGTGTGTGCCTTGGTCGCTTACAAGTTCGATTGGACAACCAAACCGTGAAATGACCTGCTCCCACAAGAACTTTGTAGTGGTCCTAGCATCGTTCTTCCTCGTGGCTCCTGCCTCTGCCCATTTCGTTAAATAGTCGGTTGCCACTATGATGTATCGAGCTTGGGAATATTGTGCTGCAGGACTGACAGGCCAATAAAATCAATGCCCCATTTCTCAAAGGGTTTTCGGGCTATGATAGGGGTCAACTCCATCTTGTCCTTTCACACAGGCACTTTGGTCCTTTGGCACTCATCGCAATGCTTTACAAATTTGGCTGCATCGCGAAATAGGGTGGGCCACCATAGCTGGGATTGTAGCACCTTTCGGGCTGTTGTGTCTCCACTAAAGTGTCCTCCAACGATTATACCATGTGCTTCATTTAATGCGTCGTGCATCTCGTGCTCTCTCACACATCTGCGCAATAAACTGACTTGTCCTAGCCTGTAGAGTTGGCTAGCTATCAGTTAGTAGGGCTGAATTTTCAGGATAAGTCTCTTCAGCCTGGCCTTCTCAATGGGTCGCTCTGGTAGTCCATTTTCTAGCACTTGCACTATGTCATCGGCCCAATATGGTGTTAGATCCGCTCTAAACAATTCTCGTTTACTATACAAGTTAAAAAGATGGGCGTCCGGTAAATCATCAGGCACGCCTTGTCCAGCGGCTTCTCCTGTGGGTATGTGGGACATGTGGTCAGCCATATAGTGCTACTTTCCCTTGTGTACAACCACAGAGAAGTCAAACTCTAGTAAAAGGAGTAACCATCTAGCTATGCGCCCCGTAGCGCAAGGCTTGTTCACAAGATACAGTAGGGCTTGATGGTCAACAAAGAAGACAAAGGGAGTGGCCAATAGGTAATGCCTAAATTTCTTTACCGCAAATACCATGGACAACCCTTTCCTTTCCGTCGTGGAATAGTTCATCTCGGACTCTGTGAGCTGCCTGCTGGAAAAACTCACCAGGTAATCCAAGTTATGCTCGCTAGGCTAGCATAGCACGGCTCCAATAGCGAACTTAGAGGCGTCTATGTGCACATGGAACGTTATGTTCCAGTCTGGGGCTCGCAAGATTGGTGCAGTCGTAAGAGCCTTTTTCAATTCTTCATATGCGCGCTGGCATTCCTCCGTCCACTCAAACACTATCAATAGCTTGTACAAAGGTCTAGCTATTAATGCATAATTTAGCACAAATCGTTGATAATATCCTGTGTGTCCTAGGAAGCACTGAACTCCCTTGTAGTTGTCGGGTGGCGATAGGTTAACAATGACTCTGACTTTGGAAAAGTCAGTGGCAATGCCGTTCCTTGACACTACGTGCCCCAAGATGCATCCGTGTTTTACCTAGAACTGGCACTTTAAGGGGTTTAGCGAGAGGTGATACAGCCTACACCTTTCAAAGACAGCTCTCAATTTCTTCAAGTGTTCGTCCCAACTAGAGTGTAAACATAGATCGTCTACGAACACTTCCAATTCGCGCCTAAGCATGTCTTTAAAGATAGTGCACATTAGGCGCTGGAAAGTTGCAGGTGCGTTCATTAGCCCAAAAGGCATGACAATGTAGGCGAATATGCCCCATTCCGTGGCAAAGACAGTCTTGTGCCTGTCGTCGGGGTGCACTTGCACTTGATTGTAACCTGAGAAACCATCCAGAAAACTGTAGGCTTCCTTCCCTGCTACCCTCTCCACCATGTGCTCGGTGTAAGGTAAAGGATAATTATCCCTTTTTGTAGCAGCATTCACTTTTTTGTAGTTTACGCACACTCGGATTTTTCCATTTTTCTTCATGACAATCACGATAGGTGACACCCAGTTAGTGTGCTCGATCTCATATATGAAACCTGCCCTCATGAGTTTATCAATCTCCTCCTTCACTGCGTGGGCGTGTTTAGGATTCATGGGGTAAGGTCGTTGTTTTGCTGGCACTACATCTGGAATCATTGGGATGTTATGAGTCATGATCCTAGGGTCGACTCCCTTAAGTTCAATGTCCAAGCAAACACATCAATGTACTCTTGCAGGAGCGCAACAAGTTTGGTCTCTTCCTCCTCCGCCAAGTCATCTACGATGAATACCAGTCTTGGTTTTTTGCCTTTCCCAGCCAAGTTAACCTCTTTGACTTTGGCGGGTCCCTCTATCGGTTCACTAGTCTGACCTTGTCTTTTTGCACCTAGCAGGACCACCACTCTATCACCCTTTTTAAATTTTGTAAACCGTTTGGGTAGATCCTGTGGTTTCCTCTGCCTTTCCGCTTCCGAGCCCCTTGCTTGCTTCCTGGCCTCCTCTTTTAGCCTCCTACACCTTAGGTGGACTGGCAAGTCTCCCTTGGTGCGTTTGACCTCAGAGGGTTGCGGTATCTTGGGATCACTCTCAGTGTTAACTTTCGACTCTGAGTTGAACTCGCATCCTTCACTTGAGGAAGATGTTTCCCTAGGGGGTCTTAGTTTCGTAGGTGAATCTGTCTTGAGCACTGGGATTACCCATCGTTGTGTTACTCCAGCTTGCTCGTAATCTATGGCTTCTATTCGTTCCAGCCAGGATCTGTCACACTCTATTAGTATGACTCCTTTTTCGTTTCGACTCAGCCCTTCTTTCCTAGGCCTTAAGTCTGCCCTAATTTGCTTTATCGCTTTTCCCTCCGTGTCGTACTCTATCGTGTCTACCTCTGCTTCACTGTCTTCTCTCGTAGAGCGACAGTCCTCATACTCCTCATCGTCCGGGTCCTGTCCTTCTGACTATTCATCATCCCCTAAGCTTCCCTCTTCACTCTCCTTGTCATCAGTAACTAAAGCCCAATTATATAACAAGTTCAAGTCATGGACTTTGTTCCATTTCCATTTTGGTTTAGCTAAAAGGTCACGTAGAGGTTTTAAGTTAGCGGTCAAATTGCCGTTCAATTTACCGGTCAGATACTCTACGATCTCCTGAAGCTCTAGTTTGTTGTTGGGGATGCAGGACGAGGCCGGTTTGCCTGGGTTGAGCGAGCTTCCTACCATCATGCAAAGCGGCACAACTGGCTCCTCAGTGTTGAGATGACAAGCTCAACACATGCGGACATTGATGATGGACCGCCTGGTTAGATGGGTCCACACGTCTACACTTAGCATGTCGGTGGTCATTATGACTCTCACATGGCCACTGACTCATTACTTATTATATTCAGGTTGTTACACCTATTTACAGCTGGCATAGTTATAGCGCCAGTCGACTAGTGTAGTCGGTTATGCATTGTTTGACTTAGTAGGCCACTTTCCTTTTATGTTGTATCTTATCTATACTTTGTGTACATTGTAAAGAGTGTGGAAGAAGAAGAAGAAATCAGCAAGAAAACGTTTTGGCCTCCATGTCTCTTCTTGTCTCTTGAGTGAGCTTCTCCTTGTGCATTCTGTGTGTGTTCGGCGCAGCATCTTGAGCAACCCCCTCCACCACGCGATTCTTGACATGGTATCAGAGCCGCGCCATTGTGATGGACCTAAAAACGGGCCGGCACTGGCTCATGCACTAGCCGGACCTCGTCACTATGCGCAAGACAACCCCCTCGGCCTCGCGGCCAGGAGCGTCTATCAAAATCTCTGCCTTCCTAAACATTGCGTTTGTAATACGTTGTAGTCCAACTGATCCTAACCCAATATTGCTCCTCAGAGGGAGTCCCTTTCACATAGCCAAAAGGCTCGAATCACACACACATGGGGTTCCTCGTACGGCTGAATGCCGTCAACCCTCTGCGACTCTCCTACACCTTGGGGATTGGCCCCTCGATGCGTCGCTCAACATTTAAACATTTCGCACGAACGTCGCTCAAGGTACCAAATAAACGTATCCAGGAATGTACCATTCCCCTCACTTGCTGTCCCCTATAACCCTCGACTAGCCTACAGGATAGGAACCTCACACTCTCAACGGTGGGTCACAGGCCTACTGAAAACAATTGCTATGCATATCCAGGAGCTAACTCTGATACTTTTAATTTCCTCTAAATGATCATGCAAAGAGGTGGATGCCTAGTGCTCAAACATTTTAAAAACCAGCAGCGTGCAAGTGCAAAACATCTCTTTCATGCTTTTCTTTCTAACCGCTTTGTGCTTCGTTGCAACACCTAGCACCGAAGTGATCTTCGTGCTACTAGGGTTTAATTTTTATCATTATTATTCCGTCCTAGATGCAATGCATATAAAATCAGCAAATTATCCCTCATGCTCAGCGGCATTTAACCATTTTTCCACAACTCTACCCTTCCCCGTTGATAGTGCATCATTGCATTCATTTCTTTCAGGGTTTCCTTGCCATTTTTATGTGGAGAAAGGAAGGAAACACACACTACAACATATAAACAAGGCTGAACTGAAGCATAACTTCATGCCCCAGCCTTGCTATACATCAACAAACATAAATCCTATTTTTCTATATTTTTCGTAGCCCCAAATGTATTTTTCCCCTATTTTTCATGGTGTTTTTATCATTTTTCCCCATTTTCTTCATTTTCTTGTATTTTTTAAATTGCTGAAAATGAAAACCAGTTTGTGGGCTGTGGCCCTTAGTTCATTTGCAACAAAATTGAAAGATTAGTTGATGTGTATCGACGGTTTTCCCCATTTATATGCCCAAAACCCTTGTTTTTCCCCATTTTTCATGCATTTTCGGGTTTCTTGACATTATTTCGGGCCATGAAATGCATGTTTTTCATAATTTCTGGTTATAAACAGTAAGAACTCAGAAGAATCAGCAGCATAATCAAATCTTAGTCCATATGAACAGCATTCCATCAATCAAAAGCATAAAACACTAAATTTTCTTTGTAATTTTTTGGTTTACCGCTTAAACGCGTGTTTCGGGTTTTGTGTCCATGGCTGTAGATTTGGAAAACAGCAACACTTCATGTCCAGCAACATCCCAAATCACCATTCTCAGCCCGTGTAGCAATCCGGTCCATGCCGGACAAGTCTCCATCATTCTTTCTTCATTGCTCCTTCCCACACATGAACTGCCTCTTAGAAGAGAGAGAGGGAGGAGAGAGAAAGACTAGAATCAGAAATTTCAAACCAGGCCATCATTCCACGGGCGAAGGGCGGCGATAGAGTCCACAGACAGAGGGGAATGAAGCCCCATAATCCATTGGGGGGGTTGTTTGCAGCAGCCATGATGCCTCTCATCCATTCATGGCGCATTTTTCGGGCGCCATCTTCTTCCACGTTTTTTCATGCCTCTTCATTCTCTCTCCACGTTTTTTGCTTCATAAGGTGCATAAATTTTTTGGGGGGGGGGTCCAAACTCAAAAGGCATGCTCAAATTTGGCCTCCCAAGTGTCCACCTTTTCATATCTTGACCGTTTCCTTGGCCATTTTCCTGTCCGGACTCCGAATTGAGCTCTGAAAAATCCTGGGCGTCCGGCTTAGCATCCCGCATTGGCCAGTAGTTTGTGTCAACCCGCACAACTGTCTGAAAAATTATGAAAAATCAACAAGTGTCGCTCGGGCGCCTTTAAAGCACTTTGGCGCTTAAAATCGTCCTAGATCGAGCCGCCGCCTTTGACAGTGAATATTTTTCCCTTGATATTCATAATTTTTAGCTATTTTTAAGCACTTGCGGTCTCCTAAATTCCGCTCTCACATTGAGAGAGGCTGATTTCGAAGGTTGAAGTGAAGGAGAAGAAGCAAGGTTCGAGCAAGCAAGCTACGGGTAAGAATCTCTCCCATTCTTCCACTCCTTCTCTTGGATAGTGCCTGTGGAGGCACCGGAAGCAGGGCAGAGCAAAAATCTCAGATTGCAGTGAGATTTGGTGTGCGCGAAGAGCACTGTATATTCTGCAGATGAGCCCTTTAGGGCTTTCCCGCAGTTATTTTGGACATTTGAGGCCGTTTCAGGGCCCGTTTTAGAGCCGCAAGTTGCGGACAGCAGTTTCGGGGTACACTGTGACTTCGATGTATTGACCGAACGTGGGTGCGCAGGTTACAGATTTCAGATCTGTAAGTTCAAAGGTATTTACCAGTGAGTAAACACAAGGCTTATCTGCAAAAAGGTTGCAGATTGCATGTATCGTTGAGCAGACAGTTAAAAAGGCTGTCTGGTGTATTGCTGTGCACTACAGGTCCAGGGTTGCAGAAGATTTACTTGCTGTTGGTATTAATTTTGTGATAATGGCAGAGAACAGTGGAAGCCCTATCATTGAGAAGCTCGACAAGAACAACTACCCTTCATGGAAGTTCCGTGTCACGAACTTCCTTATTAGAAAAGGCCTCTATGAGTTTGTTTCAGGTGAAGAAAAGGAACCGGAGATGAGTGATCCTCCAATTATAGAAGAGACAAAGGCACGGAAGGAATGGAATGCAAAGGATAAAAAGGTCATGTATTGGTTGTCTGCAGTAATTGACAATAATATGCTGGGACACATTAGAAATGCAGAGAATTCATATGCAGCTTGGACCATACTTGAAAGTATGTTTTCTGTAAATACAAAGGCACGAAAGATTCAACTCAAGCAAGAGTTGAATACATTAAAGAAAGGGAAGATGTCTATCAATGAGTATGCACTAAAGGTAAGAAGCATTGCAGATGCATTGGCAGCGATTGATGCAATGCCCGATGATGATGATTTGGTGTCGTCTACCTTGGGTGGACTTAACAATGAAAAGGCTTGGAAGTCTTTTGTAACTTCTGTATATGTCAGAAAGCCATTTCCAGATTTCGATGAGTTGCTCTCCCTTATGATCACTGAAGAGATCAACATGCAGAGTGAGACATCTGAAAGAAGTGGTGAACAGGTCCAAGCTTTCTACTCCAGTTCAGGAAGGGGACGTGGCAGGTTCTCTTCAAGAGGCCATGGTACAGGACGTGGTAGTGACAACCAGCAAAACAGATTGAATCAACAATTTGGCGATATGCAGGTTTCAGGAGGTCGTGGTAACTTTAGAGGCAGGGGGAGCTTTAGAGGAAGAGGTGGATGGCAGAACAGAGGTTCTAACAACTCTGGTATTGTGTGCCACTACTATGGCAAAACAGGTCATATTGCAACCCAATGTTATGCTAAGAGAGATGATATCCGCAGTGGTAAGTTGCAGCAAGGAAACTATGCATCGTCTTCACGACAGAATGAAGACAAAAATGAACGTTTGTTCGTTATGCAGCATATGCTGAATGCTGTTACAGGAAAGGGAACACATGAAGATGTTTGGTATGTTGATTCAGGTGCATCCAATCATATGACCAGCCATGCAGAATGGTTTGGAGAGATGCAAGATTTGCAGAATGCAGGTTATGTGCAGACGGGTGATGACTCATGCTACCCAATTTCACACATTGAAAAAGTTTCCTTGTCCTTGCATGATGGTAAGACAAAGAGTCTTTCAGATGTATTACATGTGCCATCTATTACAAAGAACTTGGTGTCAGTCGGTCAAATGGTAGAGCAAGGGCTGCAAGTCAGATTTAATGCAAAGGGCTGCTTTGTAGAAGACTTCAATGACAAGTGCAGGTTGGTAGCAAAGGGAAGTAGAGTTGGACGTATGTTCACTCTAGATGCTGGAATTCCTACTATGAATGCTGCTATGTATGCCAAAGGAAAAGGTGTTGTTGCAGACATTGAAATTTGGCACAAACACATTGGACATGCAAATGTACAAAGGCTGAAATTAATGCAGTCCAAAGGGTTGGTTACAGGTTTGCCTACTTTTAAAGTTGCAGAATTTCAGAAGGTATGTGAAGCATGTCAGTTTGGTAAGCAGGCAAGACAACCCTTTTCACATGACAGAGATGTAAGCAGAAATATCCTTGATGTTGTGCATACAGACATTTGGGGGCCTACACAAAATGTATCTCTTGGAGGCAGTTCATACTTTGTCACATTCATTGATGATTGTTCTAGAAAGCTGTGGGTATATTTTATGAAGGAAAAGAGTGAAGCTTTTGAGCACTTTAGAACTTTCAAGGCTGCAGTTGAAAGAGAAACAGGCTTGAAAGTAAAGTGCCTGAGGTCAGATGGAGGGGGAGAGTACCTCTCAAATGAGTTCGGTGATTTTCTGAGGTCTCATGGGATAAAGAGACAGTTCACATGCAGGTATACCCCACAGCAAAATGGGTTTGCAGAAAGGAAAAACAGGCATATTGCAGAAGTTGCACGTGCCTTGATGGCTGAAAAGAATATGCCTAAGCATTTTTGGTCTGAGGCTGTTTATACTGCTGTTTATATTATGAACAGAACTCCCACAGCTGCAGTTCATGGTATGACCCCCAAAGAATGTTTTACAGGTAAGAAGCCTGATGTTTCACACTTGAAAGTGTTTGGCTGTATTGCGTATGTTCATGTGCCAGATGAGTTGTGGAAGAAACTAGATCCAAAGGCTGAAAAGTGTGTCTTTATTGGATACTCTTTAGAGCAGAAAGGGTATCGCTGTTACAACCCTGTCACATGTAAGTTCAGAGTGAGCAGGGATGTCATCTTTGATGAAATGAGCAGTTGGTATGCATCTAGTGGTGATGCATTGGATGATGATGATGATCATGACACTCATGTGCAGGCTGAAAAGCAAGAATCACGAACTCTTAGCGGACCAGAGACATCATCTGGTAGTCCTTGGTCTGGGAGACTAAGGAGTAGCTCTACATCTTCAGGTGCATCTAGTAGCACTACAGGTAAAGACAAAGGAAAGAGTAAAGTGTCAGAAGGCATTGATGCAGTTCTTGATGGAGACTCCAGTAGCTCAGAGAGCTTGGATGATGAGCTTGGCATTCCTTCAGTGAGGACTCCAGGTGTGCAGAGAGCACGCGTTAATGTAAAGACTCCATTGAGTGATCCAGTGGTACGCAGGTCTAGCAGGGTGAGATACCCTATTAAAAGATTTGGTTTTGAAGGTTATGCAGCTCACCATTATGCTTATATGGTGAAACTAGTTGAGGATGTTGAGCCCACATGTTTTGAGGAGGCTGTTGGTCATGCTCATTGGGATGCAGCAATGGATGAGGAGATGGCTGCATTAGAGGCCAATAAGACTTGGGATCTAGTATCATTGCCGAAGGGAAAGAAAGCTATTGGATGTAAGTGGGTTTATAAGATTAAGCACAATGCAGATGGTTCTATTAGTAGGTACAAAGCTAGGCTGGTTGCAAAAGGCTATGCCCAGACATATGGCATAGATTATGATGAAACCTTCAGTCCAGTTGCTAGGATGGCAACTGTCAGATGTGTGATTGCTTTGGCAGCAGCCAAAGGTTGGAGGTTGCAGCAAATGGATGTAAAGAATGCCTTCTTGCATGGTGATTTGCAGGAAGAAGTGTATATGGATCAACCAGCAAGTTATGAAGATTTAGAGCATCCCACGTATGTGTGCAGGTTGAAGAAGGCACTCTATGGGCTCAAGCAAGCACCTAGAGCATGGTCTGACAAGATCAGAGAGTATCTTGTCAATATTGGATTTTATGTTTCTGATGCTGATCACTCACTTTATGTGAGAAAGGGAGATGCAGGTTTGGTCATCATAGTCATCTATGTGGATGACTTGATTATTACAGGTGATAGTGATAGTGGGATTGCTGAAGTCAAGGGATGTTTGAAGATGAAGTTTGAGATGAAGGATTTAGGTGAGCTAAGGTGCTTCCTTGGCATTGAGGTGATCAGATGTGATGATGGTATATGGCTGTTCCAAAGACAGTATGGCTTGGATATGTTGTCCAAGTATGGTATGACTGCATGCAAACCACTTTCAGTCCCGTTGGAGCAGAATGTAAGGCTGAGTGCTGATGTTGGGGATGAGATAGAAGACCCTACTATGTTCAGGAGGATAGTGGGGAGTTTGATCTACATGACCATTACAAGGCCAGACTTGAGCTATGCTGTTGGTCTTGTGAGTCAGTTTATGCAAGTACCTAGAAAGCCACATTTGGATGCAGTCAGACGCCTATTGAGATATGTGAAGTCCACATTACATTATGGACTTTTCTATGAGGCAGGTACAGATGTACAGGTGTTTGGATACACAGATGCAGATTGGGCTGGTAGTATGTCTGATAGAAGATCTACCAGCGGATACATGTTCTCTCTTGGTAGTGTAGCAGTTGCATGGAGCAGCAAAAAGCAATCTACAGTTGCTTTGTCGAGTACAGAGGCTGAGTATAGAGGTGCTGCTATTGCAGCATGTGAGGTAGTATGGCTGCAAAAGCTATTGGCTGATTTGGATGTCCAGGTGGAAGGTCCAATTGTCATTTATTGTGACAACATGAGCAGTATACAGTTGGCTAGGAACCCTGTGTTCCATGCCAGGACAAAACATATTGAGGTACACTACCACTTTGTGAGAGAGAAGGTACTAGCAGGTGAGATTGACTTGGTATATGTCAGCACACAGGATCAGATAGCTGACATCTTCACGAAGGCCTTGGGTACAGAGAAGCTTCAAAAGTTTCGAAGCTTACTTGGAGTTGCAAAGTTGCAGTTGAGCTTGAGGGGGTGTTGAGATGACAAGCTCAACACATGCGGACATTGATGATGGACCGCCTGGTTAGATGGGTCCACACGTCTACACTTAGCATGTCGGTGGTCATTATGACTCTCACATGGCCACTGACTCATTACTTATTATATTCAGGTTGTTACACCTATTTACAGCTGGCATAGTTATAGCGCCAGTCGACTAGTGTAGTCGGTTATGCATTGTTTGACTTAGTAGGCCACTTTCCTTTTATGTTGTATCTTATCTATACTTTGTGTACATTGTAAAGAGTGTGGAAGAAGAAGAAGAAATCAGCAAGAAAACGTTTTGGCCTCCATGTCTCTTCTTGTCTCTTGAGTGAGCTTCTCCTTGTGCATTCTGTGTGTGTTCGGCGCAGCATCTTGAGCAACCCCCTCCACCACGCGATTCTTGACACTCAGTTGGCACGGTAGCTGTTTTAGCAGCCTTCTGATGTGGTCCTTCCTCATTCGAGAATGGTAGGTCAATGGTTGCCAGCACGTGCATCCAATCCCTCTCATCCTCAGGGCAAGGAATATATCTAGCTAGCAATCCATAGGGCTTGGTCGTTTGAGTATCGCCTTTTAGCATGGCTGAGATGGCAGCCAAGTCAACAAGCATCATCGTCCAAGTGTCCATCTCTACCGTCACTGCACTAGTTCTGTTCCCTAGGAAAATCAATCCATTGCCCCAATCCTCTATGACTCGTGCATTCCTCATCCAAGGTCGGCCTAATAGTATGTCGTAATCCACTCCCTTCATGACAATGAAGTTTACCGAGAATTGCACACCGGCAATCTTTACCGGCCAATTCTTTAAGACCCCAAATGGTCTTACCTTCATTCCGTTTGCTAGCGTGACATTGAATCTAGCAGTCTCTACGAGAGGGTTTCTCCATGCCTCTAGGACCGCATGATTTAGCACACTAACACTGGCGCTTGTGTCTACAATTCCTTTCCGATTCATGTCTCCTAAGGCTAGGATGGGAAAAACTACGTGCATTTCAGTGCCTTCCCAAAAAGCATTGATGTGCAAAGACTTGGGATCTGCGTGTAGAGTTAGACTTGGGATCCATGTAACTGCATCGTGATCTTGCGGATCAGTATCCAAAGTTCCGCGTGTCCCTCGATCGAGTTGTTTAACTCCCGCCACAAGGAGTAATTTTGCCTAAGCAGATCCTCCAGGCTTAGAGTTACTGGGGTGGATAGCAAAGTTGTGAGGAGGCTATTGGACCCTTGTCTTCCTCTAAGGCTGGCAGTTCTAGGCCATGCATTCTGTCTACCCTGGTAAGCTCCCCCCCGGCCTTGCTGCTGAGTCGCTCCTAGTGGTGCAGGCATGCTCCCAGCCTGTGGTTTTGAGGGTGAGACTGGTGTGCTAACACTGGAGAAGTCGTCCATAGGGTCTTCCAATATGGGTTCAGCATCTTCAAGGTGCTTTTGGGCGTCCTTGACCCACTCATTGACCTTGGCTATAGCTTCAAGTTGCCGTTTGGGATGGGGATATTCCCCTACCTTGGCATTCCCTAGCTCTGCTATCTTAGGAGCCGAGGTCTCTGCCTCTGCATCTGTGACCCTCTTTCCCATTACCAACGTAGTCGTTTCCTCGATTTTAAGGCTTATCTTCGCATCGGTTCTCTTTTTTCGTCTCCTCCGGCTTTTCTTCCCTATCGAGGTTGCATCAAGGTTACTTGGCCCTAGCAAGGAGATGCCTGCTTGTTTCGTTTGAGCTCGCGTCATAGCATGTAGTGGGATGGGCGTATCCTCACTACCAAAAGTTTCAACTCCAAAGAGCCCCAAAGGCACCGATGGCATGTTGGCAGCACTCGTTGATGGCTTCCGCCTAGGATAGTCAGGAAACAGATGTGTGATTCCACACTCTGTGCATCGGAGATCCACTTTGTCCTTGTTAGCTTGTTCTCACTCTGGGCAGCATGATGAAATGTGGCCTGGGTGGCCGCAAGTCCAGCATGTGACTAGATCCTGGCTTGGCCCTCCAAAGCCTTTGCCTCATCCTCTTCCTAAAGCCATCGCCGATAGTCCATCAGGACTGGTTGCCCTCCTCGTCGTAGGATACATAAGGATTGACATATGCCTCTTCCTCATTAGGCTCCTCCACAAAGTGAACAGGAGCATCGCTAGGTGGGTGAGTCACAAAAGGCCCTGGTGGCTTGGGTATACCAGTTGGGTAGGCACGACAGGTCTTGGGTCAATTGGTGCTGGGAGAGCTAACTGGGTTCCCCTGCCAAAGAAATTAGGTGGCCTATTACCTAAGTATGGAGGGTTGTACTGCTGCATATATGGGAGTCTCCTCGGCATTCTGCAATGCGCTGCATCATGTCCGAATCTACTGCAATTTGAGCACGGCCGAGATCTAGGATCTTGGCACTCCACTGGGAGGTGATTGCCACCACAGTACACACATTGTACATGCGATCTCACAGGCTTTCTAACAAGCTCTTGCAATCGCGAAATCTCCATTCTTATCTCTGCCATCCCTTGGTCGTGGTCTACACTCTTTCCCTTGTCCTGCGCTCTAGCAGTTACTTTTTCCCCTAAGATGGCTGATCTCTCAGGGTCCCTCTGGCTCACACTATCTCGGTTGGTAATCCTCATGCTACATTCCCTGAGTTTATCATCTACGTGTATTGCCTCCTCGAAGACTCGAGCTAGCATGTCTCATTGTAAGGTGGAGTTACTGGCCAAAGCCTTGTAGAGCTCCTCGCTTCGAATCCCGTTCATGAATACTGTAGACACTGCCCTCTCAGTAGGTCGCTCATTGGCAGGGATTCTCTTATAGAGACTACGCATCTGGGTAACATAATCCCTAACGTCCTCCTTCTCCCTTTGACTGATATTCATCAACCTAACAATGAGGTTGTCCGAATACCCTACCTCTGAAAACCTCTTGATGAAGAGGCCCTTAAGACAAGCGAAGTTTGTACGTTCTGCGTCATCCAGACTAGAGTACCAGGTCCCTCCCTTGTCGCCTAAGCACAGGCCAAAGGCTTGAGCTCGCTGCGCAGGGTCAGTAAGACTGTTCGCCTCACATACTTGCTCGAACTGCTCCATGAAGCTGTACGGGTCACTGCTAGGTTCGTATCGAGCTAGTTGTTTCGCTACTATGGGGATTCTAGCCTGCCCTTTAGCCCCTTGCGTGACTCCCAATCCTAACAGCAGCGCGGTGGCTAGGGCAGTAGCACTTTGCTCCACGGATGTATTGTCCATGAGTCGCTTTGCCACCAATTCACTCAACGTCATGCCAGCCTCTACTGCCCGTTCCCTCTCTACATTCGGTCCGGACTTAGCTACCCCAGCTAGGTCTAGTACTCGTCTAGCCTCGTACATATCCACATCCTGTTGCAGCCTTCTAGCCCTTTGCTCATGGTTGCAGGCAATTATGCCTTCCAATGCTCTCTTGATAGCTCTTCTCTCTTCTTCGAGGTTAGCCACCACTTCCTCTACAGATCTACCTTGGATCTCAGTCCTGGTGAGTAGATCGTAGTCATGTACCAGTTCCTGGACCAAAGTTGGAAATTCTCCTAAGTCTAATTGGTCTTCCCCTTGATCGCCTCTTGATCCCGACATTGTTTCTGCTTCCAGCTCCACGAGATTGTCGATGAATCCAATCAGCTCCGGCAGCTTCCACTCCTCTATCTTGTTTCTTCCCTTGTCTTTGTGTTTTCTCCAGGTACTACTAGTAGGGCGCTCAGGCACTGTCTAAGTCTTGGGGTCTCCTCCTGCTAGTGGGTTCCTTAATGTTGTTAGGTATCCAGATGTGTTCCTTGTTATTTGAAAGCAGCGTCGATCCTTACTCACACATTGTGCTTAGTGCTTTCGTGGTGCTTGGTGCGAAAACAAGCTTTTCTCTTTTCTTGCTGTGCAGGTTTAGTGGAGCACAAAAGTGAAATGTCGATGCAGAAAGAGTTTAATGCAAACTCCACCTTGTTTCTACCCACGTTCTTAGCCTAATTTGAGTTTTCAACTCGGTTCCCGGCTATTCTATGGTCTTTCCGCACCCTAAGTTCAATTAATCTCTGAGGTTCTAATGGCCAAATTGGGTTCTGGGGGTGTTCAGGGTTGCTTCCTGGGGTCAGGTCTATGGTCAGGTCAGCAAAAGATCCCTATCTTTGTGTTCTAGCAAGATGGTCCAATTCTGGGAATCGAACCGGGATGGTCTGACTCTGAGAGTCGGACAGTCCGAGTCTGGCAATCGGACCAGTCTGGTCCTCGACTCTAACAATTGGACAATCTGGTTCGACTCTAACAGTCGGACAGGGGTTGATCTGATTCTGGATTGGTCCGATTCGGACAGGGGTGGGTCCGATTTCTTCGATCAGATGAGGTGTCTAATCGGACAGGCTGGTCCGAGTGGTCCGATCGGACGGTTGAGCATCTGATTATAAGGGGCAGTCCAAGTGCCATGTGGCACGTCCCATCGGGACGGTCTGATTCTGGGAATCGAACCAGTCTGGTCCGACTCTCTCTCAGTCGGACGGTCCGATCCTGGGAGTCAGACAGTCCGACTCCAGAATTCGAGTGGTCCGATTCTGGGGATTGGACCACTGCAGGTTGTGGTCCGACTACGTTGGCGGCGGGTGCGATTCTGGCGCGTTTGAATCCTTTCTAATGCCTGTGGTGCGCAGATCGGTCGCAGATAGCTCACGTGATGAATCCCGGAAGGTCCCCAAGAACAAAGTACTCTACTTTTTAGCACAAAAACCCATGTAAAAGCAAGCACGACAAGAGGCAAGAGACAAATTGGGTTCAATCTCCCCCATGCCTTGTGTGAGCACTTCACAAAGCATGTATTTTATGTATATTTCCAATCTTCATGCTCAATAATAGCCCAATTACAAAAATATGACAAGCTTTTAGCTTTTGAGTTTGCTTTCTACAAAAATAGTAAAATAAAGCTAATGGACGGTGCCCATAGTGTTTGGCACACCCAATCTCAATGTCCAAATAGAAATAACATATCCAGGCGCATAAGCGCGTACAAAATAATAATAAATAATCGATGTCTCAATAGACATAACAAAATATAGGCGTGGAAGAGTCGAAAACCCGCTAGACTCCAATGCTTTCCTCCGCCACTGCTGCTAACTCTACACATCAACTGAAGCATTCACAATCGTTAGTAAAATAACACAATTAAACCGACAAAAGTGAATACCTAGTAGTCTTCAGCTAAATAAATCAACTGGTTAGAAATAAATCCTAACCTTAATTTATTACGAGTGCGCACTCTAAACTCATAAACGTTTATTAATTTAATATGCATTTTGCGGAATCACCCGCTATGGAATCACCCATGTACACACTAAATTAATGAAACACCCGAAAAGGACAGGCATCCCCATCAACTTCTCGCACAAAGAATCCTCTTTGCGTATGAACCCCGGTCATCTAAGTTTACGGAATCCACCGTAAAACCTCACGGAATCCACCGTGAGCCACTGGTGCGCAGATCGGTCGCAGATAGCTCACGTGATGAATCCCGGAAGGTCCCCAAGAACAAAGTACTCTACTTTTTAGCACAAAAACCCATGTAAAAGCAAGCACGACAAGAGGCAAGAGACAAATTGGGTTCAATCTCCCCCATGCCTTGTGTGAGCGCTTCACAAAGCATGTATTTTATGTATATTTCCAATCTTCATGCTCAATAATAGCCCAATTACAAAAATATGACAAGCTTTTAGCTTTTGAGTTTGCTTTCTACAAAAATAGTAAAATAAAGCTAATGGACGGTGCCCATAGTGTCTGGCACGCCCAATCTCAATGTCCAAATAGAAATAACATATCCAGGCGCATAAGCGCATACAAAATAATAATAAATAATCGATGTCTCAATAGACATAACAAAATATAGGCGTGGCGCCTATCAAAATCTAGTCCAAGAGTCGAAAACCCGCTAGACTCCAATGCTTTCCTCCGCCACTGCTGCTAACTCTACACATCAACTGAAGCATTCACAATCGTTAGTAAAATAACACAATTAAACCGACAAAAGTGAATACCTAGCAGTCTTCAGCTAAATAAATCAACTGGTTAGAAATAAATCCTAACCTTAATTTATTACGAGTGCGCACTCTAAACTCATAAACGTTTATTAATTTAATATGCATTTTGCGGAATCACCCGCTATGGAATCACCCATGTACACACTAAATTAATGAAATGCCCGAAAAGGACAGGCGTCCCCATCAACTTCTCGCACAAAGAATCCTCTTTGCGTATGAGCCCCGGTCATCTAAGTTTACGGAATCCACCGTAAAACCTCACGGAATCCACCGTGGAATATGCCTCCTGGCATCAGCCTGCTGCACTCAATCACCACAAACTTCGCATGACCGACTAGAGAGCCAATGGAACATATCGGACTCACCTGAAGCAGCACGAATCGAATGCGCCCAGAATCGGAGTCACGTTTCCTTGTCCTGTGAACCAGAAACTCTCTCTCTCTCTCTCTCTCTCTCTCTCTCTCACACACACACACATAAACAAATCCAACTAAGAAAATGAGGTCTGTCCTGGCCTCTCAGGCCTCTTAAGGTTCTTTCCCAGCACTGCAACACCTTACAGCCAGTTCCCTGTCCTGTTTCACCCAGAAACTTGAATCTGGTCCCTTGTTTTCCTGTTTCCAGCACCAGCCAGAACCTCTGTTTTCTCTAGTCTTACCCTAATCTAACCTTAATCTAGTGCAGCCAATATGAAAAACAGAAATGCAGAACAATAGTCCTAATCTAATGCTTCCAACAAACCCAAATACTTACGTGTTCCTCAGATTAAAACCTCCTAAGTCTCCTAGTTATTTCGAGCACTGGTTCAGGCTGCAAACCCTACTTCCATGCTCGATTTGATGCACGTGGTGCTCAAAGCTCGATTCCATCGGTCCCGGCAATGGAACCAAAATGTGGGAGCCCTTCAAGCTCTACCCCGAGACCTACGGACCACTTATTGCTCAAGTGTTTCGAACCGAGCAGCCATGGCTACCTCTCACATAGCCGACGCGCAATGCCTACCTTATGGGTGTAGTGAGCTTACCTTGATGCTCAATCGAGTACCCTCCTCTCTCTTGCACACCGGCAGCTCCACGATCCTTGAGGCAAGCTCAAGCAACCTCAATCCCTCTCCCATGAGCTTCATCCTCCATTGCCACGCAGGAGACAAGAGAAGAGAAGATAGGAGGAGAAGATGAAGAGAGAAGATGGAGAGCTTCTTCTCCAAGATCCCTCACTCTCGCACAATCAGTCCCTCACTCCCTCACACTCTCTCAATCCCTCTCTCAAGCACAAGCAAGAAGGCAAGAAACAAGAGGAGAAGAAGAAGAAGCTTTCTGCCACACACAAGAATGAGCTTCTCATTCACTTTTTAACTTTATATACATGCCCTAATTTCCATGGGCAGTCATCCCCCTTTTTTTACATGACCGGCCATTAGCCTAGTCCCCTTTTCTCATTGTCCATCTATCCTCCTAGCTTCCTTTCCACCGCCTGTCTATATTTACAAATTGCACGGGTGAGAGCCCGGCGCTCTTTTACAAGATTTCAGGGTGCGCCTTTTTATTTTAAAATGCGCCTTTCCCCTTCTGCATTTGCCTTGGACTTTTAAGGTTGCCCTTGCGCTTTTGGTCTTTTTTCCTCTTCTTTCTTCAGTTGGGCTACCTTTTTTTCCGCCTTTGCCCTGCGTCTTTTCTGCTTTCTTTTGCTTTCTTTCTGTTGGGGTTAACAATGAACAAAACCATAGAGGACTGTGGCTAGCACTAATCTTCAATGGATTCTAACTTTTGAACCTTGCATCTTCTCCATTAATGCAGGAAATCAAACACTAACTCCAAGGATAATGTACTGAACAAAACCATAGAGGACTGTGGCTAGCACTAATCTTCAATGGATTCTAACTTTTGAGCCTTGCATCTTCTCCATTAATGCAGGAAATCAAACACTAACTCCAAGGATAATGGACAACAAAATTTTGCAAGCACTGGTATTCCTCCAAATTCCAATAGTGCCTTGCTCAAAATGTGATATCTGTAAGGGAGATATCTATAGTATAGTTGCAACCATAGGTTCAAGATGAGGTGACACATAAAACAATGGAATGTATTCAGATCATGAAACCATGTTGTTGCTCCCTTCAAAATTAAGGATGAAGAGCTTTCTTCACCACAATTAAGATATGCTCAACATTCGACATAGTGAAGATATGCTCAGCATAAGAACTCAAAAGATACTAAATGGTCTCACAAGCATGAGGAATATACATAGGCTACTTCTTCAAAGCACGAATCTTTTTTCTTTGATGGCACAAGAACTTGAGTGCTCACATACAGCTAGTAGCATCACCGTAGCTGAATAAGACTCGAATGCTCTACTACATTAGTTATTAGACATCAACTACTTCATGGAAAATTGGGAAGATGCATCAACTGATGTGTTGGTGCAACATGCTTGCCTTCTAACACAACGAGTGTGTTCCAAATAGATGCTCATGGTAGTAGTGATTGCGATGTTGCTAATAGAATAGTATCTAGCTTTGTACACATGGCAAGGACTCCAAAGGATAGGGATATTTGACCTTGATGATCTGGAAACATTTAAGAGAAAGCTTAAGCTCTATTATGAACTACAAATTCCACTCCAATCTAGATCATCCAGCAAGGTTGTGCAAATCTCTAGTTGCAAATGTGGCCATTATAACAGCTTGCACCTTTCCAGGTTCTTAGGTTTGATCCTCATGGAAAGCTCCTCTTTCAACAATGCAACCTCAGGACTCTTGATGTTTGGCCATTTTCAGTGTACATGTGGTTGTAAAGTATTTAGATCTCTAAGATTTCAGACAAGTAACGTTGTTGTTCAGATCTATCTACTAGTAGGTTTTCAAGGGAATAAGAAGAGCCATGGAAGAAGAATAAGAAGCCTTCCAAATAGGCTTGAAATGTTGTTGGTAGCTTAGGATAAGCTTGCACAAGACATGAATCCAAGAATTAAGTGACCTCATGAAGCCATTGACATGCTAAATTTCGGCACAGATTGCACTAGACTACTATCCTAGATTTGTGAGCAGCTTCCTTCAAAAATGGCACTCTAATTAAAGCTCAACAAGTAAGGGAATGCTTGGGACTATCCATTATTGTGAAAAGGCAAAGACCTTTGCAAGAAGGAGAGTGTAGATGTAGGTTCCACCATGTAAACTCCAAAAGAGAGCTTGAAAGAAGAAAGAAAGGTAGGTCTTCAAAAGTCATTGCTACCTTTTCCCTTGTCAAACTTCAATGGAGGTCCATTTTCCCACAATACCTCTAGAAAAATCCTTTGAAAGAGTGATGGCCATTTAATTTGTCCATCCACTGCCATATCTATCCGTTTTGGCTTCAAAGATCTCCACATTCCTGCTGTAGGTGTCCTACAAGTCATTGCTAGTCACAATCCACGTCTTTACCTATAGTGTTTGTTTGAAATATAATTTTCATGAGTAAAAATGAGACTAGATATGTCGAAAAGGAAATAAAAATGGATCAAAGACCTATGATCTAATACTACCACTTGTCATGAAGGGACCCGAGAGGAGAGAGAAAGAAGAGAGAGAAGACTATAGGAGAGAGAGAAGAGTGCAGTGGAGAGAGAGTCTAGATGAGGAGAGAGAAAGACACAAAGATGTAAAAAGAACATGTTTCAAGCATTGCGGTATAGCGTGATATCAAAAGTGCAACATTGTTTCACTAATCTGAGAGACTGACAGCATAGGCTGCTTTTGTTTCTTATGTGTCTTAGGCTCTTAGATGTGTGTTATGGTTGCTTTAGATTATGCACCATTGATGTGTTATGCTAGTACATGAAATTTTGGGCTTTCATACATACGAAGTTGTATAGATTCTAACCAAAATGACCCCTTAGTATGTATATTTTGAATGGTATGTCTCTTCACTTGAATGTTCCTAGAATTGAACCATCCCCTTATACATGAAATTTCGTACATTTCAACAAAAAGACCATAATTACACATGTACATTTCTTTATTTAAGTTAATACAAAACCGCTTACATCAAATCCATGAGAGATTTATTGTTCCAAGCCACATTGAAACTTTTATGAGATGTGCATTTTAATTACTTATTGTGCTTTCTTGGATTGCCTTCTCTTTTCGAAGGTAGTGACATGTTTGCTGTTTCTTCTCTTCCTAATAGGCTCCAAGTGTCTCACTTTCTCCCATTCTATGATGATCAAAGTTTTTGGTATTGGATGAAAGGAAGATAATGGATTCTCCACTCTGGAAGGACATCGTTGGATCAATGTGCATAAGCTGGATGATAGTTTGTTTGACCGCCTCACAGTCTCATTTCAAGCAACAGTAAGTGTGTCGTTGGATGGAATGAGCGCACCACAATCGCGAATGTCAACTCCTCGGCACGATTAAGGGAATGGATTTTCCAAAGTTACAACTTTAAGGAGAGGAAACGTCCAATCATGTAAGGGGTGGGGGGGGGGGATGTGATAAACCTACACTCGTTACGCACTCAACACGGCACAGAAAGGTAACACGATATGAGCTCAAGGTATACTCTTGTATTATTCAATCCAAAAGCGGGACAACATAGACACATCCCAGGACTACACCCTCATGACGCCACACATAAGAGGGTTCACCACTGGGCATAGGGAATCACACGTAGAGTGGAAACAAGGCGGGGCTTTGAGTCACTACTACTCCCTATATAGGTGCAATCGGTAGCAACGGCATGGTATAGCTACAAAGCCCTTACACTCACCCCCACTTACTGGATTGCTGACCTCAGCAATCTAAGGGTAGCATTTGTTATTTGACTCATCCGGGGTCTTAACGCAGCTTTTCCTATCAAGCTGGTCAGTGTCTGCCGGTCTAAGGGACCGCGGGGTCTTAACACAGTCTATGCTATCAGACTAGCCAGTGTCTGCCGCACTAGGACATTGGGCTTTTTATTTACTGGAGTTGTTTTTTGGATTGGTTGCTACCATGCGGGTCCACCCTCGACTCGATTACATTTGAGGAGTGGGGCACGTTTGGGTCTATGCTTGAGAACCGCATTATTGTTGAAGTACTGGGAAGGCTCAAGGGTCGTTGGAAGGAGCTGGGGGGTTCTCCTCGAGCCAAAGGGCGAAGGCATCCTTTCCGCATTCAACGGCCTCCGCTTCTGAGATCCAAGTGGCCTCCTTGAGTGGACGCCCGCGCCACTTGGTGAGGTATTCGGGGATGCCTCTTTGTTCCCGGCGTCGAAGGAAGGCCTCTACTTCGAAGGGACCGTTGGAATGGAGCATTGGTACGCGCCGTCCCCATTGGTTGTCGGGGTAGAACCTGCGCAGAAGACGAGCATGAAATGCGTTATGAACACAAACACTATCTGGCAGGTCCAGCTTGTAGGTGACTTTGTTCAGCACTTGAGTGATTCAGTAGGGTCCATAGTAACGGTGATTGAATTTGGGGGTCATGTTTTTGGGAAGTGACATATTCTTAGAGCTCACTAGGACCATGTCTCCTTTGGTGAATAGTACAGCCTTTCTCTTTTTGTTTGCTTGCTCTGTCATGGTGATCTTGCTCTGCTCTAGGCTCTGTTTAGCTGCTGCATTGCGGTCTCTCCACTTCTTCAAAAATTCTTCCGCATCTTGATCTTCTGCTTTGGCCGCTCCGGATGCTAAGGCCAATGGTGTTATGACTTCTTTTCTTGTTGCTAACTCGAAGGGAGTGTACCCGGTTGCCGAGTGTATGGAGCTATTATAGTGGAATTCCAAAACATCAAGGTACAATGCCCAATCTTTCTGGTCTACTTGGGCATAGCTTCGGAGATAATCTTCGATGCCTTGGTTGACTCGTTCTGTCTGTCCATCTGTCTCTGGGTGGAAGGATGATGAGAATCTCAATTGTGTTTCCAGAGTCTTGAAGAGTTCCTTCCACATGTCACTCATGAATCTTCCATCTCTATCTGATACAATAGCCAGTGGTAAGCCATGAAGTTTGAATACATGTGTGAAGAAGAGGCGTGCTACCTCCTTGGCGGTCAGTGGTGGTTTGGCTGGGATGAAGTGAGCTTGTTTGGAAAAATAGTCCATCACTACAAAGATGATTGTGTACCCATGGGACTCAGGTAGTTCCACAATGAAGTCCATGCTGATGACGTCCCACGGGCGGCTGGGTACTGGTAATGGCTGTAGTAGACCTGCTGGTCTTGATCATGGTGCTTTGACCATCTGGCAGGTGGGACAAGTTTTGATGTAGTCTATTACTTCTTCCTTCATGTTTGGCCAGAAGAACTGCTTCCTGAGGGCCTCCAAGGTTTTGCTTTGCCCTTTGTGGCCTCCAATCTTGCCATCATGTATTTCATGCAGTATGAGTTTCTTCAATTCCACATTGTTGGGGATATACAATCTTTTGCCTAGAAAGAGGATACCTTCCTCTAAGGTATACATTCCATGTGGGGTCTTCTCTGCTTCCACATCTTTGATTATTTTGTGCATTTCTTGGTTTTTCTCTAGAGCCTCTTTGACGAGCTCTATGAAGTTGCTGTTGACCACACTGACAGCTTTTAGGTCTGCTTTCCGGCTCAATGCATCTGCTATCTTGTTCGTAGAGCCGGGTTTGTGTTTAATCTCCAGGTTGAATTCGGCTAGGAAGTCTAGCCAGCGGGCTTGCTTTGCCGATAACTTGGGCTGAGATTGGAAGTATTTGAGGGAGATGTTGTCGGTGAAGACGACTGTATGCTTGTCTTGAACATAATGCTTCCATTTTCTAAGGCAGTGTATGACTGCCAACATTTCCTTCTCATGGGTGCTCCACCTTGTTTCAGCACCAGTAAACTTCTTTGACTCATAAGCAATGGGGTGGCCCTCCTATACCAGGACACCTCCTATGCCGTAGTCGGATGCATCTGTGGAAATCTCAAAGGGTTTGGTAAAGTTTGGCACCTTTAGGACAGGGGTTTGGCTCATGCACTTCTTCATCTGATCAAAGGCTTCCTGTTGTGCATTCCTCCATGTAAAAGGGTGATCCTCCTTGGTGAGGTGAGAGAGGGGGGCAGCGATGAGGCTGTAATCTTTTATAAATCTTCGGCAAAACACTGTGAAGCCGAGGAACTCCCACACTTCTCTTACATTCTTGAGTACGGGCCATCTTTGGACTGCTTCAACCTTCTTAGGATCCACTTTGATTCCATCTGCTCCTACAATAAAGCCTAAGAACTCCAACTCTTTTACTGCAAACTCACATTTTTCGGGCTTGGCATATAACTGGTGCTGCCGCAGTTTCTCAAAAACTCAGCGTAGGTGCTGCTTATGTTCTTCTAATGTTTTGCTGTAGACTAGGAGGTCATCTATGTAGATAATGACAAAGATATCTATCTCCGGTCTAAAGACTCCATCCATGAGGCCACAAAATATGCCTGGCCCATTGCTTACGCCGAATCCTAGTACTAGCCACTCAAAACTACCATATCGGGTATGGAATGATGTTTTGGGGATATCTTTTTCTGCTATGCGAATTTGGTGGTATCCGGATCTAAGGTCAATTCGGCTAAAGTACTTGGCCCCGTGTAACCTATCTAAGAGATCCTCCACTAGGGGCATGGGGTATTTGTTTTTTATGGTGATTTTGTTAAGGGCCCTATAATCTACACAGAGTCTGAGTCCCCCATCCTTCTTCTTTACAAATAGCACTGGGGCACCAAAGGGGGATTTGATAGGGCGAATGAATCCTTGTTCTTCTAACTCATGCAGTTGCTTCTTCAGTTCCATTAGTTCTGTGTGATTCATGCGATCGGGGGCTCGGGCTGGTGGGGCCGACCCGGGAATTAGCTCAATTTTGTGATCTACATCTCACCTGGGTGGTAGACCCTTGGGCAACTCTACTGGCATCACATCTTTGAACTCTTCTAGTATTTCTGCCACTTCTATTTTCTTGTTCTGTTGTTTGGGTTTCTTGCCACTTTCTTCTTCTTCAATTGGTCAGATCATGCATAGATAGACCATATCTCCTTGTTTGACTGATTTTTCGACTTGCTTGGCACTACAAGTCATGATACGTGGCCTGATAACGGTCCCCTGGACCGGTACACTTTGGGTTTGGCCCTTTGGTTGGGTTGTAGTCTGCTTCATTGTTTGGCAAGCTACTCTTGGCTTATTTTCCTTCATTTGCACTTTGATTGGGCTCCTGCCAGGTAGTTGCATTCTTTCACATGGTACTCTAACACCTTCTCCTTGCATATCTAACATCATTTCATTTACACCTTTACCAAACATTGCAATGACATACTTGTCATAGAATTCCAATCCCAGTATCACTTCAAAATCATCCATGGGGATTACTAAGAAGTTGAGTTTCGCCTTACACTTGTCGGCTGCTACTTGGACTGCAAAGACTTGTTTCACCTCCTTGGCTTCTCCTTGTGCGAATGTCACTGTTAGTCCTTCTGGGGCCTTCGACAGTTTTAGTCCATGTTTTGTTGCACACCCTGGTGTCATGAAGTTGTGTGTTGCTCCTGTGTCCACCATGATGGGTTGGTTACCCTCGCCCACTTGGCCTTTTGATGTATAGATGATGGACTGCTGCTACCCTGGCTACCATGCATTGGGGTCGGGCGCTAACTGACCCTACCCTTGGGTGGTCCATGCTTTCTTCACTCCCACTAGGGATTTCCTGGATTCGCGGTGGTTGTAGTTCTTCTTCTCCATATGCACTAGTTGCATTCACCCTTGATCCACTTGACAAAGCTGTATCTTCTATTGGGCATCTATTTTGGTAGTGTGGACCCCCGCATTTGAAGCATCTGATTCCGACGAACGGACCTGGGGGTCTCCACCATGAAGTGTTTGATCCTGCTGGCCCATATGATGTACTAGGGGTTGGCCTATAGTGATTGTTTCCCCATCTTCCTGCTGCTCCTCTCGGTACTAAGGCAGTTTGTGATACGGCTGTGGTGGTCGTGTTGTTTTGGCTCCGTGTATCTGTGAATGCCCCTCTAGGAGCATTGGGCCTCTGGTTCCATGAGTTGTTGTTGTTGAAGGTGTTGTTGAAGTTGTTGTTGAACCTGTTTTGATTTCCTTGTGCTGTTCTTCTGCCTTCCAGGTCCACCAGTCGTTTGGCCATTCTCATGGCTTCTGCTAAGCTTGTTGGCTCTTGTCTCTCCACATCTCTTCTTGCCCATTCTTGCATCCCAAACAAAAATCCATGTAGCTTAGTATTTGTATCCATGTTTGGTAGCTGCAGCATGATCTGCCTATATTTGCTGACATATTCTTTCATCTTTCCCTGTGTTTGCTTGAGGTTCCTCCATTTATCTCTCACTTTGAATTTCTCCAGCTTTGGAATAAAGTAGTCCTTCAGTTCTTCCTGGAGCTCTTCCCACGAACAGATTGCGTGGCCCTGCTCTTGTTCTAGCAAGTACCAACTGGCAGCGTCCTCCTCCAAGTAAATGGCTGCCACCTCCGCCTTCCTGTCTTCAGTAATTTGTGAATACTTTAAGTATCTGTCCACCTCTGCGATCCACTTCTTCAGAACCAAGCCATCCCTCTCTCCCTTGTACTTGGCAGGTTGGGGCATCTTGAATTTTCCATAATCATCTTCTGAACTACTACTATCTCCCTCTTCTTTGCGATGGTGCTTCTTCTCCTTCTTCTTGTCTTTCTTTTTGCTTCCTAATTCTACTACTTTCTCCTTCTCCTTCCTTGTATCTTGCGCCCTCCTAGATGTCTCCTCTCTACCCATTCTATCCATCTCCTCTTGCATTCGGTGTCTTTTCTTCTCTTCTTGTTGTTGAATCACCCATTCTCTATAGCCCTGCTCTACTTCTAGTTTCTTTCTCCTTTCTTCCTCCTCTTCTTTCATTTGCATGTTCCTCCATATTGATTCTAGCATGCGTGACATACCATCTAACTATCTTTCTAGCCCGGCCACTTTCTCCTCCTGGGCCATTGAGAGTGGAATTTAGGTGACGGGAAGTGCTTAAAAATAGCAAAAAATTATGAATATCAAGGGAAAAATATTCACTGTCAAAGGCGGCGGCTCGATCTAGGACGATTTTAAGCGCCAAAGTGCTTTAAAGGCGCCTGAGCGACACTTGTTGATTTTTCATAATTTTTCAGACAGTCGTGCAGGTTGACACGAGCTACTGGCCAATGCGGGATGCTAAGCCGGATGCCCAGGATTTTTCAGAGCTCGATTCCGAGTCCGGACGGGAAAATGGCCAAGAAACCGGGCAAGATTTGAAAAGGTGGACCAAAGTTTGGCCAAATGGGCAAGTGACCCTTGGGAGCCCAATTTTAATGTAGCATGAAAGTTTCATGCATTAGGAGGAGAAAAAAATCGTGAGGATAGAGGCGCCATCAGGCGGCCGAAAAATGCGCCATGATGTTGATGCCTCCATCTCCAGGCTGCAAACAACCCCCCCCAATGATCATGGACATTCATTCCCCTCTGAATCCTGACTCTATCGCCGCCCTTCGCCCGTCGAATGATGCTCTCTTTGAATATCTCTGATTTCAGTCTTTCTCTCTCCTCCCTCTCTCTCTTCTAAAGGCAAGTTCATGTGGGGAGAAGAAGGAAGAAGAAAGAATGATGGAGGCTTGTCCGGCATGGATCGGATTGCTCCACAGGCTGGAAATGGTGATTGGTGATTGTGCTGGACATGAAGTGCTGTTGATTTCCAAATTTGCAGCCATGGACATGAAACCCGAAACACGCAAATAAGCGGTAATTTAAAATTTTCAAAGGAAATTTGAGATTCTATAGCTTTTGATTGATGCAATGTTGTTCATGTGGGATAAAAATTGTTCATGTTACTGTTTTCTATGAGTTATTGCTGGTCATAACCAGAAAATCAGAAAAATATGCATTTTGTGATTCAAAATAATACATTAAACACGTAAAACATGAAAAAACAAGGGAAAATGATGGTTTTTTGGCATAAAAATGGGGAAGTGAATAGGAACATCAACTAAACTTTCATTTTTCTGCAAGAAGGAACCAAGGGCCACAGCCCATAACCTGTTTTGAATTTTCAGTAATTAAATAATGCAAGAAAATAAGGGAAAATACAAGAAAATGGTGAAAAAACCCTAAAAATTAGGGGAAAAATACATTTTGGGTTTCGAAAAATAAGGATAAATAAGAGAAATGGTTGTGAATGTTTGTGGGGACTGAAGCATGAGGATTTGCCTCAGTTCAACCCCACCTTCTTGTTCTAGTGTGTCTTTTTCCGGTTTTTTACATAAAATGGTGGTAAAATACCCTATAAATCTATCCAATGATGCAATATTTAAACGGGGAAGGGTAGAGGAGTTGAAATATGTCTAAATGCCGTGTGAGATGATGGGAAAGTTGCTGATTTCTATGCATAACATTTAGGATGGATGATAATTAAAATTAAGAGCTTAGTAGCATGAGGATCACCTTGGTGCTAAGCCCATGCAACGAAGCACGAACGGTAGTTGGAAACCATTAAAAGAATGTTTTTGCACTTGTGCATGATACTGTTTTGCTAAATGTTTGAGCACTAGGCATCCATCAAATGCATAGAGCATGAAAAGAGTTTAAAAATATCAGTGACCAGCTCCTGGACATGCATTGCAATTGGTTTATTAGGATATGACCTACGATGAGAGGCAGTGAGGTACCCATGCTGTAGGTAGACGCGGGTCCAAAAGGGGGAAATCAAGTAAGGACAATGGTACATTCCTGGACACGTTTATTTGGTACCTTGAGCGACGTTTGTGCGAAATGTCTATATGTTGAGCGACGCATCGAGGGGCCAATCCCCAAGGTGTAGGAGAGTCGCAGAGGGTTGACGGCATTCAGCCGTAGGAGGAACCCCATGTGTATGTGATTCGAGCCTATTTGGCTATGTGAAAGGGACTCCCTCTGAGGAGTAATATTGGGTTAAGATCAGTTGGACTACAACGTATTACAAACGCAATGTTTAGGAAGGCAGAGATTTTGATAGACGCTCCTGGCCATGAGGCGGAGGGGTTGTCTTGTGCGTAGTGACGAGGCCCGGCTAGTGCATGAGCCAGTGCCGGCCCGCTTTTAGGTCCATCAGTGGTGCGTCTGCCGGGAGCCGCTTAAAAGTGGCGGTTCTTGAATCCTGTTTGTTTAGGAACCAACTAGCAGTTTATGCCAAAGGATAGTGAGATTGATCCGTTATTTATTGATAAGCATCGTCTAGCAGAAATCCAAAAGCAAGAAAGAGACGAAAGAGCTAGGCGACGTGCTGAAATTTTTAGGAGATATTCTCCTAAGCGTAGCGGTGCTGAACCCTTACGAGGGAGTGGATCTAGTGGTCTTAGTACCACAAGCAGCAAGTTAGGAGAAGGTGGAAGCTCTAGTGCTCCCCTTCTTGCCATAAGCCAGTCCACGTCAATTGCGGGAGGTGTAACCCCACCGTCCCCTATTCCTAGTGCAAATCCAATCCTTGTCATGGCACAGCCTATTGCAATTCCAACACGAACGACGGATTTGCCGGCTCTAGGCTACCCGCTACCCATTTTTAATGGGTTAGTTGAGGAAGATGCGGAACTCCACATTAGGGAGTTTCAAAAGCTGATGTTTAACTGTCGAATTCAAGAAGAAGGACATTTAATGATGTTCTTCAATATGACTCTCAAAGGAAGAGCCGCTATATGGTATCATGGTTTAGAAGCCGGAACCATATTGAATATTGATTCATTTTATGGAGCTTTTCGAAGGGAGTTTGCCCCTGAAAGGGGTGGGCAATATTGGTTGCATGTACTCAATGTGACCCGCCAAGAACCACACGAGGATATTCGTGCTTATGCGAAGAATATAAAAGAGGTTTTCCGTAAGTTGGACACCTCTATTCCTATCCCCGCAGCTGCCCAATTGCAATATTTTCTACATGGTTTGGACTTTAATATCCAATTGCAGTTGAGTAGTGTCCCCTTGGGGGATATAGATACTGCCATTACACGAGCACAAGAGGTGGAATCCCGACTACAAGCAGCCTATGCTTCTCGAGGCAATTTGAACATGGGTTTAGTATTTGGAAACAATATGGCAATAGCCAATGGCAATAGTGGCCAAGGGATAGCAATGGCTAACCCTAATGGGAGAGGGAACATGATACAGAATGTGCCTTTATTACCAGCTCCCCCTAGCATATCGATGCCTACGGGCAGTCAAATGGCTCCAAGTGGTGGAGGCCAGGCGGTCAATTCTAATACCATGCCTGTGGCTCATCAACCAGTGCCTAATCGAATTGTTAGGCCGATGGAACGACAGGGTAATGACCAAGGCTATGAATCGAGTTCTTCCAATGTTCTTGGCGAGGTTAAGGACATGATGAAGCATTATACCGACATGATTACGGAGCAGTATCGACAAATAGCCGTTGATGTCAACTTCCTTAAAAAACAACAAAATTTGATAGGAAGTAGATACCCAGAGGAGGGTGCACCTTCGAGGTTTAGTTGCAAATGGTGTGGTGGGCAGCACTATCCAAGGAATTGCCCAAATGTTAAGTGCGACATCTGTGGGAAATCCGGCCATTTAGCAACTAATCATCGTGCCCAAGGAAATGACTCCCAGCGAGAAGACGGGCCTAAACAAATACTTCAACGACCAAAGACTACAGTGGAGGAGCTACCAAGTGGTAGTGGGGTTAGTTTGATTGAGGCTATATGCGTTAACAATGCTGAAACCTCTAATCTACGAGCTGTCCTTACAAGAGGTCAAAAGGATAGAGAAGCCGACAAGGATAAGCCTGTCGACGGAAACCCTAAACAAGGTGAGAAAGGAACGCAAGTTTTGGATCCTGCCCTAGAAGGGGGACCTTTGAAGCCCGTAGAGAGTAAAGCCGATAAGGAACCACCAAAGAAGAAGGTGAAAGTTAAGAAAGAGGCAATAAAGTCAGTTTTGCGACCTAAAGAGCGGATGGTTTGGCGTGAAAAGTGAGCTCTATCGAACTATCATGAATTTGATTTGGCGAGCTCTCTTTACGAAGTCAAGCCGGATGTGAATCTTTTACAGCTTATTAAGCTTTCCCCAGGGGTACATAAGGAATTTAGAAAGATCCTACATACCGGGTATATCGTAGAACCTTTGGGTATTGCGCGAGTTGGTGATGACTGGTTCGAGCATGCTGAGAAGCATTGCCCAAGGGTTGCAGCCTATGTCGATGGGATATTAGTAGATTATGCCATTGTCGACACAGGATCATCGGTCAACATTATGAGTTCTGAACTGATGGAAAGGTTGGGTCTTGCGATCCAGAAAGATACCTCCACAATTCTCAGAATGGCAGATGATAGTTTGAGACAGCCGGAAGGCTGCATTACTAAGGTCCATGTCACTGTTGCAAATGTAGAATGCCTGTTGGACTTTAGGGTGATTCGTTTTGCAGGGCGGCCAAGTTACCAAGTATTACTCGGATGACCTTGGATCTTGCAAGCGGACTGCCAAGTAGATATACCCGCTGGTCGACTAATATTCGGTAGAGGTGCCCAGCATGTGGTGGTTGATGCTTATTCCGAGTCCCCGCAGAGTGAGAGAGCTCCTCTATCTTCTACAGAATTGGAGACATTAGAAGATTTATCTGGCAGTGAGACATCATCGAGTGATGAGTCCAAAGAGGGATCCACCAAGGAGGACATCTATCAAATCACTTTGAATGAGCCGATAGAGGGCCAAGATCGTATAAGAGATGCAGATGTTATCGAGCTAGACCTTGGTACACCTGATGATTCGTGGCCAATCAAATTAGGTTCTATGCTCAGCTCAGCAGAAAGGGAGGACTATGTGGCCTTGATCCAGGAATTCCGTGATATCTTTGCCTGGAGTTATGATGAGTTGAGAGGCATTCCTCCTAGTCTTGCTGTTCATACAATTCCGTTGAAGGAGGGCAGTCGTCCTGTACGGCAGAAAGTAAGGCGTATGCCTTTCGAATTGAGGGACGGCTTGTTTGAAGAGTTACAGAAGCTTTGAAAAGCGGGTTTGATTTTTCCTGTGCAACACACGGAATGGTGTTCGCCAGTTGTGATTAGAAAGAAGAATAATAATCAAATCTGTTTATGTGTAGATTTTAGGGAGCTGAATAAGCAGACAGTTAAGGACTACTACCCATTGCCATTTATTGACCTGATTTTGGATCAATTAGCGGGTAGGGAGATATATTCGTTTATGGATTGCTTTGCAGGATACAACCAAATGGCAATTGCAGAAGAGGACAAGTTGAAAACAACTTTCATCACTGTATTTGGTACTTTTGTGTACCATGTGATGGCCTTTGGTTTATGCAATGCGCCTGGTTCGTGGCAACAAACAGCAGATAAGACATTCGGTGAGATATCCCCCGAAGAGTTGAAGGTGTTTATTGATGACTTAGGGGCTGCCACCGTGAGAGAAAGGCAGTTGATCATTCTAAGAAAATGCTTTGAGCGTTGTAGACAATTTTGCATCGCCCTAAACCCACGGAAGTGTGTTTTTGGAGTACCTTATGGGCTATTGCTGGGTCATGTGGTCAGTTCGGTAGGAATTGTGACAGACCCCGAGAAGGTCAAAGTTATAGTTGCCATGGGTCCACCACGCACTCCGAAAGAGGTTCATAGCTTTCTGTCTTCGGTTGGTTACTACCGTAGATTCATCAACGCCTTAGCAGAAAGAATGTTGCCGCTTACAAATTTATTGTCCTTTAGCTGTTCGTTTGTATGGGGTGACCCTTGTAAGGTAGCATTCGAGGATGTGAAACAAGAGCTAGCAAGAGCACCCGTTTTAAAAGCACCTAAAAGAGGTGAGGTGTTTTATATATTTTCAGTAGCCACCATGTATAGTATCAGCTGTTGCTTAGCCCAAATTTGGGAAGAGAAGTGGTACCACCTGATTGCGTTTGCTAGTCGGAAGCTAGGGGTATCCGAAATCAATTATACTTACATGGAGAAATTGTGTCTAGCAATGGTCTTTGGGACCAAGAAATTCAGGCATTATATTCTCTATGAGAAAGTCGTGCTTTATACGAAGGCGGAGGGACTTCGACTATTGATGAATAAGCTACAACCCCCTGATCGTTTAGCAAAGTGGTTAATCACTTTGCAGGAATTTGATTATGAAATCAAGAGTAAGCCACCAAGGTTGCAAGGCATCGTGGAATGTCTTGTGGACTTTGGGGAGCCGAAAGAATCTGTGGCTGAAGGTAGTGACATGGAGTTGTTATTTAAAATAGATACGGCATCTATTCCCTCCTGGTATGCTGCAATAACGCATTATTTATCAATAGGAGAGGCGGGATCCGAATTATCTAAGGCTGAGAAAAGGAAAATTAAGCAGCAAGCGTTAAAGTTTACTTTGATCGCAGGTACATTATATCGGCAAGGGGTTGATGACATCTATCGCCGGTGTGTGATGCCTGACGAGGTGCCATTCATTTTGGAAGAGTGCCATGATTTTGCTTGCGGTGGCCATTTTGCTGGACGGCTCATAGCATAAAAGGCTTTAAGAGCAGGCTATTGGTGGCCTGCCATCTTCCAGGATGCGTTTGCATATGTTAAGCGATGCGATATTTGCCAACGACATGATAGTCGAGAGAATAGGAAACGACCACTCACCCCTATTATGGCGATACTTCCATTTGAGAAGTGGGGAATAGACTTTGTGGGACCTATTACTCCATCATCAACTACACAAAAGAGGTACATTATTGTAGCAACTAACTACTTCACAAAGTGGTCAGAAGCACTTGCAACAAGGAAAGATGATGCTAAAGAAACTGCTAGTTTCCTTTTAGAGCAGATAATATGCCGGTTTGGTCCGCCGAAAGAATTAGTGTCGGACCGCGGAACACATTTCCTGAATAAGGTGATCAAAGGTTTGACAGAGTTGTGGCACATCAAGCATAACAAGACAACCCCATATAATCCACAAGCTAATGGGCAAGTTGAGAGCACCAACAAGCAGCTTGTGGGCATCCTGTCCAAAATTGTGTCGGAAAAGAAACGGGATTGGGATAAAAAGTTATACGTGGCAGTGTGGGCTTATAATACGACTTTCAAACGAGCCGCTGGCCATACCCCGTTCAAGTTAGTATATGGGGAGGAGTGTGTCTTGCCTTTAGAGATTGAGCTGCCAACTATTCGGTTTGCCATCAATCATTCTTTGAGCGATGAAGATGCACTTTTTGAGCGCTTGACGACACTGGCACATTTAGATGAGCTTAAGTTGCAGAGCTTATTGCACCAAGAAGTGGCAAAGTGCCGAATGAAGCAGTTACACAACCTCAAAGCTAAGAAATACACCTTCAAGAAAGAACAGCTTGTTCTGTATTATGATGCACGACGTGAATTATTTCCAGGCAAGCTAGAGCCTAAATGGGATGGGCCTTATAGGATCGTTAGAATAGGAAAGAATAAATCCACAATCTTGTTAGCTGACCTTGAGGGGATAGAATTTAAAAATAAGGTTAATCTTAATAAGATTAAACCTTATTATTTTTTATTGCACTAATGCTATGACTGCCTTGCAGGTCTAGGAGAGATCGATCAAACATCTGCAAGGAAATCGTGATAGAGGTTGATGGGTCGTCTGATCCCTTATTTAGAACACCCATATTTAGAACAGAGGTATCATCAGGGAAAGCTCATTTAGTGGAGCAAAGGATATAAGGTGATTGAGCAAGAAGGCGGGACATTTATTTGGGAGATCAAGGTCTTCTGCCATCAGTGCCTACAAATTTTGACGAGCATCCCTGTTGAATTCAATGATGATGGAGGGATGGAGCCGACAATCCACCCGTTGAATATGCTGAATTTCGATTACCATAATTACAAGTAGAGTTCCGGATGGCGAGATATGTAAACCCTTTATGGACGTACACCTTGTACTTTGATGGGGCGTCCAGGGGTGCATCCAAAAAAGGAAGTGTAGGAGTTGTCATCCGAGACCCCCGACGACGCATTGTCATGAAGTTAGCTGCTTATCTCGGGGTGAATTTTATCAATAATATGGCAGAATATAAAGCCCTGATTATGGGTTTGAATATTGCGAAGCAGGGTGGTATCCGCCAGTTGTTGGTGAAAGGGGACTCTCAGTTGGTTTTAAATCAACTCAATGGGACATACATGGTCCGGAATCCCATCCTTTGTATGTACCATCATACTGCCATAGCCCTGCTAGACGAATTCGATAGAGTGTCTTTTCAGCTAATTCCACAGAATTGGAATCAGTTTGCCGATTCATTGGCTAATTTCGCGTATGAAGAAGACCTCTTCTTTAATCGTGGCCCGTGTCCCGATATATCTATTGATGGTGAGACAGGACCCGGTCGTTTGTGGGGTATGCTTTCTGAACATGCCCTCTTTGGCAGACGATGGTTGATTTGGGTGATGTAGAGGGTAAGTGAGACTCATCTGCCTTTATTATCTGGGACCCATAGACTGATTAGACGACATGTGATGCGAACACCTCTTGCAATATACGCAGGAGGGATAGGTCATAATTTAATGCACCTAGTTTAGGGGTACGAGCCTCTATTCCCCTGGGAATGGTATGCTTTGATGTCTATCATAGTTGTTTCCAGGAGGATGTTATGCGTAGTATTGTTTGATTTCATTAGGCCAAGAGGGCCGATTCAGTTTTGCATTGAAGTGTTTGATTTCATTAGGCCAAGAGGGCCATTTGCCTGTCTAGTGCAGGTGCGTTTAATTGGGTTTTTGTTTTAAGTGCTATGCTAGACAGGTTTGAAGGCAAGCTTGGAGGGAGCCTTTGTCGCGGCATCGATGGAAGCTTCTTGTGGCTAATCCAGGTGATACCTCTCCTTTACGAGTACCTTTCTTTCCTGTTATATGTGTATTTGTACTTGTCGAGGGGACACATTTTTGTTGGGGACCGGCAACCAAGGCATGAAGTCTCAGGTTTAGGTTGAGTATGTTTGAGGGAGGTCGGAGTAGTCATTGCCTCCTGCAAAGACATTGTTGGACATTGAAAGACCTGTTTTAGAAGGAAGTCCTAGTGGCCCTTGCCTGCTAGCCTGCTAGGCAGCCGTGCTAGGAGTTCTTGTTAGTAGTGAGGCAGTTAGAGAAGCCTGCCAGAAGATAATAATGATGATGCCAAGAAATCCTGTACATCCTAAAAGATGAATATAAATACGAAGGTGTGTAAAAAGGGGTTTTAACCCCTATCAAAGCAAAGAAAAGAAATGAAAATATATAAGCAGTTGATCATTGCCTTGCGAAGGCCTGGTAGGTTCTTGGGGACGAATCAGACCTGGGGCCGATACCTTGTCTTCCTAGGGGTGGCTTCTTGCTGGAAAAAGAATGATAAAACAAGGAAGGTTGGAGCGAAAATAAAAGTGAGCGTTAAAAAAGAATTAAGTGTCGCCTTGCAAGGGCTTGGTAGGTTCTTGGGTGCCGAGACAGGTCTTGAGGCTGATACCCTGTTCTCCTTGGGTCACTACACTCAGCTCCCTCCTTTTTACATGCCCAAGTATATTGATCAAATAAAAATCCTCACAGAAGAAATGTACTGAAAGAAAATACTCTTTAGGCTATAGGAGTCCTCGCCTTGTAGGAGCTCCTAGTTGTGTTGTCTTTAGTTGGTAAGTAGTTCAGACTACCATTGAGGGCAACCTCTTTGACAGTTCTTTTTCGTTTGGCTGTGTTGGAGCAGTTGGTTAATGACTCACTTCGGATCTTCTATTAGATTATGCTAGGCCTATTCCTTGTGGATGTCATGCCTTGGTTCTGTCCAGGGGGAGGGGGAGCATTGTGCTGAGTTTTAGTATATAATTGTTTTGTATCAGTTTGATGCTTCTTTGGTTGTTTATGTGCAGATATGTTCGTGGATTCGACGGGCTGAGTTGCCCTATCCCGTGGTCGCCAATGAGAGTGGAATTTAGGTGACGGGAAGTGCTTAAAAATAGCAAAAATTTATGAATATCAAGGGAAAAATATTCACCGTCAAAGGCGGCGGCTCGATCTAGGACAATTTTAAGCGCCAAAGTGCTTTAAAGGCGCCCGAGCAATACTTGTTGATTTTTCATAATTTTTTAGACAGTCGTGCGGGTTGACACGAGCTACTGGCCAATGCGGGATGCTAAGCCGGACGCCTAGGATTTTTCAAAGCTCGATTCCGAGTCCGGACGGGGAAATGGCCAAGAAACCGGGCAAGATTTGAAAAGGTGGACCAAAGTTTGGCCAAATGGGCAAGTGACCCTTGGGAGCCCAATTTTAATGTAGCATGAAAGTTTCATGCATTAGGAGGAGAAAAAAATCGTGAGGATAGAGGCGCCATCAGGCGGCCGAAAAATGCGCCATGATGTTGATGCCTCCATCTCCAGGCTGCAAACAACCCCCCCCCCAATGATCATGGACATTCATTCCCCTCTGAATCCTGACTCTATCGCCGCCCTTCGCCCGTCAAATGATGCTCTCTTTGAAGATCTCTGATTTCAGTCTTTCTCTCTCCTCCCTCTCTCTCTTCTAAAGGCAAGTTCATGTGGGGAGAAGAAGGAAGAGGAAAGAATGATGGAGGCTTGTCCGGCATGGATCGGATTGCTCCACAGGCTGGAAATGGTGATTGGTGATTGTGCTGGACATGAAGTGCTGCTGATTTCCAAATTTGCAACCATGGACATGAAACCCGAAACACGCAAATAAGCGGTAATTTAAAATTTTCAAAGGAAATTTGAGATTCTATAGCTTTTGATTGATGCAATGTTGTTCATGTGGGATAAAAATTGTTCATGTTACTGTTTTCTATGAGTTATTGCTGGTCATAACCAGAAAATCAAAAAAATATGCATTTTGTAGTTCAAAATAATACATTAAAACACGTAAAACATGAAAAAACAAGGAAAAATGATGGTTTTTTGGCATAAAAATGGGGAAGTGAATAGGAACATCAACTAAACTTTCATTTTTCTGCAAGAAGGAACTAAGGGCCACAGCCCATAACCTGTTTTGAATTTTTAGTAATTAAATAATGCAAGAAAATAAGGGAAAATACAAGAAAATGGTGAAAAAACCTTAAAAATTAGGGAAAAATTACATTTTGGGTTTCGAAAAATAAGGATAAATAAGAGTAATGGTTGTGAATGTTTGTGGGGACTAAAGCATGAGGATTTTCCTCAGTTCAACCCCACCTTCTTGTTCTAGTGTGTCTTTTTCCGGTTTTTATACATAAAATGGTGGTAAAATACCCTATAAATCTATCCAACGATGCAATATTTAAACGGGGAAGGGTAGAGGGGTTGAAATATGTCTAAATGCCGTGTGAGATGATGGGAAAGTTGCTGATTTCTATACATAGCATTTAGGACGGATGATAATTAAAATTAAGAGCTTAGTAGCACGAGGATCACCTCGGTGCTAAGCCCATGCAACGAAGCACGAACGGTAGTTGGAAACCATTAAAAGAATGTTTTTGCACTTGTGCACGATACTGTTTTGCTAAATGTTTGAGCACTAGGCATCCATCAAATGCATAGAGCATGAAAAGAATTTAAAAATATCAGTGACCAGCTCCTGGATATGCATTGCAATTGGTTTATTAGGATATGACCTACGATGAGAGGCAGTGAGGTGCCCATGCTGTAGGTAGACGCGGGTCCAAAAGGGGGAAATCAAGTAAGGACAATGGTACATTCCTGGACACGTTTATTTGGTACCTTGAGCAACGTTTGTGCGAAATGTCTATATGTTGAGCGACGCATTGAGGGGCCAATCCCCAAGGTGTAGGAGAGTCGCAGAGGGTTGACGGCATTCAGCCGTAGGAGGAACCCCATGTGTATGTGATTCGAGCCTATTTGGCTATGTGAAAGGGACTCCCTCTGAGGAGTAATATTGGGTTAAGATCAGTTGGACTACAACGTATTACGAACGCAATGTTTAGGAAGGCAGAGATTTTGATAGATGCTCCTGGCCGAGAGGCCGAGGGGTTGTCTTGTGCGTAGTGACAAGGCCCGGCTAGTTCATGAGCCAGTGCCGGCCCGCTTTTAGGTCTATTAGCCACTCTCCATTCTTGTCCCCTACTCTTCTTTCTCTCCTCCAGTGTTGGGAGGGTGACATTCTCCCTTTCGTCCTCCATGTGGTTGGTGGTGGTGTCGACGCGGGGAAGCCGTGTTTCGCTAGTGGTGGTGTGGGTCGTGCTGCGGGGAAGCCGCGTCACGTCTTCAGATGGTGGGATGTCGCGGTTGGGGCGTCACGCCGGGGCGACGCGACGTGGGGGCGACGCGACGTGGGGTGACACAACGCGGGGCGTCGCGCTGTGGGTCGTTACGACTTCGATCTCTTCGGGGCACTATATCCTTCCTCCTGCTTCCGTGAGCACTCCTTCACTCCGAGCAAGAGTTGCTCTGATACCAAGTGTGATAAACCTGCACTCATTACGCACTCAACACGGCACAGAAAGGTAACACGATATGAGCTCAATGTATACTCTTGTATTATTCAATCCAAAAGCGGGACAACATAGACACATCCCAGGACTACACCCTCGTGACGCCGCACATAAGAGGGTTCACCACTGGGCATAGGGAATCACACGTAGAGTGGAAACAAGGCAAGACTTTGAGTCACTACTACTCCCTATATAGGTGCAATCGGTAGCAACGGCATGGTATAGCTACAAAGCCCTTACAGGGGAGAGGGTCAGCAAAATGATGCATTGAAAAGGGGCATTCTGGGATGCTGAGAGGAATTGTGGTGCACATGCACCATCATCGAATCTCATGCTATTTGAATGACCTTAGCATAACTTCTCACTCGTGGACTTTAACTAACGGGCTAGAGCAAGCAATAAATGGTTGTGGACTTGTGTGTTTGTAATGGTTGTTTCTAGAAATAGCTTACAACTACACCTTGTGAAATAGGCAGTCTCAGTTGATAGGGGCATTGTATCCATTATGTGTGGCCATGGGTTACAACTCGAGTAGGCATCATTGTGTGCATTTTAAGCCGCCATGGGTTTATGCCCTAGTAGTTGGACAATTCAGGGGGGCTGCTCGAGGGTCAGGGAAGGGGGGATTTTCACCTTAGTGTAATGATTAATTTTTGGTGACGGCCTTTAGGAGATCGGGGTTCATCTCAGAATTATCAAAATACAAACATCTTCACATACAATACAAGCAAAAGATAGCTCACAAAAACGATTGATGCTTTATAGATTCATTCAAAAAACACATGTTCTTAGTCATCCCAATATGCCAAAAAGCTGAGCTCATAATAAATGGCAACACAACATGTGTCTATCAAAGCACACTTCTTAGGTGAAGTTTTAAAAAAAAACATTTCTCCATGTACTATTTGCTTTTTAAAAACATACATACATGCATACATATATATATATCTCACAAATCAAGGCACGACATCATGCCTTGATTTAGAGAGAGAGAGAGAGAGAGAGAGAGAGAGAGAGAAAGAAAGAAAGAAAGTTATATTAACGTCTTCTAAAGACCAAAACTGGCCTATGAGACAAACTGTGATACAACTGATGAGGTCCAGCTATCCAAAATAAAAGTGCTGAATGAAAAGCTAAAAACTGGAAACTGAAAATACGGTGCTGTGAGTGTGATAAGTGTCGTGTATGTGTATGTGCGTATGTAGCTCTGGTACTCCAGATAATGGCTACAAAAGGGGAACAAATGTCGGCTGTGATAGGGGAACAACTGTCGGCTGTGATAAAGTGGTGCGATGTGTATATGTAACAGATGCAGGGAGATATACTATCCTGGGATGTAGTAGCAGTCGTCGAAGTCGCTAATAGTAGGTGATCCCTCCTGGATGCAGGATGTGGTACATCGGCAGTGGAGAGAGAGAGAGAGAGAGAGAGAGAGAGAGAGAGAGAGGCAATGGTGGCAACTCTCTTATTATCATGTGCCCTCGCACTGGTTCTTCTGATCTTGTAATAAGAAGCAACCATGGTGTACCTTATAGGAGTAAAAGAGCTAGTCAAGCACTAGAATGACATGGAGTTGGAATATCTTACCAAGTTTGTTGTAGGTGAGCATAACAACAAACAAATTCTGACCTCAAAATTTTTTGGCTCATCAAAGCACACAGACAAGTTGTTGTAGGGATCATGTATCGGCTACACTTGGAGGTTGTATCTGGAGGGTAGATCAACAAATATGAAGTGAAGGCATGGATAAAGGCCTCCAAAAATGTCAAATCCTTATTGGACTTCAAATGAGTGTAGATATGGAAACAATAACCAACTTGGGAATGAAGCTTGATGGTTTAGATTCCCATGATAATGGAGGGTCAAGGCTATCTTTTATATCCTCTAATGATCCTATTGTCAAGAAAACAACTAAGGAATCTCTAAAGTTATTGCAAAAGAGATCAAACTCTTTCGTTCTGTACAAGCTTAAGGATGTTGCCTTTGCTCTTATTCAAAAAATCCGAGATCTCATGAACTTTGACTTGATGCTCAAGGTTGAAAGGGCAGCCAAAGAAGAGAATTTCAAAGGAGTTGTTTCACACATTGTTTAAGGTGCATGGACTATGAAAGACATCTACTTGCTGCACTAATGATGTTCATTTTTTAGTCTTTTTTATTTTATGCCAAAAAGATTCCAATAAATATTGATAGTTTATTGCTTAGCTATTTCGTGATTTCATATTTAAGATGCATATATTTTCATCACTTTCATTGTAGTCTTTTTATACATATTGACTATCTGCGCACACGCGCACGCACACGCACGCACACACACACACACACACACACACACACACACACACACACACACACACACACACACACACACACACACACACACACACACACACACACACACACACACACACACACACACACACACACACACACACACACACACACACACACACACACACACACACACACACACACACACACACACACACACACACACACACACAATGTAATCTCATACGAGTCACAACTATGTTGCTCGATGATGGGACAAGTGCAGAGCTCCTATTGTTTTAGGAGTTTGAGTATCCAATGTAGACCAGCTCTCACCTATTCTCTCACCTCTCTCTTAAAACTACTGACTACCCTCAGATGCAATAACTACAACCAATAGTATCGAGATTTTAGTAGGCACACCTCAAGCTCGATCATCATTTAGTTTCTTGCAAGCAGAAGAGTGTCTCGTGATCCTTGTGCATCTTGCTTTGCAAGCTCTCGATCCAAGTATACTTACCACAACAAACCTCTGGCTACCTTCGTGAGAAGAATGCAAGAGGAATGCATGGATAAGAGAAGAGAAGAGAACCACCAAGAACTTCATGCCATGTCCCTCATGTTCTCACATTTACACTATCTCCCTCGTAATCCCTTTCTCTTACACTCCCTCTCTCAACAACACTCGAGCATTCAAATTAGTAGAAGTAGAAACTTGAAGAAAGAAATCTTACACAAAGTTGGCATAAACTTGAATGACCACTTTCATTATCCTTTTCCCTTTTATACATAGGTTAGAGGGCTTCCATTCTCTTTTGCCCCTTGGACATGTAGTCCATTTTATTGACCTTCAAACTAGACCTTTTCAATACCAACTTTGTAAAAAAATATTAGAATTTACATGGGAGCGAGCCTAGCTCTTGAAATAAATTAGTTATATCCACTGACTCTACAAGATTATACACTATCGTGGAAAACTTTAATGCCCTTTTCTTTTAGTTTGCTTGATGAGATTAACATTACCCCCCTCCTAGATGAGTGCTAGTCCCATGGCATTGCTTTGGGGAAGGTTTGGTGTGTTATATGACTTTTGAAGAGACTATTTGGGGAATGATTGTTGTCATTGTCAAGGGAGTCGGATGGTGCTCACTAATGCTGTGAGGTTGAGAGTAGCATGCATATAGACTCACACACAAGGTTGTGTGGTAGATTGCTAGAAGTGGTTGATGTAGAGCCACCAATGTTGATGGGTTCCTCATGATTCATGTGATCTTTGTAGACATGTCAGTGCTCTCCCTAAGAGATGTGCTAATCTTACTTGTGTTGTGGGTCATGTTTGTGTTAATGCAACTCCCAGTTGGGTCAAATTCTGAGTAAACTTAGAATGTTGTCCCACACTTGGGAACCTAGTTGGTGCAAGGGAAGGTGGGGTACAATGCTCAAGGAGACAAATCTACCTGGATGCCCCTAGGTGCATTTCTTGTGTGGTGCACTCCTCTATGCTAGAATTTTCATTTTTTCTTTTTCTTTTTTAAAAATTTTCAAACCTTCTGGGAGTGGTTAAAATGTCCTTTGTAGGTAGCCATCACTCAATAGGTACTTCTTTGCTTCTAGCAATAGGCAGTCTTAAACTGAGTGAGGACTCTAGGTAGAATGGGTGACTGTACATGGCAAACTAGCTATCCACCATGTTTTCACAAGGATTTTTATCAAATAAGCAGGCAACAACAGTGCACGATGATATAGTTGCACCATGGCCATCCTATCTATCCCATCATTCATATCGAAAAAGAGTGGGGGAAGCCTGCCTTCATAAGGTGTGGGTGATTGCCACAACAACAACAACAAGAGCCATAAGTAATTGCATGTTGTGATAAAGACTTGATTCGAGCAGTTATTGAATGTCTTCACTAATGTGCTGAAGGAGGGCACCAAGTCTACTGGCTAGAAGTGATATGTTCTTTCATGCTTGAAGGCCCTAACATTGTGGATCTTAGGAAAGTTATATTTGCTATGGTTTTCTTTCCAGTACTTATTATTGTGCCTATGGGGGTAAGAGCAATATGTGGGGTTAGGTCACTGGGTCTCATGTGCATAGCAATAATCATCCCAAACAATTCCATACATTTCTAGGATAGGATAATGCCATTCAGGTTGTTGCCCAAGAAATGTTTCTCTAGGTTTTTGGGTGATGTAGTGACTACTCCTTTGAGTGCCCCTAAGCCTATAGCTACTACTAAGAAGAGCCTCAACATCTTGCTAGTCCAACCATCATTTAGCTATTCTCACACATGTGCATTGCTCTGAGGGAAAGGGGTTTCATGTACATTGAGTCTTTATACACCATAAAATCAAAGGCGATTGTTGTATTTTGTTCCTGTCTTTCTCAATATCTATGTATAAGCTCCTCTAGACTCTCACTTTGCTCTTTCGTCACCTGAATGTTTAAAGGGACATCTTTCACCTTTTTTGGTTGAGCTCTCCACATTGTTCTAATTCTCTCATAGGCTTCCAGTTGTTCCAAAGTGGCTTCTGTGTTCTGTTGTTGAGTAGATGCTTCATCACTACTTCCTTCTAGCAGGGCATCATAGTCCAAGGGTTTAATCCAATCCTCCAAGGGAGTCATCATAGAGAGAGGTTCTCCTGCTCTCTCAATAGATATCTAATGAGCTTCACTTGATGTTGAAGAGGCATGTATTAGAATCCCATGTCTCTCAGCTTGTGGTCATCATATGCTACATGGCGAAGTTGGGCACCAACCTTTCTTTAGCAGAATCATAGGTCATTAATTTAATTTTTCCTCAAAAGTTGAGCTTTTCTAGGGTAGTAATGGCTGCCCCCGATTGGGCCTTGAGCTCCTCCACTTGATTCATTTGGAATCTCACATTTGTCATCAGTGCTTTGTGGTACATCCTTTGTTGTGTAGAGATTATTTGTTTATGTAGAGCCACTTGTTCTTTATATTGACTTTCTTACAAGAGGGTGTTACCCAGATCTATAGCCATGCATTGTAGCATGGCTAGGTGCACTTGCTCTACCTCTCTTGCCATCTTCACAACTTCTCGTGTTAGGTTGGTTTCCATTATGTTTTGCAAACTTGTAACCATAACCTAGAGTTAAGCATGCACATTGGAAGCATCCATTTTTCAATCATAGCTCATTAGATGGACCATTTAAAGATATGAAACTTTAGCATTACAAAGAAACTACCCGATCCAAAGACCGGAAATAGCATCTAGGAGACCAAGTTAGTAGAAAATGATGCCATGAACATGGCAGTATTTTTAGATCTTGAATCCAAGGTTGTTTTCCCCTTTGATTTTAACAAAACCACTTGTCAACAATGTGAACACAAAGGAAGTGAACTAGCTATTTAATAACTACATTATTAAGAAGCTTAAAAGAGGCAAAAAACACCAAATTTCTCATGATGGGGGGGGGGGGGGGGGGATTTTTTTGGCCCCTCTTGAATCCCCATGAATTTGTCATTTTTCAACTCTTGGAATCAACATGCATGCTCTCCACCATGAGTTCTTGAAATTTTTTGCTTTTATCACCATAGAAATTGTGCAAAATGATGCATTTAATCAAAAGATCACTTTTTAGTCTTTTTGTCTCCTCTTTCTCTCTCGCCATGGTAGTTGTTCATATGGGCTGAGAGGGAGAGGAAAAAGGGGTACCGGAACATGATATGATGCAAGCAATGGAGCATGAATGTGGTTGATAGCGGCTGTGTGGAGTGTTGGCAAAATGCCTAAGTTGTCTCAAAATCATAAAATTAAAGTGATTTTATGGAATATTTTACAATAATTGTATTTGAAAATGGAAAAAAATGAATGGTGTATGCGCATATAAAGTATTTTTGTTGAGAAAGAATCAGAAAATAATTTTATACATGCTTGATTAGCATGCTTTTTATAATAATAATTGGATTTTAAAAGGTGTTCATATGCATAAAATTGAGTAAAATTGTGGAAAATGGAGTTTTGAGGGGAATTGAATGCTTAGATGGATCTCGATGTTGTGGAATAAAAAATATATGTTTGTGCAATGTTTGTATGGGTTCCATGGCATGGAGATTACTTTAGTGTGGCCTCATATTGTGTTTTAAGATGCATTCCTATACGGTTTTTCTCATTTCACTACATACCTAAGAATATGACAATGCTTGCAAAATTTGTCGATAGGGGATGGTGAGAAGGGAAAAATGAGATTAAATGTGCTGATCTTTTGATTTTTTAATATGCATATAGGTTGGTTTTTTAGTGTAAGAAAGATAGTAGCATGGGTTTTCTCAGTACTATCTTCTACATCACCACAATATGTATGCTAAAAAGCATAAAAATATATGATTGTGCACATGGAACATGATACTATTTTCCTTTTATTTGTGTACTTTAGAGTGTTCCACCTTGCATGGAAAGAGCATTATAGCATGGTGTCAAAATAGACCTTCTAGACGCATAGCAATTGCTTGAAAAAACCCATTGACCCATGTGGAGTGGAAGAGGATCCCTAACCATAGGTTTGCGGGTTTATTCTTGGCAGCAGAAAAGATTATATGAGGTTATGAAAAGTCTCCTAGAATAATAAATATCAAGAGAGGAGTATATTATGATATTTTATATGTTTCAGATGGTGCATCATAGGGCCAATCCTTGAGGTGTAGGAGAGTCGTAAGGGGCCACATCAATCGGCTAGGTAAGGAGATATCATTTATGTGATTTGAGGTGAGATAGTCATCTATGTGTGAAAAAATCATTTTCTTGGAGTTGGGAGGGGTAAATAGTTGGACTACAATCCAAAATTTCATCCACAAATGTAGCACTTAGAAGAACCATTTATAATACCTAGATGCTCCTAACCGTGAAGTTGTATGGGGTCGTTTGGCATGTTTAGGAGTTGGCTAGAGCCTTCATAGCTAGTGTTGGCACATTCTAGGTCTTGAAAGATTGTGCATTTTCTAGGAGTCTTTAGGATTCCTATAAGGTTCTAAGACTTAGTTCTTGAGTGTATGACTTTTTGCTCAGAAGCGGAGAAAGAGCTATCAAGGTAAGAACATGAGCACAGATTAGAGATTTCTCAAATTCAATGAGAGCAATGTGAAGAACGGTTAATGAAACATACAAATTTTTGTGCAAATACTCCTTGGACCGTATTAGTCCAATATCCCTTAAAGATAGGGGCCTTAAAACCCCTCGTAGTAAGAGCAGTCCCAGTACATGCAAAAGTGGTAGTTTACCCTTAACACCTAAAGCTGGGCGGGCAGCTGATGTGGTGGATCAACACCATCATATAATAGTGCCATTGGCATCATTGTAGTTGTCCCTACTAAGTCTATTTCTATATTTATAGAGATGGCACAACCACCCTTAATGCTCCCTTAAGCAATACAAATCCAAGTAGCCATAATGACTCTACCTGCTTTAGGATATTCATTTCCTATCTTTAGTGAAAGCCCAAACAAAGATGCAAAATTACATATCAAAGACTTCCAAAAAGTTATATTTAACTACCAAGTTGATGAGAAAGCACATCATTTGATGTTCTTCAGCATGACTTTGAAGGAAAATGCAACCTAGTGGTACTACCAACTTGTGGCAAATTCAATTGCCACTATGCAAGCATTCTACATTGCATTTTGTAGACAGTTCTCCTCTAAAAAGGGGAGTCGATATTGGCTGCATGTCCTAAATGAGACCCCACAGGAATTTAATGAGAGTGTAAACACATATGTCAAAAGCTATGTGAAGTTTTTCGATGTTTGGGTAATACTACCCACCACTTAAGTGCAGTTTTTCTTAAGAGGGTTGGATTTCATGATCCAATTACACTTGAGTAACACTACACTAAATGATGTAGATGTGGCCAGAATGGTAGCAAAGGGAGTTGAGTTAAGAGTTCAAGTTGCCTATGCAGCAAGAGAATAAGCCCTCTCAATGATTGGGATGGTGCCAAATGTGGTACTAAAAAGAGATAACTCAATACCTGCACTCCCCAATAATATCATGGGTCAAAGTCAAGGAGCTTTAAATCAATGGTTGCCTCAATCACATGTACATATAAGGGCCAACCAAGACCCATGATGTCTATAAGCAGCGGGCAAGGTTTCATTGTAAACCAAGAGTTTGTGCAACCACTAACACCTTTGCATATCATAAAGCCTAATGTGGGGGTGGCTCCTGATACCATTGGTTATGAATAATCTACATCAAATATTGTTGAGGAAGTTAAGGACATAATGAAACATTACACCAACATGATCACTGAACAATATCAGCAGATCATCATAGATGTCAATTTTCAAAAGTGCTAACAAAATTTGATGGGCACTAGGAAGCCTAATGATGTGGGTCCATCAAGATTTGGTAGTAAGTGGTGTGGTAGTCAACACTTCCCTTAAAAATGTCCCAATGTTAAATGTGACATATGCGGGAAGTTTGACCACTTAGCAAACACTTGTTGGAGCAAGATTAGTTCCCTTCAACAAGTAAAGAGCTAGGTCCTATTAATCACCGAGGACAAGGAAAGAATCTTAAGCAAGATGAGGGACTAAAGCAGATTTTGTAGAGAGGAAAGGCTGTTGTGGAAGAACTGCCTAGTGGTAATGGCATACGTTTGATTGAAGTAATGCATGGTAATGCCATCAATACTTTCTCTTTTTGAGCAATTATGAGAGGTCAGAAGGCCAAAGAGGGTGATAAAGATAATGCAAAACGTGTTGAGGAAACTCGTAAACAAGATTGTAAGGGCAAGAAAATCCTTAGCCCTGATGTATAAGGTAGTCCTTTGAAGCCTGTTGATGGTAAAGCAGACCTAAAGATGGAGCCAACAAAGAAGAAAGTGAAGGCCAAGAAAGAGATGCCTAAGCCTATGAATTGACCAATAGAGTGGATGGTTTGGTAGGAGAAAAGAGCTATTGCTAACTTTCAAGAGTTTGATCTAGCACGTTCTCTTTGTGAGGTCAAGCCTGATGTTAACCTCATGCAGCTAATTAAACTATTCTTGAGAGCACATAAGGAATTTATGAATATCCTTCATACTAGATATATTATCAAACCCTTGGGTATAGCCCCTGTTGGTGATGACTGTTTTGAGCATGTTGAAAAACATTGCCCAAGGGTGCTAGCTTATGTTAATGGTATATTGATGGACCATACCATTGTGGATACAAGATCCTCCATCAAAATTATGAACTCAGAATTGATAGAATAGAGGTTGGGATGAGAGATCCAAAAATATGCCTCCACAATTGTAAGGTTGGATGACAATAGTTTGAGACAATTGAAAGGTTGTATTACTAAAGTCTGTGTAACTGTTGCTAACATCAAATGTATATTGGACTTTAGGGTCATTAGATTTGCAAGGCAGCCAAGCTATCAAGTGCTATTAAGAAGGCCATGGATCTTGTAATCAGAGTGTCAAGTAAACATACCAACTAGTTGTTTGATCTTTGGCAGAGGTGCTGCTTACCCATAATTACCTCAAAGCAAGAGAATGCCCATATTCTCAATTGAATTAGATGTGCTAGAAGGGCCTTTTGTTAGTGAGACTTCATCAAGTGATGAATCAAGAGAGTAGTCTACTATGGAAGATATTTAGCACGTGACTCTAAATGAGCCTATTGAAGCTTGGTACATAACCAAAGATGTGGATGTGATAGAGATAGAGATAAACCTTGGTTCATTCAATGATTTGAAACCAATCAAATTGAAGTATGGAAGAAAGGAAGGACTATGTGTCCTTAATATAAGAATTTCTTGATATATTCACCTAGAGTTATGATGAATTGAGGGGCATTCCCCCTAGTTTAGCTCTGCATACTATTCCCCTAAAAGAAGAAGTTGACCTACTTGGCAAAAAGTGAGGCACATGCCTTTTGAGTTAAGGGACAAGCTATTCAAAGAGTTACAAAAATTATGTAAGGCTAGCTTGATATTTCTCCTGCAATGGATGGAGTGGTGTTTTCCGGTGGTTATTAGGAAAAAAAAGAATAATAATCAAATTTGGCTTTGCATTGATTTTAGAGATAACAAAAAAAAACAGTTAAGGATTATTATCCATTGCTATTCATGGACTAAATCTTAGATTAGCTAACAAGTAAAGATATATATTCATTTATGAACTATTTGTTAGCTACAATCGAATGGACATCATAGAGGAAGACAAGTTAAAGATGATATTCATAACCGTATTTAGAACCTTTGTTTATCATGTCATGCCCTTTGGATTATGTAATGCATTGGGTTCTTGGCAACGCATAGCTGAAAAAACCTTTGGTGATATTTTCTAAGAAGAGATAAAGCTTTTCATTAATGATTTGGGGGTAGCTACCACTAGGGATAGACAATTAATAATTTTGAGAAAATATTTTGAGCACTGCACGTAGTTTTGCATTGCGCTAAATTTGAGGAAATGTGCCTCTGGAGTGCCCTATGGTGTTGGGCACATAATTAATTCACCCAGAATTATGACTAATCTAGAAAAGATTAAGGTCATTTTCTCTATGAGTTTGCTATGAAACCGCAAGGATGTGCATAGTTTCCTATCGTCAATCCGATATTACCAATGATTCATTAATGCACTTACTGAAATAACATGGCCATTTACAAATTTATTATCCTTCAATTGTTCATTTTTTTAGAGTGATACATGCACAAATATCCTTTAAAGATGTGAAGTAAGAATTGGCTAGAATGCCAATCTTGAAAGCACCCAAAAGGGGTGAGATATTCTATGTGTTTTTAGCAGCCATGATGTAGAGTATCATCAGTTGCTTAGCTTAGATATGGAATGAGAAATGGTACCATTTGATTGCATTCACTAATCGCAAATTGGGTGTGTGCCAAATTGATTATATATATATATATATGAAAAAATTGTGCCTTGGGATGATCTTTGCCACGAAAAAATTTAGGTACTATATTTTGTACGAGAAGGTAGTATTTTATACAAAGGTAGACTGGCTATGGCTATTATTGACTAAGTTGTAGCCATTTGATCACCTAGCAAAGTGGTAGTCACTATGTAAGAATTTGATTATGAGATTAAGAGTAAGTCACTGCGATTACAAGGTATTGTAGAGTGTCTTGTAGACTTTGGGGAGCCAAAAGAGTATTGTGGCTAAAGTTAGCGACCTTGAGGATTTGTTGAAAATATACATGGCATCCATTCCATCCTTGTATACTATAATAATGCATTATCTATCCACAGGAGAGACTAGAGCCTCTAAGGTTGAGAAGAGGACAATTAAATAGCAAGCCTTGAATTTTTCCTTAATTGCAGGAACTCTATATAGGCAAGGGTTAGAGTGTCATGACTCTACTTGTTGAGGGCACTTTGCTGGATAGTTGACTACACAAAAAGCCTTAAGAGCCAGATATTAGTGGCTCTCCATCTTCCAAGGTGCATTTGAAAATGTAAAGAGATGCGATATATGCCACCAGGGATATAATAGTAAAGAGAATCAGAAGCGCCACTAACTCCTATTATGGATTTATTACCATTTGAGAAGTGGAACATTAACTTTGTAGGTCCAATAACCTTGTCATCCTCTACACAAAAGAGGTATATCATAGTAAAAAATGGTTAGAAGCACGAGTGACGAGGAAGGATGATGCAAAGGAGAATGCTAGCTTCCTTCTTGAATAGATAATCTATCAGTTTGGTCTGCCAAAAGAGTTAGTGTTGGATGATGGAACTCATTTTTTGAATAAGGCCTAGTAGATTACGCATAATAATATGACACCTTACAATTCACAAGAAAGTGGGTAAGTTGAAAGAACCAATAAGCAACTTATGGGAATCCTATCAAAGATTATTTCAGAAAAGAAATGAGTTTGGGACAAGAATTATACATGGTTGTATGGGCACACAACGTGACCTTTAAATGAGCGATTGGCCACACCCTGTTCAAATTAGTCGATGAAGAGAAGTGTCTATTGCATGATGACATCAAGTTACCTACGATAAGATTCATGATCAACCGTACTCTAGGGGATGAAGATGTACTTTTTGAATACTTTACGACCTTATCACATCTCGATGAGCTTAAATGTTAGAGTTTCTTACATCAGGAGGTGGCCAAGTGTCATATGAAACAATTTCATGACATGAAATCAACGAAGTATACCTTTAGAAAAGGGAAATTGGTCTTGTACTATGATGTGTGTAGGGAGCATTTTCTTGAAAAATTAGAGCCTAAGTGGGATGGTTCCTACAAAATAGTTAGAATAGGAAAAAATAAGTCCACCACATTATTAGCAGATTTACAAGGGGTGGAATTTAAGAATACTCTTAATAAAAATAAGATTAAGGATTATTATCTATAAGCATACTAATGGGATGAATGCCCTTACAATTTTATGTTGTGTTGATTGGAAACTTGCAAGAGATGTTAAAACAGTTGATGGGGTAGCTAATCCCCTATTTGGTGCACCCATACCTAGAACAAGTATACTATTAGGGAAGGCTTGTTTAGTGGAGCAAAGGGTATAATGTGATTGAGTTCAAAGAAGAAGAGACATTTATTTGGGAAATTATGATATTCTACTATCACTACTCAAGTATCCTGATAAGTATCCATGTACGTTTTAATGAAGGTTGCATGTCTAGTACCACTCCAAGAGGGGATGTGGTATAACCTTTATTGATGTATTACTTTAGGCCAAGTGGGCCAATTATTTTGGATATAAATGTTATATTTCGTTAGGCCAGGAGGGTCACTTCTTTTGTAATGAAATGATTTAATACATTAGACCAAGAGGACCATGTGTTTGGTTGGTGCACGTGTATTTGATGGTTCTTTGTTTTAATGCTACACTAGACAGGTTTGAAGAAGCACTTGGAGGGAGCCAATTGCTATGTGGAAGTTTCTTGTAGCTAGTTGAGGTGTTGTCTTTCCTTTTCGAGTTCTCTTCCCTTAAGTAGAATGCATATGTGTATTTGAAGATGTTTCTTTTTTTGTATTAGGAATCAGTAGTCAAGGCATGAAGTCCCATGATTAGGTTAGGTATGTCTATGGAGGTTTCAACAATTGTCTACCTCCTACGAAGACATCTTAGAGGTAGCCCTATGAATCTTTTCCTCGTAGCCTGCTCACTAGTTGGTTCTAGGAATTTCTATTAGTTGTCAAACAGCTAGAGAAGCTTGACGTATAAAAGAAGAAAATGATAAATGTGTTTGAAATATATACAATATGGAGATGTGTAAAAAGGGATTCTAACCCCCTAAAATAAGAATATTAAGAGAAAAAATAGAAGACCAGATGTTATCACCTTTCAAAATCCCGGTAGGTTCTTGGGGACGAGTCATAGACTCCGGTGGGCCAATGTCTTGGGCCGATGCCTTGCCTTCTTGGGGGTAGCATCTAGCCAAAAGAAAATAAGAATAGTGCGAGAGTGAAAATAAAAGTGATTGGAAAAAAAGGATTTAGTGTTGCCTCACAAGAGCTTGGTAGGTTCTTGGGTACTAAGATTAGATCGATGCCCTATTCTCCTTGGGTCACAATACACTCAATTCCCTCCTTTTTACACATCTAAGTACTAAATAATGAAGAATAGAGAAAGAGAAAAAATAGAAAAATATATGAATTCAAGTGGACCAAGCTATAGGAGTACTCGCTTAGTAGAATGCTTGGTACAGTTATCCTAGGTCAAGTAGGTAGATCACACCACCACTTAGGATGACCTCTTTGATAAATCTTTTAGTTGGTTTGTGCTGGATTAGTTGGTTAGAAACTAGCTCTTTGTCCAAGTATACTTGGCCTATCCCTTTTAGAATTTATATCTTGATCTTTGTTAGCGGGTAGGGTGAGAGCTATGTTTTATGTTATGTTGTGTATTATTTGAAGCACCTTGATACTTGTTATATTTTACTTGTGTGCAAATCAATCTGTGGATTGTATGAGTCACCCTATCTTGTGGTCACCAATGAGAGATGTGAGTAGGCACCAAAACTCAAGCAAAAAATGAAGCATTTGTAGTAAAAATGAAGAGGTGTTAGAGTTTTCTAAGCAAAAGTGGGTGGCTTGGAATGTATTGAAAGCATCCATTTATCAATCAAAGTTCATTAGATGGACCGCTTAAAGAGACACACTTTAGAATTACAAAGTAGCTACCTAATTTAGAGGTTGAAAATAGTGTTCAGGAGGCCAAGTCAATAGAAAATGGTGACATGAATGCGATTGTGCCTTCACATCTCAAATTTGAGCTCTGTTGGCCCTTAGATTTTAATGGAACCACTTGTTGATAGTGCAAACACAAATGAAGTGAATCGTTTACTTGATAATTAAGTGATTAAGAAGCATAAAAGAGGCCAAAAACAACCAATTTCTCATTATGGGGAGGGGTCACATTTTTTCGCTGGCTCTTGAATCCCCATGATTTTGTCATTTTTCAACTATTGGAATCAACAAAAATGCTCTCCACCATGAGTTCTTGAATTTATTTACTCTTAATTGCTGCAAAAATCACGTGAAATAGTGTATACTATAAAAAGTCTTGTTTTTAGTCTTTTTGTCTTCTCTTTCTCTCTTGCCATACTGGTTGTTCATATAGGCTGTGAGAGGGAGAGGGATAGGGTGCTAGAACATGATATGATGCAAGAAATGGAGCAAACAAGCATGAATGTGGTTGTTAGTAGCTGTGTGGAGTATCAATGAGCTATCTAAGCAATCCCAAAATTATTAAAAATAAAGTAATTTATGGAATATTTTATAGCAAGTCTCGTATTATTTGAAAATGGCAAAAAAAGAATGGTGTATGCATATATAAAGCATTCTTGTTGAGTAAGAATCAAAAAAAGGACGTCCTTTTTATAATAATGATTGGATTTTAGAATGTGTCCATATGCATAAAATTGCAAAAATAAAAAATTTAAGGAGAATTGAATGATTAGATGGATCACGATATTGTGGAATAATAAATATATGTTTGTGCAATGTTTTATGGGTTCCACAACATGGAGATTGCTTCAACATGGGCTCATATTTTGTGTTAAGATATATTTCTATGTGGTTTTTCTCATTTGATTACATACCTAAGAATATGACAACACTCGTAAAATTTGTTAATAGGGGGTGGTGAGAAGGAAAAAATGAGATTAATTGTATTGATTTTTTAATTTTTTTCACACACATATATATAGATCAATTTTTAGTGTAAGAAAGATAATAGCATGGGTTGTCTTAGTGCTATCTCCTACATCGCCACAATATGTATGGTGAAAAGCATGAAAATATATGATTGTGAACATAGACTACAGTTATGTTTTCCTTTTGTTTGTGTACTTTAGAGCATTCCACCTTGCATGGACAGAGCATTAAAGCAAAATATCGGAATAAGCCTTTTGGATGCATAGCAATTGCTTGAAAAACCCTATTGACCCATGTGGAGTGGAAGAGGATCCCTAACCATAGGTTAGCGCGTTCTATTCTTGGGGAAAAAGATTATGTGAGATTATGAGAAGTCTACTCGAATGATAAATATCAAAAGAGGAGTATGTTACGATGTTTAATATGTTTCAGGTGCGGTGCATCTTGTCTACAAATGCAGCAATTAGAAGAATCATTTATAGTACGCAGACGCTTCTGGCCATGAGGCCTTGTGAAGTTGTTTGGCATATTTAGGAGCGTGGTTAGAGCTATCGAAGCCAATGTCGAGCTCGTTTTAGGTCCCAACATTGGGCCTTCTTTTTTTGCTCATTGAAGAATTGCTCTAATGTTGTAGCTGGCTTCCTTCTATAAATACCAACTAACCACCTTGTTTATGAGAGTCAACTATGGAGTCATTTGGTTGTTGTCCATCTTTTTTAGAGGAAACCTCCTCTACAAATCACCCTTTCTTTAGTTCTAGGAACTTTGCTTGCATTGCTAGAAGGATAGGCAGCATTAACTATAGATTTGGTTTTCCTTCACTGACTTTCTCCTTCCCCCTACTGGTAGTTCCATCTACTTTGACCAACTACACATCAATCTTCCTTGCTAGCTCCTCTTCGCTCCTATGCAGATCTTCCTCCTTTCTATGTAGCCCTTCTTCTCTCCCATGTAGATCTTCTTGATAAGATAAATGAGTGCATGTGAGGAAATCTTCATGCTCCTTTAAGCATTCTGCTTGCTCCCAGTGCAAATTTATGAGAGCTTCTATGATAGATGGAGTGATATTGGATTTTTCTTGTCTTGACCATCATGCTTTTTCCCTTTTCTCTTTCCTTGCCTCTTCTATTGTGTCTTTTGTTGTTGTATGAGCCTCCTCCATTTCTCTTCTCCTCTTTTCTCATTCTACTATGTATGTCCCTATTATGCGTTGTCCTCCTACACCTTTCTTTTTATCTTGTGGGGTAGTGATTGTTATGGTTGCAATAGTTGTACTCCCTTCAGGGGGACTAAACTCTACACTCAATGCTAGGCTTGTTGTGAAGATCTATGCAACATGAGCTCCTAAGGTAGTGCACACTAGTAGAGTAGGTGTAGACCTATAAGTTATTATGTAGACACTTGTCTCTGCACTTGTTAGTGTTCATGGGGTTTTTCGTAGTGCTATCCTAGGCCTTATAAGTGATTTCACCACATTACAAATCCCAAAATGATTCAAATTTTACTCAATGATACTCCTAGATAATATGTATTCCATGAGTCCTTTTGGAGTCTTGCTAGTTGATGCACTGGGTCTGCAATAAGTGAATATGGAATGGAATACCTAGGATGTGACTCTTAAGTCTTCATCTTGAATGGTGCTCAATAACAAGCTGTCATTGTTCAACCCTATATGTTCATTCCACCCAATGGTACTGATGTTGCTAGTTCATACTTTTCTTCTCTCTTCTATAGGACCAAGGCAAGCTACACCAATTCTAGTGTAAGGCCCTTATGGGAGCTTCTTCTTTGATATTGATCATTCTTGTCTTGACTTCTGGTGTGAAGGTTTGGATGAAGGTAAAGTATCTTCACAATTGCACTTATCCACACATTACTCTGACATAAGAAGCAAGCCCACAATAGCTTGCTATGAGTTGCTTGGCCATGTTGCTACTTTCGATCACTTTATCTAGATTTCCCAAAAGGTGAAACTTTAGATCTTATACTCTCCATTACTGCGGCCAATAACCAAACCATCATACTTGGCATCCTTGATTGCCTTGACTCCTTGTTGTGGCCTATGAGTCACCATCTAGATAAGAAAATATTTACATGAGGGAAAATAATAACAATTCAATTTTAGAGGTATGAAAAGATAATTTTTTATAGTATTTCAATTTTGGTGAAAGTTGGTATTTCAATTTTTGTGCTCCTAGTGTACCCCCCCTCTCTATGGTATGCAATACTTCCTAGGATTGCTATGGTTGCAGGTGGGGTGTTTCAAGGTGTGCCTTTTTTTGGGTGTGGAAAAGACAATTTAAATAAATTAAAGTATGTGTATCTGCATACATTATTTATGTACAAATTGTATGGTATACTACAAGATTTGTAGGAGCCAACTATAAAAATGAGGATTATATTCCAATGCTGCATAATGATCCATATCATGCAGATGTATGCCCACATGTGTGATGTAGGTTATGACATCTATTAGAAAATCCCTCAAGTCCATTTGGTTAGCAAGATGGAGTTCTTCCTCATAGAGAATTCTGTCAAGGTAGGGATGTAGCAAGATGTTCTCATCAATCAGTGTCTATTGTTGCAAGTCATGGCAAGTACATGAAATGAGATGGATGCAACATAAGTTGGATCACATTATGATGCCATAATGGCATGATGTTGTTCAACATTGGTCATGATTTGGCAAAGTACTATGTTCCCACCACATACGCAAGGTGAACCATTTTTGTAAGAATCCAAACTCATTAGTGAGGTGATAAGATTTTACAAGATCCTTAGGTGTGGTTTCAACACAATTGCGTACTGGCTCAGAGCCCCTCTAAGATCCTCTACCTAAGGAGATTTAGAAAGAACATGCATGGTTTTTTTTACCACTTAGCTCTAACCGCCCATATTTGGATGATCAAGCATTTTCATGAACTTTCATTTATGAAAATTATGCATACACATATTGTTATGTATTGCAAGAGAGATACATTTCATATGCATTACCAATTGTACAATTTAAGTGAGAAGCTTGCTCTTTGCAAGGCATAAAATTTTTAAATGCAAGACACACACATGTGTGTGTGTGTGTGTGTGTGTGTGTGTGTGTGTGTGTGTGTGTGTGTGTGTGTGTGTGTGTGTGTGTGTGTGTGTGTGTGTGTGTGTGTGTGTGTGTGTGTGTGTGTGTGTGTGTGTGTGTGTGTGTGTGTGTGTGTGTGTGTGTGTGTGTGTGTGTGTGTGTGTGTACCAATTTGTCATCACACGGTATTCTTCCCTACATCATTTAATTTAACCCTAGGGGTTGTGCCCTTTTCTGCTACATGCATTGTGTAAGACCAAAGTTCAACTTTCTTACCAGAAATTGTAATGCAACTAGGAATTTTCTAAATATAAAGACCAAAAGTAGCAGCTTCCACTACTACATATGCATTCTCTATAACAATCTTATCCACTAACTTTGCACTCCACCCTTGCTAAAATTTAGGGTAAGTGGCAGACTAGTCTCACGCAAGTGGATCTTACCATCTTTAAGGAAAATCAGATTCTTTTCCAATGCATCCCTATAATGTTCACAATCCTTGCGCTCATATTTTGTATTGTCACACCAAATACTTTGGTGTACATATCCCTCTTTCATCGGGACTCTTGATGCAATAGACTAACCCTTTTCTTCCATCCTTGCAAATTTCAACTATAGATCGCATGCATGCCCTTAACTAGTTCATCTATGACATCCTCCTTGAGTAGAGCAATTGGAGAAGCACATTACTTTCTTTCAGGCTCTATAATCTTACTAATAGCTATAGGCATAGATCCAAAGTCCATCTCCTCTCTCTCTTAACCAACATAGAGAGAGAATCCTTAATGTCTTTCCAACCAATCTTTAAGTCCCATTTCAGTAGTCTCATCTTCCAAAATCTCTTCTAAGCTTAACTATAAAGTAAGATTTGCAAGTTGTAAGAACAACTCTATCTTCTTAATTTCAAGAGCCCGCTACTCTGTTGTATTCGAATGTCCAAATCTACACTCAAATCCACATAAAAGCTCTATAGATACAAGACCTTTACTGGGTTTCATAAGCCACTCCATAAAATTCCTACAAGTCACCAAACTTATGTCTTCAATCAAAAACTCATCTTTTAAAGCTTTCTTGAACTCATCCCAAATTAGAATCTTTTGCATAAAATTCATTTATATGCAACTTCAATTCATGCACTACAAGTCGTAAAAAGTATTGGCTCGTCCTATGTAGTGGAATCCCATAAAGATCCATCTTTTCAACATAGACCTTTAGATAATTGGAAATATTTCTACCATTAAATTATTTCAATTGGCTTGCAAAGCTTTAGTGACAATAGATTCATGCTTGGAAACAAAATCTAACTACTATTGTTGTAGCTACTACTACAAATAGGTAGTAAAAGTCCACAACAATTGCCTTACATCGTCTGTAGGACTTGAAGCATCACCCATCCTTCTAAGCTCTTTTGCAGGCTTTAAGTTGGGTTCACTATACGTTAGCAGATTAAGAATCTAGTACCAATGTCATAGAGATTCAAAAGAAGATCTACAGTAGGAAAAGATTAGTAAACGGTCAAAAAGAAGAGAAGAAAAGGGTATGTAAGTAGTAGACAAGGGTTCAATCAAGAGACTTTATTGCAATATGTATAAGCCTATATGCATCTAAGATACACATAAATAAGTATTAGCAAGCTTGAATATTACTTTGGTAAACCGTATTCATCATGGCTTCACTTTTCTTTGATCTAGATAACATAACTATTTGTATGAATGTCTATGGACAACATACCAAGTCCTATGATTTCAAGCATATACATACATGAGAATAGCCCGAGGTATATTCAGCCCATGAAAACCTATTAAACCTTGAACTTGCTTGCATTTTTTCCCTTCTTGAATCTTCATACATCAATTCTTGCATTTAGGACAGTATAGATCTCAAAAAGATATATTCCAATCCACTAATTTACTCAAAACAAGATCCAAGAAGCACAAAAATATGAATAAGTATAGGAGCACTAGTAGTGCCACCTTGTAAATCCCTATTTAATAGCAATGAACTGATATACATAAGTTCCATGAAGTCCATAAAGGACTCTCTCTCTTCAATCTCCACTCTTCCTTAATACCTCTCTTTAATGGGATTTTTGATATGATGGTAAAAAAGAATGGTGTCCATCTTTCTCCTCTCCATGAATTATTAGTCCTTTCCATGAAATTTGCACCCAAATTTGCACTACTTGTCCTCCTCCATCCACAAAACAAAGTCCCCAAAAATCATACCATATCAGATGTGAAGTGACCCCTAAATTGTCTTTGTCAAGTCTCTTTACACACAAGCTTAAGTGAACACCTAGAGGATGTTATTCCTCCCTAATGAACATGCTTGCACTTGTAGAGTCTTCTTGTCAGGTCATTGTAGTGCATGGACTCCTCATGCTAACAAAGAAACAAATGTTTGATAGGTGTACAATTAAACTTATTGGTAGGTGGAGCTTTCGACTACTTTCATCTACTAGAGATGTGGGATCACACAAAGAGAGAGAGAGAGAGAGAGAGAGAGAGAGAGAGAGAGAGAGAGAGAGAGAGAGAGAGAGAGAGAGAGAGAGAGAGAGAGAGAGAGAGAGAGAGAGAGAGAGAGAGAGAGAGAGAGAGAGAGAGAGAGTGAGAGAGAGAGAGTGAGAGAGTGAGAGAGAGAGAGAGAGAGAGAGAGAGAGAGAGAGAGAGAGAGAGCATGAATAAAGACACAAGATGTGACCTCCCCTCCACCACACAAAGCCTCGCTACAATGCATTTTACATAGGGCATAGTTAACTAGCTATATGCAATTTCAAAAACTAATTATTGTTGTACCAATCATACCCAAGAGAGCAAAAGTTAGTGAAATGGGATACAATTTACTTGTGTAAAGACCAAAAATGAATAGTGTTAAGTCCAAAGGGATCGAGATAGAGTTTATGTGCAAAAATCCTTTAACTCCAATAGCTTCACCATGTGAGATTCCTCATTTTGGTTGTTGTTGTGTCCACACTATATGTAATGTGGCTAGATTGTCATGTGTTTAGAAATCCAAACATCGTTCTGATCGATTTGTATATTCAACATCCCCTATATCCAATTTGCTTTAACAAAAGGAGCATTATTGATTGGTGGAATCATGCCTATATGGTGCAAAATCACAGTGTGCATGTGCAAGTAATGCCTCGATTATATCACCATCTTTGAGATGGCAATGAGTCAAACAAACTTTTCACAATGCAAGGACTAGATAGCTTGATGCAATTAGATGCAATGAAGGTTGTCGAATGTAAACAAGTGTGTGTATGGAAGGGAATGTGTGGGGGAGTGAACCTAAGTGTGTCCAATGTGTATGGAAGTCACCTAGGGTGTGGGAACATGAGTGTAGAAGGAGGTTAGCATCGAGGGTTTAGTGGGAAGGTAGGTCTAATTTATAACTGAGAAGGTTAGTGGAGAAGTGGCTAAGGTATGGTAGAAGTGAGTGAGGATAATGGGTGAGTAGAAGGGGGTGGTAGAAGTAGACGGATGATACAAGATAATTACAACCCACACTTTCATAAACCTCCTTTGTTTCTATCCAAAACCCTAAGGACCCAAACCTCAAATTTGAAATTTTAGGGCCTCTTTCTCTTCCACATCTTTTGCACGCATCTAGCTAGAGGATACAACTACAAACTCTCTCTCTCTCTCTCCTCTCTCTCTCTCTCTCTACATAGCATAGGTATTCATGAGGTAGTAGAAGTTTAAAGGGGCGTGTGTGTGTGCGTGTGTGTTCTATAAATGGCTTACATCAACACTTTGAGCTAGGGTGTTCCTCCAATGCCTAATATAGTATTAATGGTTTACATGACCACTTTTAGCAAGTTGAGATTAAGCATGTTGAGAGAGTGAGAGAGAGAGAGAGAGAGAGAGAGAGAGGAGGGGGACTTAAACACCCCATTGGGACCTAAAAACTTGTTGATTTCTCAAAAATACTTATTATTTAAACCATCAGTCTCATAAGAACTAATAACTCCCCCCCCCCCAAAAAAAAAGAAAAACCTAAACTTTGCCCCCTAAAAACTTTGACCTTTGTTTCTTCGCAAAATGTTGTAAGCATGGGGGAGAGAGAGAGAGAGAGAGAGAGAGAGAGAGAGAGAGAGAGAGAGAGAGAGAGGGTTAAACACCCCATTGAGACCTAAAAACTTGTGGATTTCTAAAAAATCCTTAGTATTTAAACCATTAGTCTCATAAGAACTAATAACTCCCCCCCAAAAAAAAGAAAAACCTAAACTTTGCCCCCCAAAAACTTTGACATTTGTTTCTTCACAAAAATTTGTAACCATGGGAGGGAAGGGAGAGATGAGAGAGAGAGAAAGAGATAGACAAACATAGGGGGGGGCTTAAACACCATATTGGGACCTAAAAAAATTTTGATTTCTAAAAAATCCTTATTATTTAAACCTTCAATCACGTAAGAACTAATAACTCCTCCCCCCTCGAAAAAGAAAAACCTAAACTTTGCCCCCTAAAAGCTTTGACATTTTTTTCTTCACAAAAGGTTGTAACCATGAGAGAGAGAGAGAGAGACTAAACATTCCTTGGCACCTCAAAACCTCCTCCTAAAAACCCTAATCCCATAAACCCTCATATGCTTCCCTAAAGGTCAAACCCCTCCCCCACCAAAACTCTAGCTACCCATTAGCACCTAAAAAACTCTTGATTCTTAAAAATCCTTATCATTTAAACCATTATTCCCCTAGAAACTAATAATCCTCTCCAACAAGGAAATAGCTAACCTTAGGCCCCCCAAAAACATTGAGCTTTGTGTCTTTGTAAAAGGTTGGAACCCTAGGAGGGAGGGGGAGAGAAAAGAGAGATTACAAGGGGGAGAGAGAGAGAGAAAGAGAGAGAGAGAGAGAGAGAGAGAGAGAGAGAGAGAGAGAGAGAGAGAGAGAGAGAGAGAGAGAGAGAGAGAGAGAGAGAGAGAGAGAGAGAGAGAGAGAGAGAGAGAGAGAGACCTTGGCATCTCAAAACATCCTCCAAAACCCAAATCCCATAAACCCTCATGAGCTTACCTAAATCTCAAACCCCTTCCCCCCCAAAACTCTAATCTTTACCCTACCAAAACCCTTAATCTCTTCTGCACCCCCCCTTCTTAACCCTTAGGGAGCCAATGTGTCCATGAGGGCCATCTACAAAAAGATAATTTAAAATTTGACACATACACACACCCAAACTCCCATAGTAGGTGAGTGGAGAAGGGATGGATTGGATATGTTTGGTAGGGTGGATGGGTGGAGGAGTGATGGGTTTGGATATCTTTACTTTGCAACAACTTGGTTTTTCAAGCATTGGTGTAATGGTTATGAACTCTTTCTCTCTCTCTCAATGGGTGTATGGAGGAGGTACAAGCACAAACATCTTAATTAGGGCTTGTAATAGCTTTTGGTCATGTGGAAGAGAAAAAGATAAGGGAAATATGGGAGATAAAAAGGGGGAGAGAGAGGTTGGAAGAGAGGAAAAATGCAATATAGAGAATACTAATGTCCAACTTGAGGGAATCAAATCCCTCTCAATGTTGCTTCATGATAGTTTTTTGAGGCAACATAAACTGTCAAAAAGCGGCGTAGTGTTCCTTGTACATGAAGCGCTCAAGGAATGCTAGTTTTATTTTATTCAAGAAGAGAATGAGCCCTATAAAGGTTTTTTGCATGAGTGGATTTGAGAACTTGACTTGACCCAAGTGCTCAGTAAGTGAATTGCCTAAGCTTACATTGAATGATTAATACTAAGGTGTCTTTGTGAAGAAATAGAATAGCTAAAAGAGGAGGACTTAAGGGCATAGGAGTCATTCCACCTCATGAGGATGTAAAGATCCAATGTAATCAAGCATGTTTATTTTTAAAATGATCCAGATATTGAGCCTACCCATTTTGTATAATTGATTTCAATCAATCGATTAGGAATGCCTCTCCCCTTACAAAGACAATATCTCCTTGCCATAACTAATGGAGCATAATAGTCACATCATTGAGATTTATGGTTCTCTACCTTTATTATAGAATCAACAAGGAGAATCCCATCCCTCAGTAAATTTTTTTGGCAAGGGTGGGGGTACTTGGTCTTGAGAGAAGGAGGACTAAAGGATATTTTTTCACACATAGAGTTCCTTTTATGCATGATATGACCTCCATTTTCTAGCCAACCCTCAAGAGGTACACTAGATGATATGAAACACATTTTGGGTGGTTGCCATGAGGCACTGCCACCTTCCCAAGGCACACAGCTTCCCTCTAATACTGCACATACCTCTTGTAGGAATAGCAACACCAAAGCATCCTAAAAAAATAAGTATAAAAGCAAAAAAAAATTCAATGCGAGGAAAATTTTCCATTGATGGAGAATAGTTACAACATATAAAGGATATGCATCAAGGCATTAGGCCAATGCTACTAGCTTTTTAGAAAATAGACGAAAGACCCAATGGGTGTTCCTAATGTGCTTCAGATACACTATGATCCGATCTTTTAGGTTGGGTATGTCTTCAGCAAGAGTAGTCCTCTTTCCTAATCCGAGGATGGCTCTATTTCTCAAACACCAGATGTGCTTAAGTGTGATTGCTCTTATGGTGTCCAGTAGCAATAGTGAGGTCTTGTCAAGTGGCCCAGACTCCCCAATAAGGGCAAGTTTCATAGTGATAGCATCCTTAAGATTGGCCTCTCTTAGCCGTTTCCTAATGGCTCTCCATATCGGTCTGACAGTAGGACAACCCCAGAGGAGGTGGGTGGTACTCTCTTCCTCTTTTTAACACCAGATGTAGTAAGGGGGGATCTTAAGAAATTTATTAAGCCTTGACTGGATAGGCAGCTTATTGAATACCAGTCTCCACATGAGGGTGTTTAGTTAGTTGGATTTGGTAGCTTTCTAAGTTTTTCTTAGATGTCTCCTCCAAGTGGACATTTGGGTGCAAGGGAATTGTTTTTTCCAAACAACCCAAGTTTGCTTGATTACTTGGATACATGAGCCATGAATGATAATAGAATAGTGCATACAAATAGTCGTAGATGTTAATTTCCTAAAGAAGCAACAGAACTTGATAGGAAGTCGATGCCCTGAAGAGGCTGGTCCATCAAGATTCAAATGTAAGTGGTGTAGTGGTTAGCACTTTTTGAGAAACTACCCTAATGTCAAACGTGACATATGTGGGAAGTCCGAACATTTAGCTAGTACTTGCTAGAGTAAGACTAGCTATGCTTAGCAAGGGAGTAAGGGGCTAGGTCCAATAAACTATCGAGCATAGGAGAACAACCTTCAGCAAGATGAAGGAGGACCAAAGAAAATATTGCAAAGAGGAAAAGCTACCATAGATGAGCTACCCAATGGTAGTGGTGTCAACCTTATCAAAGCTATGCATGTTAATGCCACTAAGGCATCCAATTTGTGAGCCATTACAAGATAAAAAAAGGCTAAAGAAGGTGACAAGAATAATGCAAAACCTGTTGAGATAAACCCTAAACAAGATGAAAATGGAACGCAAGTCCTTAACCCTAATGTGGAAGCCAGTCCATTAAAATCTGATGATGACAAAGCTTATTACAATAAGGTGTTGCCAAAGAAGAAGGTGAAAGCTAAGAAAGAGATGCCAAAGCCTATTCAATGACCAAGATAAATAATGGTGTGGCGAGAGAAGAGAATCATTGCTAGCTATCATGAATTTGATTTAGTGACTTCTCTTTGCAAGTTGAATCCTTACATGAATCTCTTGTAGTTGATCAAGTTATCTCCAAGAGTGCATAAAGAGTTCAAAAAGATTCTTCCTACTAGGTATATCATTGATCCCTTGGGAATAGCTCAGATGGGAAATGATTGGTTTGAACATGCTGAAAAACACTGCCCAAGGGTAGCAGCATATGTTGATTGCATATTAGTGAAACATGCCATTGTGGATATGGGATCCTCCATCACTATTATGAGTTTAGAATTGATGGAAAGATTAGGGCTGAAAATCCAAAAGGATGCCTCCACAATCCTTTGAATGACTGATGACAATTTAAGATGTCCTAAAGGTTACATTACCAAAGTATGCGTGAGTATTGCTAATGTGGAATGCATTGTGGACTTTAAGGTTATCAGGTTTGCAGGGTGGCCAAGCTATCAAGTACTATTAGGAAGGCATGGATCTTACAATCTGATTGTCAAGTCGATATATCCACTAGTCATCTGGTTTTCGGTAGAGAGGCCTGACATGTAATAATGGATGCATATCTTGAATTCCTCAAAGTGAGAGCTTTATCTTCATCAGAATTAGATGCATTAGATGATCCATCTGGTAGTGGGACTTTTTCAAGTAATGAATCAAATGAGGGATTCACTATACAGAGGATGTCTACCAAGTGACTCTAAATGAGTGAATAGAAGCTCAAGTTAGAATAAGAGACATGGATGTGTTTGAGCTAGACCTTGATACATTGGATGATCCATGACCAATTAAACTAGGGTCTATGCTTAGTGTGGAAGAAAGGAAAGACTATGTGTCCTTGATCCAAGAATTATGTGACATCTTCGCTTGGAGTTATGATGAGCTAAAGAATATTCCTCCAAGTTTAGCTGTGCATACCATTCCTTTGAAGGAAGATAGTAGCCTTGTGTGACAAAAAGTGAGATGTATGCATTTTGAGTTAAGGGACAGATTATTTGAGAAGCTATGAAAATTACGTAAGGCTGGCCTGATATTTCATATACAACACAAAGAGTCGTATTTTTTAGTAGTTATCAAGAAAAAGAAGAATAATCAAATTCAACTTTTTGTAGATTTTAGGGAGCTCCATAAACATATAGTCAAAGATTACTATTCGCTACTATTTATTGACCAGATTCTAGATCACCTAGCAGGTAGAGATATCTATTCATTCATGGAATACTTTGCTGGATATAACCAAATGGCTGTTGCAAAGGAAGACAAGGTGAAAACAACATTTATCACCTTTGGAACATTTACATATCATGTTATGGCATTTGGGTTATACATTGCGCTAGGTTCTTGGCAATGCATATCTATAAGACTTTTGGTGATGTTTCCTTAGAGGAGTTGAAAATCTCTATTGATGAACTGGGGGCAGCTACCACAAGGGAGAGATAGTTGTTTATTCTAGGAAAATATTTTGAGTGTTGCAGATAGTTTTGCATTGCTATTAATTCAAGAAAGTGCATCTTTGGAGTGCCCTATGGATTTCTATTGGGCCACCTGGTTAGCTCGGCTAGTATTACGATTGATCCTAAAAAAAGATTTATCAATACACTGGCACAGAGGACGTTGCTGCTAACAAATTGACTATTCTTTAATTGTCGGCTTGTTTGAAGTGACCCATGGCGAGTATCCTTTGAAGATGTAAAATCAGAATTAGTGAAAGAGGCAATCTCAAAAGCACCCAAAAGAGGTGAGGTCTTCTTGGAACCCCAAGAGGAACACCAAGGAAAAGGGAATTCTCTTGCAAGAAAATCTATCTTGTAACATCAACAAGCTTGTTTATCATGTTTCATATGATCACAATGAAGAAAAGAACACCAGGCACAACAAATCTTCATACAACATCATGTAGATCTCCCACGGATTTGATAGAATCAACCATATTCTTCAATATCTTCACAAAATCCATCAATAGAACAAAGAAAGCAAAGGAATACACCATCTTTGAATGGAAATACATCACATAGTATTCAACTTCAATATCTTCATAGTCTTCTCTCTCAATCTCTCATATACAATCAGTCTGTTTCAGCAAAATTGGCTATCTCTGACTCTCTCTCTCTCTCTCTCTCTCCATCAATAATACATCATATCCTCACTACAATCTCTCTAAAATCACTCTCAATAATCCTTCTTAGGTTGTGGATACCCCTCCCAACAGGTATGTCTGATATGAAGAGTCACCAGAGCCACTACAATGTCTTTTCATAGCTCACTACTGTCACTTCACTCTAGTCTTCACTTGAGTCTTCAACAGCTACTTCTTCCACTTCTTTCAGCTCTTTTGCACTTGTATTCACCTCTTTCCAAGGCTAGAAAACTTTCCCAAGCTACACTCTCATCCATCAGAACACATACAGAAGCATACAGAACAGTCACAGAACAGTACCAGAACAGCTACAGTACATAACAGAACAGAGACAGAAGCTCTACAGAAGACCTACAGAAGGTTACAGAAGGTCATCAAAACCACATAACTCACTCTCAAACCATTCCAAACTTTCACAAACCATTCAATAAGCTTTCACAATATCTCATTCTTCATCAATCAATACTCCATCCCTCCTTACAGAAGACAATCAGAACAAAACAGACCAAAACAGAACAAAACAGAAGGTATACAGAACCTATCAGAACCTATCAGAACATCACATAACCACTAACAAACATCATGAACTTCCAAAACACAATCAATATCATCCAAAACACTCTCAAACCACTTCCAAACCAATCAATCATCTCATAAAATCAACCATTCAGCTCTCAAAAACAACAAAAATCAGCCAAAAAACAAGTCATTTCAACACTCAACATATCCCCACACTTAATAAGGAAGCATCCTCGCGACCCAGGAAAAAGGGAATACAAGTGCATTTAAAAGCGCAACTGTGATCTTCAATATCTTTTCAAAAAGAATCCATCCACCACGACCCCAACTTATAACCTGTTTCTGATATAAAAATACAAAGAAAGGAAAACCCTTGATACATTAACACCTCTTATCAAACTAAAAAATCACAACAAATTTGTAAAGGATATAAGAGTTTGCTTCTTCTTCATCAGCATCAGCTTCAACTCTGCAATCACAACCCCATCACCACAAATCTCCAAAATGTAGCTCGCACACGAAATCCAATCCAATAGGAAACCACCACGCTCGTATTACATAAATGAACTCACAACACAAACACGAATACACAACACAACCATCTGAATGACTCCTTCAAAAAGAGAGTTTTTCATTAAAAAGCTTCCACCATACATTGGAAAGGTATCAATGAAGATGATCCCTCTTAAAAGATTGATTTTGTCGAAAACGATCCATAGACAAGGATTCATCTACAAAGTTTTTAGGAGGATTTTGAAAAAACTGGAGACAGCACATCCTTTCCAACATGACCAGGTATCTGCTAGGCAAACAAAGGGCATGAAAATACAATATATCCAGCTGCTGGGAATCAATGCTCACATTGACATTCATGCACAACTTTGGAATAGGCTTGGAATCATTATGAGAGTGCCTATGCATATACGCCAGGTACCAAGCAAAGTGAGCAGTTAATCTCACTGAGGGATCTGCAGACTGTGAATACTGCTGAGCAAAATGAACATAGTTCTGATAAGCTTGACTGGAAGCTATCCATTCTCCTGGAATTACTGGCCAATTTATCTGAGGTCCTATAAGGGAATCATCCGAACTCCATCCCCTTCTTCTGGAAATCTGATTATCAAACCTGTCACAGTCACTAAGCAACTGAGGTGGTTGAGATATAGAAGTGTTAGGAGAGGGTAATGGAATAAGGAAGAGTGGATGAAGTGAGGGATAGGAAAAATCATAAAAGGAAGAAAAGGTTAAAGAAGGAGTGGCAGAAATTGGAGGGAATCACTAAGGAAGGGTGTTAACTGATAAATAGGAAATGTGGAGGGTACATGAATGGATGGAGAAGGACAGGGTGGAGAATGGGAAAATACCCTATCCTCAATAAAGGAACAGTATGTAAAAATGGGAATTTGAGGGAAAGATGAAGGTTGGAAAAGAAGGGGTAAAATAGTTGTGGAATTAGATTGACAAAGGGAAACATATATAGCATAGCGGTGAGCCATTTGTTGGTAATAGAGGAGGGTAGGAACAGAAGGTCCTAAGAGAGATCGTCAATGATAGGCATCAAAGAAGGTAGCATCAAACGGATTATGTTTTGAAAGATAGGCTAAGAGATCCATCCTCAGTTGATTAGTACTCTGGGCAGAGGTAGGAGCTGTGTTTTGTCTGTGATTCAGGACCACAGAATCAATCATGGGATGCCACGAATTATCATGACAATCAGCCACTTTGGAGGAGTAACTCTGGAACATGTCAGCTATGCGCAACTCCAAATGATTGACATACAAAACAGCCTGTAAGACCACTTTTCCCACATACCATGCCATATCCACCTCATCTGAAATTAACAAGTCTCCTCGTAGATACATGTATGACATCAACATGGTATCTGGCGTGACAGAATCTTCAAACACCATCCTTACTATCTCTGTCAACAACTCAGCAGACCAAGCCCCACTCCAGCCATCCTCTAGAAGAGGTAAATCCATCGTGGAAAGCTTCATATAGAAGACCAACTTCTGTAAGTCGTAGTGGACAAAGAAAGAATGGTCTGGTGAGACATATTCCTGAAACTCCTCAAAGGTAAACCATAACAAGTCCATTCTGGACTACAATCTTTCCACTTTATCTTGAAATAGAGGGCACAAAGTAGCATGTCTCTGAAGAGCAGCCAAGTCCTGCTGTGAAAGAGAAGGAATCAATGGAACATGAGGGCTGGGAGGAACAGAGCGTGACTTTGCCAGTTGATCTTGCAACTGTTGGATTTGAGAGGCTTGGGATGCCACTGTGTCATTAGCAATCTGTAAAGCTGAAAGTTTGTCATCTAAGATAGCTTGGAACTCCTGCGCTTCTTTGGACATCCTCTCCTTCTCCTCTGAAAGGCTAGTAACCTGTGATTGAGCCTCTAGTAACTGGATCTTCAACGAAGAGATCTCATCGCTTTGGGTGGCAACCAGTTGGGTTTGTTGTTCCATTTGCTTAAACAAATCTGCTAGGGTATCCTTAGCAGAAGCTAACTCGGATGTTGCCTTATGCAACTAGTCCTTAGACTGCATGAGGTCTTCATAAAAGGACGCGTACAGCTGTTGAACACAGGCTGTCACTGACAATTCAATGGAACTCTGAATGTCTTTACAGAGGAAAGGAATTGCATCTCGTGAGACTAGACTGTGCAGGGAGGGAACTAATATGTCCAATGATCCTTCTCGATGTGCTCTGAACAGGTTATTACAAGTGAGATACCCAGGGAGATCACTGCCAGAGGTAGCAGGAATGGACACTGAAGGAAGTACTGAAGGAGCTTTATCCGCTACCCGCTTCAAGCGTTTGCGCTGGATGACCAGGGGAGACGGAGAATCATCATCCTCTATGTCAATGGGTTCTGACTCATCTGAAGGTGGAGGAGGGGGTACTGGATCTGATGGAGGAAGTGGAGGCACAGTCTTCTGTAAACCTGAATAGGTCAAGAAGGCAAACAAATATGATCCATATATGACATTGGTAACATTACCCCTGGTGACTTTGACGAAATGCTGATCCACTTTAGTGAGGAGGTCAGTGCTCCAATCAATAGCAACTCCTTTCAACACCATCCTGGAAGCTGTAAAAAGCTCTTTGGACAAGTACTGGGATGGCGTTTTGGCAGGCATAAACCTGTCCTGGAGAAACTGACAGATCATCTTCCATACGGGATCAGTGATCATAGAAAAGGAAACTCCTGAAGAGTTGATCACCTTCTTAACATCCAGCATTTCCCTTGTCTGCTTTTGCAATAGCTTTAGAATCTCTTCATTAGAGAAAAGCTGACGAGTGGTAACAAAAGGTTCACCTTTGGAGGGTAGAGACAAAGCCTTCCCTAAGCCTCGAGGTGTCAAAGTCATAGAAATTCCCTGGACGAGTCCTGTCTTCTTGCTGTAAGAGGCCAGAAACTCATTACATAATGACGGATTCTCAGGAAGCAATGGAAAAGAAGTAGCCACAAAAGCAGCAAGTCCCGCCTTCGTGAGAGGCTCAAAAGTAAGTAGGGAAGAGTAATCCCTACTGACTAATGGGACGTATTGGATAGGGGGAGGAGCGTGAGAAGGCGTCATTCAGATGGTTACACACACACCACAAACACAGACAATCAAGAAGAATGCCTACAAAGCAATAGACAAAAAAAACCAAGGATAAGAGAACAACCAACACAATAAAATGTGACTCAGCCAACTAACCCCAAGCAAACCACAGCCTAGAAAAAATTCGACATGACCTCTAGACATATGCGACCGAAAGCTTCATGCTATGCATCAGACAAACATCGGGAACCCTGTATCAAGCAATAAAAGAAAAAACGGCATACCGTACTCGTAACCGTAACAAAGACAGGAAACCAAAACAATACAACATCCAACACATATCAAGACTACATCGTTGGTAAACCAGTTTTTGACCAGGAAAATAACTCCAATGAATGCGCATACCCATCCCACGAAATGGTTCATTAAAAAGGGGAATTAAGTGCAGTGAGGGGAAATTAATTTACTGAAGGGTTGATTGTAATAAATTATTAAGAAATGGGTGACTTTTTATTAAGTGATAAACCTTAGCAAGAAAACGGCGGTTCGTTATTAAAAATTGAATTACCAATTATTAGGTGAAAACGGTGCTTTAATTCGAATCCCGGACTTTGATACCCAGACTGGGTCTCTAAATGCAAGTTCATTGATTACAAATTAAGGTGATGTGGAGCGCTTTTTTTGCCAATGCGTGCTCATGTGACGGCTGGTTCATTTTAAGTAAAAATTAAAGTGCCTCTGTAGCGCACGTAGCGCGTGCTAAGTGAACGGCGGGTTTATTTTAATTAAAAAGTATGTGTGTGTATAGCGCGAATGCGCGTGGAAACTGTGGGTGAATAAATAGTTCATTTTAACAATTAATTTGTGATTAAGGGGAAAATGAAAATAAATAAAGCACATAAAATAAATACATGGAAGGGGTGTGTATGTAATGCAGAAATGCGCACGGAAGAGGCCCCCAAAAGAAATGAATCCAGTAAAGGGGTAAAGACCACTGACGAAACAATAAAGACAACACCTTAGCGGAATTGTTGATTTTGTTTTTGTTGGTTTTTTAATTTTTGTAATTTGTGATTATTTAGGGTTGGTTGTTGTTTGCGAAGTTGTTTTGTTGTTTTGTTTTGTTTTGTTTTTTGTTTTTGTTTGTGGTTTTTTTTTTTGAAATAATAATAAGAATAATAATGAAATCAAGATATATAACACATGAATATGTGATGAAGGGAAAAAATGAAAATTCAGCCATGGAGGAAATATCCACAATTTAGGGTATGAAAATAAGAGGAGGATTGTTATGGTTAATTGTTATGTGTGGGGTTTTTTTTTTTAAAATTAATAGGGGTTCCATGTATGAAAATATTTTAAAGTGAAAAATAAATGGAAAATGGTCAAGGGGGATGAGATGAATTTTTTTAGAATTTTTTAGAATTTTTTAAGAATTTTTTACTAATTGGAAATGAATTTTGGCCATTTACAGGGAATGTTTGGGATAAATTAGGAAATATGTAATTTTCAGAAAATTTGGGGGTTGAAATGTCCACTTGACAAATTTCCAAAAAATTGGCAAAAAACGAAGGAAATTTTTAGAAATTTTTCTGAATTTTTATGAGGTGGAAATTGATGTATAAATTAATTAAATCAGTTAAATCAAGAAAATCAGCTTAGTTTGGTAAGTAAGTTAAAAGTAAGTAAGCTAAGTCAAGGTAATCTAGATAAGTCAGGTAAGTCAAATCTGGTCTAGTCAGGTTAGTCTGATGGAATTAGGTTAGTCTAGGTGAAGTCAGAGAAGTCAGATAAGGCAAGTTAGTGGAGACTAACCTAAAGGGGATTAGTTAACCTAAGTAGGTTTAGGGTTAGGGTTAGGGTTAGGGTTAGGCACCTAACTAGGGGTAGGTAGAACTAACCTAACTAGGGTTAATGGGGGACTAACCTAACTAGGGCTAATGGGGGGTTAGGGGTAAGTTAGTTAACCTAACTAGGGTTAATTATGGGGGTTAGGGTTAAGTTAGTTAACCTAACTAGGGTTAATGTAACTAATTGTAATTAACTAATCTAGGGTTAGTTAAACTAAGCTAAGGTTAGGTAAACTAACCTTAGAGGCAGTTAGGGAGGAGGAGGAGGTGGAAGAGGAGGAGGGTGGCGTTAGTGGCGGCAGCGGCGACCGCGGGCGGCGCTCCGGCGAATGCGGCGGATGTGTCGGGCCGAAGGCGGCGGCGTCAGGCGGTTCAACGGCTCGTGGCGAGCATCCGGCGGCCTAGCGGAAGGCGGCTCGTGGCAGGCGTCCGGCGGCCTGGCGGGTCGACGAGCGACGCCGGGCGTCCTGGGTCGCCGTAGGCGGCGTCCTGGGCGGAGCGGCGATGGCAACGGTGGGCGGCGGGTGGGAGGCTGCGACAGGGCGGGCGGCTACAACATCTGCGACGGCGGCGAAGGGTGGGAGGCTGCGACAGGGCGGCGGCTGCAACATCTGCGATGGCGGTGAAGGGTGGGAGCGAGGGGTTGAAGAGGCGGGGGAGGGAAGGAGCCGCGATGGAGGGAGAAGGGCAGAATGGAAGGGAGGGGGAAAAAGGTGGAGGGAGGAGGAAGGAGGAAGAGAGGGAGGAAGAAGGGAGGGGATGGAGGAAGGCGCAGGAAGAGGGAGAGGAAGGGGGGGAGGCGGTTAGGGTAGGGAGGGGTCGGGGTAGGGTGGGGGTGGGTAGGGGGGTGCCCAAGGGGAAGGGTAGGGTGGGGGTGGGTAGGGGGGTGCCCAAGGGGAAGGGTAGAGGGTGGGGGTGGGTAGGGGGGTGCCCAAGGGGAAGGGTAGGGGGAGGGGTGGGTAGGGTTAGGGGGGGGTCCAAGGGGAAGGGTAGGGTTAATGGGCAGGGGCCCATGCAAGGGGCGGACCCCCTCGTCCCGCACGCGTGCGCAGGGCGAGGGTAAAAAACATTTGCCGTGACGGGATTGAATGGACGCCCGGATACGAATACGAGACACGCGGATGCAACCGGGGCACGTTAAGACGCGTAAAATCAAAAAAGGGCGCATTCACGCACAAGACGGCGGGCGCGCGAAAACACATAAAAATAACGAAAAATTAATAACTCCCAATCCGGATGTCAAAACGAAATAGTGTAAAAACAAAAAGTGGGCAAGACGACAGGGGGAAAACAAGGAAAATATATGACGGAGGTTCCGGGAGGGGTAAAGGGTGGTCACGTGCAAAAAACACAAAAAATGAACCAAAAAACGCAATTAAAAATTAATATCGGAAAATCCGTGCATCGGAATGAGGTGCAAAAAGATGTGCTCGACAATCCTATCACATCAAAACATAATTCCGACGGAGATAAGACGCGTTCACGTGGGAAAAACCCAAAAAAAAACCCGAAAATGGGATCGAAAATTAATATCGGACGAACCATTCACCGAAATGTCATGTAGTAAGAAGAAAAAATGTCTGCAAGAAGGAGTGGCATAGGGTTGTCATGTTAAACCGCAGTTCCGGTGGAAGTAGGAGGGGTTTACATGCGAAAAACTCTAAAAATACGCCCGAAAACGCATTGAAAAATTAATAAGTAAAAATCCGAAAGTCGAAAGAGGGGGGAGGAAAAAGGAAAAAGGTGGGGGAAGACACAGGGAACATGGCGGTCAAATCAAATTGGAATTCCAATGCAAATAGGGCAGGTTCACATGGAAAAAATGTCAAAAACCGCACGAAAAAGTCATTAAAAAAACTGGAAAATGAATATAGGACAAACCGTGTATCGGAATGACACAGCGGAAAAAGGAAAAATATCAGGGGAAAAGTGGTTGGCAGGGCTATGACATTAGATCATTGTTCCAAAGCAAGAAAAGCATGTTCACATGGAAAACCGACTAATTTGTGCAAAATGCTTCAAAAATTGATAACTCAAAAACCGTGCACCGAAATAGGGGTAGGTAAAAAGGAAAAATGGTCAGTTCAAAGGAGGGAACATGGCTATAAGGTTGGTTTTGGACTTCGGTGAATGTAGGGTGCGTTCACATGGGAAGACCTCAAAAGCAGGGAATGAAGGAAAACTGCAAGGGAACAGCCCCAAGGGTGGGTGGAACATAACCGGGTGGGTGGAAAGGGACCCCATCAGGGTAACAGCAAGGCATGGCATACATGCATGAGCAAGTTAAGGCATATGCAGAAGAATAGGCAATGTAGACGCGCAGGGACGCGTCCCCACACTTAAGACCTCAATGGATAGGGTTAACCGAGCAACAGGGACCTAGGACCACGCCACAGACCATCCACTAACGTCCCCACACTTAAAACATGACCGTCACAGAGAAACAGAAGTTGTAGGGTTAGAAAAACTTGGCCCATTTCGTCAAGAAGCAAGGTTGAGCGTCGATGGCACTTCTTGTGTTGTTGTCGGCGTCTAGAGGTACTAAGGCATCTTCTCAGCACACGTCCGTCATGGCAGGGACCATGTAGCAGCACCCCGGGAGGTAGCTGATAGAAGGAATCGCAGGAAATGCGTTGTCGATGATGAGGGATATTACACTCCACTCACAATCACTCAAATGGAATGAAAGAACAGTCACTCGTCCCATGACTAATATCACTCGAAGAAGAATGATTAAAACCCATATCGCGTACCCGGTTGAGGAATCGACAAGGGGGAATGGTGCAGGAGTATGCCAGGGTGCATAGTTGATGGTGCATTAGTGCGTCCAACCCGTCTGGCATAGGTGCAAGAAGGAAGGCAAGGGAGCCTTACAGTGCAGTGTATAGAACAGGGTGACGTGTCTTGTGATGATGGCAAAGACCCATCCCGTGGGTGCATAGGGAAACGGGAACATACCTGACTCCAAGTGTCGTAACGTTCCTCAATCTCACCTCTCGGTGATTGATTGAAGAAACTCCAGTCACACTCAACCCACCCTCTGTCTCACACTCTGTTGATAGATCCAGGAGGGCAGCCTTTTCCTGAAACCCATTGATATAATCCTCACGGTCACTTGTGCAAAGGTTGTATGCCTTGTGCGCATTTGATGGTGCAACGGTGCATCCCGCCCTGTGCCGGCATACGGTGCGAGAAGGAAGGCCAGGGAGCCTTATGGTGCAGTGCGCAGAACGAATTGTGCTTTGTGCATTGAGAGGCCCATCCCGTGCATGCAACACTCCATTCACACGTCTCACCTCTCATTTGATTTGAAGGGAAAAGACTGGTCTCTTGGCCCACCCTCTGTCTCACGCTCTGTGGATAATGATAGAGGGCAACCATACTCACTTCCCCATCCGGTTAGGATGAAAGCTCACATCACTCGATTGTTTGTGGATGAAGATCATGCCATCAGTTGTTGAAGAGGCGTACCCAGGGAGGTAGCCATCAAATCGAACGTTGTGTTGGATAGGAACATGGCATCTGCTAGAGGACAAGTAGACGCTTTGCAGAAAGACCCAGGACACAGCGTACCAAGGGAGGTAGCTTCGGAATTGGATCCTGGAGATATCAATTGATGAATCCACTTTCTGGACTGCTGGGTGTTGCCACCTTTTCCACAGCCAGCTTCCCGCCCAAGGGTGTGTGCCACCTTTTCTTGGAACGAGGCCTGTTATGACAGGGAATTGCTTCCTTTTCTCTCATAACAGATTGGTTTTTCTTATTATTTTTTTTGTTTTTTTTTTCTTTTTAAAATATTTTTCCTTTGTTTTTCCCCTATTCCCGAGGGTGTTTCCACCTTTTCTCGAAGAATAGGTCGGCATGACAGGGACCTAAGTCCTTTTCTCCCATGACCGATATGTATATTTTTTTCTTTTTCTTTTTTTTTCTTTTTCTTCTTTTTTTTTTCTCTTCGAATTGAGCAGAGGAATGGTAGAAAGACCATTTGTCAGAACCAACCTCACCACTGTCGCTGGTGGAAAATAAAGGATAAGATATCAAGGCTGGAGGGGGGATTTGAGGGAACAGAGGGTTGCGTCCACCTCATCAGGAGTGACTGAAGAATGGCTATCAGAAGTAGCAGCATAAGAAGTACAGTGCCGCGCCAATGAGGGAAAAGATCAAGTGACCATGATTGTCAAGATCCCCAAGGAGGGAAGTACTTCTTCAGGCGATATCCATTGATCAAAAATGGATCATCAGAGGCATCAACGGTCTGCACTTGGACAGAGCCATTAGGGTTGACGGCAAGTACCTTATATGGGCCCATCCACCGCTGTTGGAGCTTGCCAGGAAACTTGCCAAATCGTGAATCATAGGCTAGGACCAAATCACCTTCTTTGAACTCTTTGTGCTTGATGAAGCTATTATGGTAAGCCTTACGTCGAGCTTGCGTGGCTTCCATGCACTGTAGAGCCATCTGACGAATTTCGTCCAAACATTCCAAGTGCAGGAGACGGCGTTGCTGTGAATCATCGTCCCCCAAACGCTCTTTGATAGCCACTCTCAAAGAGGGTAATCCCAGTTCAACAGGAAAAACAGCTTCTGTACCATATACCAGCTGAAAGGGTGTCTATCCTGTTGTTGCTTTATGGGAGGTTCTGTATGCCCAGAGGGCCTCTGTAAGTCGATCGTCCCAATCACGACGATGTGCGGCAATCGTTCTTGTTAGAATCGAGCAGAGGATGCGATTCGTAACTTCGACTTGGCCGTTGGCTCTGGGGTAATAAGGAGTGGACTTGCGATGGCGGATCTTATACAACTCTGTCAACTCTTCCATGACTTTATTAAGGAAATGAGTGACTCTGTCACTTACCAGCTCTAGGGGACTGCCAAAACGGGTGATGATATTCTCATACATGAACAAGGCCACGCTGTTACCATCATCCCGCTTTAGGGCTTTAGCCTCACACCACTTTGTAACATAATCCGTACATACGAGGATGTATCGGTTCTACTTCCTTCTAGTAGGAGGATCGATTGGACCTACAAAGTCGATGCCCCACTTCTCAAAAGGCTTCAAAGGAAGGATAGGTTGCAGTGGCATGGCACTTGTCTTCGTGGGTTTCCCCATTCTTTGACAAGCATCACATCTTTTACAGTAATCATAGGCATCCTTGTGAATGGTAGGCCACCAATATTCTGCTAGCAGAGCCTTCCTGGCTGTAGCTTCTCCCGCAAAGTAACCTCCACATGGCTCGTCATGGCAAGCCTTCAGAACAATCCCAATCTCATTTCCTGCAACACATCTTCTGAGCACTTCATCTTTGCCTTTCTTGTACAATGCGCCACCTAGCAGGGTGTAGGGGGCTGATTCTGACATGAGCTTCTTCCTTTCCCGACTAGAAATACTAGGAGAATATTGTTGGGTTGCCAGCAGATTGGCAATGTCTGCATACCAAGGAGTTACAATTTCTACCAAGAATAGGGAAGCATCAGGGAGGTCTGGATCATCCTGCTCCTCGTCTGCAGTTTGTGGGATACGCGACAAATGATCAGCCAAAACATGGGAACGACTAGGCTTAGTAATCACCTCAAAGTCGAACTCCTGGAATAGAAGGAGCCATCTCATCATTCGTCCTTTCACATCTTCTTTATTCATCAAGAAGGATAGAGCCTCATGATCCACATAAAATTTAAAGTGGGTAGATAGGAGGTAATGGCGGAACTTGTCTAGGGCAAACACCATTGCCAAGCACTCCAGCTCAGTCACTGTGTAGTTCCGTTCCCTATCAGTGACTTTTCGGCTTGTATAATAGATCGGTTGATCCAGCTTCGAGGAGCCCTTCTGGCATAGGACAGCACCTAATCCTTCAATAGATGCATCAGTGTGTACATGGAACTCTTTCGTCTAATCAAGAGATTGCAGAATGGGTGCCTCAATCAGTCACTGCTTCAGAGTGTGGAAGGCTTTGCCACATTCTTCCATCCAAGTAAACTCTGCATCTTTCCTCAGAAGCTTGTGCAAGGAGGTTGCCTTTGTTGCAAAATGGGCTATGAACCTTCTGTAGTAACCCACATGGCCTAAGAATCCCCGCAACTGTTTGAGGTTGGTGGGTGCTGTCAGAGCTGCGATCTTTTCAATCTTTGTAGGGTCTGTTGATATCCCTTGTGCAGAGACAATGTGGCCCAACAGAACTCCAGAAGAGACCCCAAAGATGCATTTGTCGGGGTTGAGGAAAATCCCATACTCCCGACATCGGTCAAAGCATTGTTCCAGGTGTTCCCAGTGTTCACGGATCAAACTATAGACACAGAAGTCATCCAGATATACTTCAATAAAGTCGTGCAGATGATTTTGGAATGCAGCCATCATGACTCGCTGGAAAGTAGCAGGGGCATTGCAGAGTCCAAATGGCATCACCTGGTAAGCGTAGCTCCCCCATTCTGTGGTGAAGGTTGTTTTGGACTAGTCCTCTTCTGCTATCTGCACTTGGTTGTATCCGCTAAATCCATCCAGAAGGGAATAAAGCTCATGTCCTACCACTGTGTCCAACAGTTAGTCTGTAAAAGGGATAGGAAAGTGATCCTTCTTTGTCTTGGAATTAAGCTTTCGGAAATCCACACATATTTGCAATTTTCCATTCTTCTTGGGTACAACCACAATGGGTGAAACCCATTCACTATTTGCCACTAGATAGATGAACTCGGCTTCCAGAAGCTTCAGCAGGTCCGCTTTCACCAATGTGGAATAATTCGGGTTCATTCGCCTCTGTCATTGCCGTACTGGCTTGGCATCAGGCTCCAAGTCAATATAATGTTGACATATTGTGGGATCAATCCCCTTTAGGTCTTTGTAAGACCATGCAAACACGTCCAAATTTTCTTTCAACAAGCTGTACAAGGTTGACAACTCCTCTTCTGGGAGACTGCTACCCACCTTCAAGTGGCGTTCAGTGCCATCTGCATCCACAAAGGTTAACTTCCTTTCACCTTCTACCTCACGGATGAAGGTCCCACGAATTGCTTTTGGGTACAGATCCGACTCCTTCAAGGGAGTGGTGTCCTCTTCTGATGTCCCATTAGAACCAACTTCTTCTTTTGGTGGAGACTTAAGTTGCTCCTTAAGATGTTGGAATGGGATTGAAGCCGTTTCGGGTTTGGTTTCAAAATTAATTACCTCTTGGCTTGAAGACTCATCTTCTGAAGATGACACATCCAAGAACGTCATGTTGAGATATCGAGCTCCACTCGTAATATGCCAGGGTGACCGTTGTGCATTTATGTCACCATGTGTCAGTTGCAGATGCGGTTGGTACACCGCCCATAAATAATAGCTAGATGACAGCTATCCTTATCTACTCTAGTTCGTGGCTCAGTTAGTATGCCACCTTAGTTATTTGAGTTTGGTTTGAGACCCATATATAGGGTTCTTCTATTTCTTTGTATTTGAGTTCTTTTTGGCTTACATAACTAAGAAGAGAAAAATTGTTTTCAGCCTCCACCTCTGTGTGTATTCCCCCATTGTGCAAGCAAGAAAGCTACAAGTGAGACTCCTTCCTTCTCTCCCACAATCTTGACATGGTATCAGAGCCTTGTTCCTGGTAAGGAGCTCAAGAAAGCAAGCCAAGCTCGCGGTGTTCTAGTAAGAGGAGCAGTGTTTCTTTCATTTTCTGTTTTGGAAGCAGATCTCTGCAGGTAGCACAGCCGGAAATTGCAAGAGTGCATTGTCTCAGGTTGAGACCCTGTTTTTTTAATTTGAGGCCATTTCGGGGCCTGTTTTGGAGGTGGAAGTTTTCTGCACGCACTCAGGAAAAGGCCCAGTTTTATGCTGTGCGACCACTGTTCTACAGGTCGGTGAAAAGTTACCACAGAAATTGCATCGTATGCTTATGTGCAAAGACATTGGGAGTTACAGAATCATCCTTGGTTCTTGTTTATGCAAAATCGTCACTAGGAAGTGACTGTGTGGTCAAATACCACTTTCGCCAGTTTTGCAGATTTGCCCTTGTGAGGGTGAAACTGTGTTTTTTGCAGTGACAGAATTTTTTACAGTGTTCTGTAATGGCATCTGATTCTCTTTCATAGATTGTAACTGAAAAGCTTGACAAGAACAACTTCCAAGCATGGAAGTTTAGAATGACGAATTTCCTTATGGGAAAAGGATATTGGGAATTTGTTGCAGGAAATGAAGAAGAACCAGTTCTTCCTCATGTTCCCAATCAACAGCAAATGCAGGCATTCAAAGCATGGCATGAGAGAGCCAAGAAAGTTATGTACTGGCTATCTATCAGTATTTCAGACTCTATGATTGTGCATATTCAGGATGCAAGTATGCCAAAGGAGGCATGGGATACTTTGTCAAAAATGTATAGCACAAATACGCAAGCCAGGAAAATGCAGCTCAAGCAAGAGTTGCATAATGTGCAAAGAGAAAATATGAGAATCAATGACTACCACATGAAGGTGAAGAAGATTGCAGATGCACTTGCTTCCATTGGGTCGCCAGTGGAAGATGATGATTTAGTTTCTGTGACCTTGAATGGTCTACGAAAGGATTATGCACAGTTTCGAACATCCATTTCCGTCCGTGAAAGATTTCCTGATTTTGAGGAGTTGATTGCTCTTCTAATTTCTGAGGAGCAGAGAAATGGTGGTGCATCTTCTTCAGGAGGAACTTCAAAAGAAACTGTCTTCTACTCAAATGCTGGAAGAGGTAGAGGCAGAGGTAGAGGAGGCCGATTTGGAGGCCGTGGTAGAAATCAGAATATGCAGCAAACTCAAGAAAACCAGTCCTATGGAGGAGGACGTGGTAACTCTAGAGGCAGGGGGAGCCAAAGAGGTCCTGGTGGATGGCAAAGAGGCCAAAATGCAAACAGCAATGTTGAATGCTACTACTGTGGTAAAATGGGTCATATGGCTAAAGACTGCTATAAAAAGCAAAATGACATCATGAATGGGAAATTGCAACAAGGAAATTATGCATCTTCTAGTAGACAGGGTGATGACAGAAATGAGCATTTGTTTATGGTGCAGCACTTGAACAATTCTGTGACAAGTGCAGAAGAAAGCAACGATGTGTGGTATATTGACTCAGATCCATCAAACCACATGACATGTCATGTAGAATGGATGGAGGATGCAAGGAAAATGGAAAAACCAGGATTTGTGGAGACTGGTGATGATACTGCACATCCGATTGTGCAGATTGGAAAATTTCCTTTGTCTATGCAGGATGGGAAAAAGAAATACCTGTCCGATGTATTTCATGTCCCGAATATCACCAAGAATCTGGTTTCTGTTGGTCAAATGGTTGAGCAGGGCTTGCAGGTCAGATTTAATCCTCATGGATGTTTTGTTGAGGATATGAAAAATAAAGGTCGCTTAATAGCAAAAGGAAAGAAGAAGGGCAGAATGTTTACATTGGATGCAGACATGTCTGAATTGAGTGCAGCAATGTTTGCACATGAGACCGGTGTAGTTGTAGATATTGATATCTGGTATAAACGCATTGAACATGTTAATGTACAGCGACTTAAATCAATGCAGGCCCAAAACATTGTTGCAAGATTGCCTAAATTCAAGGTTGTAGAAATGCATAAGGTATGTGAAGCCTGTCAGTTTGGAAAACAGGCAAGGAAACCATTTCCTAAACATGTTCAAGAGAGTAAGAAGCCATTGGAATTAATCCACTCTGATGTGTGGACTACTAAAGCTGCATCTCTTGGAGGCTGTCATTATTTTGTCACTTTTATCGATGACTATAGCAGAAAAGCTTGGGTGTATTTTATGAAAAAGAAAAGTGAAGTTTTTGGGCATTTCAAAACTCTTAAAGCTATGGTTGAAAAAGAAACAGGTCTGCAGATAAAATGCCTAAGGTCAGATGGAGGGGGAGAGTACCTCTCAAATGAGTTTGCAAGGTTCCTGTAGGAGCATGGCATAAAGCAGCAATATTCATGCAGTCATACCCCACAACAAAATGGAATTGCAGAAAGAAAAAACAAGCATATTGGTGAGGTATCTCGTGCCATGCTCAATGAAAAAGACTTGCCAGATTTTTTTTGGGCTGAAGCAGTTGCTACAACAGTCTACATAATGAATAGGACTCCCACTGCAGCAATACATGGGATGACTCCAGAGGAGAGGTATACTGGTAGGAAACTAGATATTTCTCATTTGAAAATTTTTTGTTGCATTGCCTATGTACATGTGCCAGATGAGTTGAGATCCAAGTTGGATCCAAAAGCTGAGAAGTGCATCTTTATTGGTTACTCTCTGCAGCAAAAAGGGTATAGATGCTATAACCCTTCTACTCGTAAGTTTACAGTGAGCAGAGATGTTGTTTTTGATGAGATGAGTAGCTGGTATAAACCAGTAAATGTGATTGATAATGTAGATGCACAAAATGGTAATGTTGCACAGAATTCTCAATAGCAGTCACAAGATATTAGTGGACCTGGAGTGTCCTCTAGCAGTGGTTCACATTCTTTGCCATGGACAGGCAGATTGAGATCAGGAGAATCTTCTCAAGGCAGTGCAAATAGTGGTATGCAGGTATCACGAAAAGGAAAAGAGAAGGTAGATCAGCCCATGTTTGATGTGAATGCAGGTCACTCTTATGTGGATGGTGAATCCAGTGGCTCAGAACAGAGCATTGATGAGTTAGGTATTCCTTCTATTGTTACACCTAGAGTAAGGAAGACTAGGGATGTTTTGAGAGCACCTGGGAATGAACCTACTTTGCGCAGGTCAACCAGAGTTAGGTATCCTGTGGATAGGCTGAAATATGATGGGTTTACAGCCATTCACTATGCATATATGGTCAAAGTGATACATGAACCAGAACCCACTTCTTTTGAGCAAGCCATGGGAAAAGAAAAATGGGAGAAAGCCATGGATGAAGAAATGGATGCCTTGGAAGCAAATGCTACATGGGAATTGGTACCTTTGCCTAAAGGTAAGAATGCAATTGGCTATAAGTGGGTTTATAAGGTGAAGCACAATGCAGATAGTTCTGTGAACAGATACAAGGCAAGATTAGTAGTCAAGGGGTATGCACAAACATATGGCATTGACTATGAAGAAACATTCAGTCCGGTTGCAAGGATGGCAACCGTAAGAGCAGTCATTGCTATGGCTGCATCAAAGGGATGGTCTTTACATCAGATGGATGTAAATAATGCCTTCTTGCATGGTGATTTGCAAGAAGAGGTCTATATGGAGCAGCCACCAGGTTATGTGCATGCTGTTCATCCTGAGTTTGTTCGCAGGTTGAAGAAAGCCTTGTATGGCTTGAAGCAAGCACCTAGAGCATGGTCTGACAAGATAGGACAGTATCTTGTCACTATTGGCTTTCAAATTTCCAAGGCAAATTTCTCACTTTATGTGAGAAAAACAGAGAAAGGTATTATGCTACTTGTCATTTATGTTGATGATTTGATTATGACAGGTGACAGTGATGAAGATATCCTTCATGTGAAAATGCTATTGAAGCAGAAGTTTGAGATGAAGGATTTGGGAGAGCTGCGTTATTTCTTGGGCATTGAGGTGATTAGATCACCAAGTGGGATACAGCTCTTGCAGAGGCAGTATGGATTGGACATGCTGTCCAAATATGGGATGACAGGCTATAAGCCTATTTCAGCTCCTTTGGAGCAGAATGTAAAGCTGAGTGCAGATGCGGGTGAGCTTCTGGAAGACCCTACTATATACAGATGCATAGTAGGAAGCTTGATTTATATGACTATTACCAGGCCAGATTTGAGCTATGCTGTTGGATTGGTAAGTTAGTTTATGCAGGCTCCAAGGAAACCGCATTTGTATGCGGCTAGACGCATACTCAGGTATGTGAAGTTCACATTGCAGTATGGACTATTTTATGAGACTGGGGTTCAGATACAGTTACATGGATACACTGATGCTGATTGGGCTGGTAGTATTTCTGATAGACGATCTACCAGTGGGTATGTGTTCTCTTTTGGGAGTGCTGCAGTCACTTGGAGCAGCAAGAAACAGCCTACAGTTGCCTTATCTAGCACAGAGGCTGAGTACAGGGGTGCAGCAATGGCTGCATGTGAGGTGGCTTGGTTGCATAAGCTACTTTATGATATGCATCAGCCTACAGATGGGCCAGTTGTCATTTATTGTGACAACATGAGTAGTATACACTTGGCAAATAACCCAGTCTATCATGCTAGAACAAAGCACATTGAGATACATTATCACTATGTGCGGAAGAGGGTTTTACTAGGTCTTATTGATCTAGTTTATGTCAGCACAGAGGATCAGATAGCTGACATATTTATGAAGGCATTGGGCGCAGAGAAGCTGCGCAAGTTCAGAGACCTGCTTGGTGTGCAGGAATTGGGATTGAGCTCGAGGGGGAGTGTTGAGATATCGAGCTCCACTCGTGATATGCCAGGGTGACCGTTGTGCATTTATGTCACCATGTGTCAGTTGCAGATGTGGTTGGTACACCGCCCATGAATAATAGCTAGATGATAGCTATTCTTATCTACTCTAGTTCGTGGCTCAGTTAGTATGCCACCTTAGTTATTTGAGTTTGGTTTGAGACCCATATATAGGGTTCTTCTATTTCTTTGTATTTGAGTTCTTTTTGGCTTACACAACTAAGAAGAGAAAAATTGTTTTCAGCCTCCAACTCTGTGTGTATTCCCCCATTGTGCAAGCAAGAAAGCTACAAGTGAGACTCCTTCCTTCTCTCCCACAATCTTGACACATCACATAACAGGGACCCTCTGATTTCTGTTGGGTTTGTGGGACTGGTGCTTGTTGGCACGGTGCATCATCATCATCTTTCTTTGGCAAGGATGAGTGAGGATGGCATGAGCCACTATTGAAAGATGGCTTGTTCTTCTTAATCCATTTCTTATAAAGGTTTTGCATATGAGAAGATCCATTTACCAGACCAAATGGTACCATCACCATTCTGTCCCATAGCATGAGCTCATCTGCTTCTGATGCTTCTGGAACTTCTTCCTCAAATGTATCCTCTTCAGGTGGGATAGACTCTTCCATTTCACTTTCATAATCTTCTTTGTCCATATCATAACCATCCTCTTCTGTCTCTGTCTCTGTCTCTGCTTCTGCTTCTACTTCTGCTTCTGCTTCTGCTTCTGTCTCTGTAGGCGCTCTGTAACAAAAGAACAGATTCTCAGTTTCCTCTCCTGCCTCTATCTCTGGCTCTGCTACTTACCACACCAAGTATTTGACCGCATCACATCTCTTCCTACTCCTGCAACGTTGGATATGCTAGCAGTATTCACTTTCAGCGTCTGTAGCTGCTCTGTAATCACATCCATCAACTCCTTTTTGATGTTGGCAACTGAGTTGGATAAGTAATCCTTCAAGCTTTCTCCTCCGGACGTACTGGCAGTAGGGTTTTGAGGAGTCTCTGTAATCACTGCATAAACGGGTCGGGCTGGTACAGAGGGGTCTCTGTTCTGGTTCTGATTCAGGGCTCCTGTTTGAACTGTTGGCTGTTGGCTCCAGTTGGTAGGGTTCCACTGTTGCTGCTGATTTGTCATGGAGGAAATTGGTTGGGACCATTGTTGTTGTGGTTGAACCATCATTTGAGGCATGGATTGTATCCACTGTGGATTTGGTGCACTATACTGTGATACTGAGGGAATCTGTTGGTAAGGGTAGGGAACAATCCCTGGGACTGCATTTGGTAGATACATCATTCTTGGCATTAGAGGAGGTAGGACTCCTCTTCCTGAATTCATCGCTAATCTAGCTTCCACTTCATCGTACAGTCTTGGACCTTCTGTTACAGCTTGCAGGGTGGCTGGTCTTTGCAGCTCCACAAACTTACGGACTTCTGGTTGTAATCCTCTAAGAAACACCCCCTTCTGAATGCCATCATCTAGATTATGGTTAGTCCATCTCTTCAGGATGGATTCCATTCGTGAGACATAGGCTTCTGCTCTTTCTCCAAAGGACTGACTTAGGTTCATGAATTCCTCTAGCATCCGCTCTTCAAAACCTTCACGCCTGAATTTAGTAAGGAAGGCCAACTTCAGGTCGTCCCATGTGCCAAAAGTTTCTGCTGCTTGTCTCTCATACCACTGAAACGCCGCGCCTTTGAAAGTGGTGGGAAATATTGCCAACCAATGCCCAGGGGTTCTGGCATTGTTAGCCACACATGCTACCATAAACTCTACTACATGAAGATCGGGGTCTTCATTGTACTCTCCCTTAAAAATTGGCAATGGAACTACATTCGCTAGCCTGTCATCAATATTTCCAGGACGGATCTGGCTTGGAAGTGGACCTCCAGCAGGAGGAGGAAGGGCTTGATGTGCCATTGGGACTTCTGTAAAGAGTTCCGCAAGAGCGTCAAAGGCGGTTTTTGCTGCGAGCTCGTTCTCAGCCTTGATTTTTGCTTTCTCTCTTCTCACGTACCTCTGGACTCGTTCTAACGCTTGCCTCTTTATTGCGTCATTCATCAGGGGGTTGGCTCCACTATGTTGTTAGTGCTCCACAGAGGGGTAACAGAAGGCTTCAGTCTCTGGAGGACTCTCTTGCCAACATTTCTTCTACTTCTTTCTTTTCAACGTCCCTGAATTCTGCTTTCATTCCACTGCACAGAGGAAGGTATTCGGTTTTGAAGGTGTCAAAATGCATACGTCTGAGCATTGTGGTGGTGCCATCATCATAGTAATGCCAGCTTCTGATAGTTTCAACAGTGTATGTTGTGAAAAACACTCTATCTACCAACTTCCAGTGGGTTGCCAATTGAACAAACAGAAGGTTATCAGTGCACCAAGCATCCCATGTATCTTGCTGTTGAGCATCCACGAACAAATTCCAACTCTTTTCCTTCTTGTCTTTGTGAACCTCTACAGACCAAGACTCCTGAAGCTTCTTCACAATCTCCCACTTGATGATGTCTGGAAACTTCTCAATGAATGCCAAATCTTCCATGTATGGTCATTCTCTCTGTTTCTGCTTTTCAGTTTATTCCCAAACAGTTTGCCACCAAGATGCAAGTTTCTGCTACTTCAACAGGAAGAGGAAACTGTCCACCACATAGAGCATGCATCATGATGGTGATGTGTTTCCGCCATTGTATGAGAAATTCCAACTCTTCAGTAGAAGAAGGAACTTTACAAACATCCATTGAATTCTTCTCTTCTTGGCAATGCCATTTCCTTCATTTTCCACCTCTTCTGGTGCTTGTTGATGGCAAGTTTCCCCGGCTGCGCGCCAAAAACATGGAACCCCAAGAGGAACACCAAGGAAAAGGGAATTCTCTTGCAAGAAAATCTATCTTGTAACATCAACAAGCTTGTTTATCATGTTTCATATGATCACAATGAAGAAAAGAACACCAGGCACAACAAATCTTCATACAGCATCATGTAGATCTCCCACGGATTTGATAGAATCAACCATATTCTTTAATATCTTCACAAAATCCATCAATAGAACAAAGAAAGCAAAGGAATACACCATCTTTGAATGGAAATACATCACATAGTATTCAACTTCAATATCTTCATAGTCTTCTCTCTCAATCTCTCATATACAATCAGTCTGTTTCAGCAAAATTGGCTATCTCTGACTCTCTCTCTCTCTCTCTCCATCAATAATATATCATATCCTCACTACAATCTCTCTAAAATCACTCTCAATAATCCTTCTTAGGTCGTGGATACCCCTCCCAGCAGGTATGTCTGATATGAAGAGTCACCAGAGCCACTACAGTGTCTTTTCATAGCTCACAACTGTCACTTCACTCTAGTCTTCACTTGAGTCTTCAGCAGCTACTTCTTCCACTTCTTTCAGTTCTTTTGCACTTGTATTCACCTCTTTCCAAGGCTAGAAAACTTTCCCAAGCTACACTCTCATCCATCAGAACACATACAGAAGCATACAGAACAGTCACAGAACAGTACCAGAACAGCTACAGTACAGAACAGAACAGAGACAGAAGCTCTACAGAAGATCTACAGAAGGTTATAGAAGGTCATCAAAACCACATAACTCACTCTCAAACCATTCCAAAATTTCACAAACCATTCAATAAGCTTTCACAATATCTCATTCTTCATCAATCAATACTCCATCCCTCCTTACAGAAGACAATCAGAACAAAACAGACCAAAACAGAACAAAATAGAAGGTATACAGAACCTATCAGAACCTATCAGAACATCACATAACCACTAACAAACATCATGAACTTCCAAAACACAATCAATATCATCCAAAACACTCTCAAACCACTTCCAAACCAATCAATCATCTCATAAAATCAACCATTCAACTCTCAAAAACAACAAAAATCAGCCAAAAAACAAGTCATTTCAACACTCAATACTTCTATATATTTTCAATAGCTACATTGCATAGCATTAGCTATTGTTAAGCCTAGATTTGGGAGAAGAAGTGGTATTATCCAATTGCATTTGCTAGCCATAATTTGGGAATATCGAATATTATTTACATCTACATGGAGAAGTTGTGTGTGGGATAGTATTCACGACAAAGAAATTCGGGCATTACATTCTCTATGAAAAGGTGGCACTTTATACGAAGGTAGAGGGATTGAGGCTATTGATGAATAAGTTGTAGCCACCTGAACGCCTAGCAAAGTGGTTAATCACTTTGCAAGAGTTTGATTATGAAATCAAGAGTAAGTCATCAAATTTGCAGGGCATTGTTGAATGTCTTGTGGATTTCGAGGAGCCAAAGGAAATTTTGGTTGAAGGTAATGACTTTGAGGGCTTATTTAAAATTGATACAAATTCCATTCCATCCTAGTATACTACCATAATGCACTATCTATCTATAGGAGAGACTAGAGTCGTTTTGTTAAAGGCTAAGAAGAGGAAAATTAAACAACAAGATTTGAAATTTTCCTTGATTGCATGAATATTATATCGACAGGGCGTTGATTATGTTTATTGCCAATGTGTTATGCCTAATGAGGTTTCATTTATCTTGGAAGATTTTCATGACTCTACTTGTGAAGAATACTTTTTTGGATGGTTGACTGCACAAAAAGCTTTAAGAGACGGATATTAGTGGCCATCCATTTTCCAATATACATTTGTGTATGTCAAGAGATGTGATGTATGTCAAATACATGATAGTAGGGAGAATAAAAAGTGCCCGCTAACTCCTATTATGGCTATACTACCATTCAAGAAGTGGGGCATCGATTTCATGGGTCTTATCACCCCGTCATCTTTTGCATAGAAGAGGTATATCATAGTGGCAAGTGATTATTTTACAAAGTGGTCAAAAGCACAAGTGACAAGGAAGGATGATGCAAAGGAGACTACTAGCTTTTTGCTTGAGCTGATTACCTGCCGATTTTTCCCACCAAAGGACCGTGAAACCCATTTTTTGAATAAGGTGATTAAGAGCCTCTGACTAAAGCATGGTGGATTAAACACAATAAAAGGAAATCTTATAATCCAAAGGCAAATGGATAGGTTGAAATTACCAATAAACAACTTGTGGGTATTCTATCGAAGATAGTATCAGAGAAGAAACAAGATTGGGATAAGAAGCTATATGTGGTTGTGTGGGCGGGTAATACGACCTTTAAGCGAGCTTCCAGCCACACCCCATTCAAGTTTGTTTATGGCAAAGGAGTGCGTAATATCCCTAGAGATCAAATTACGGACTATAAGATTTGCAATATACCATTCTATGGAAAATGAGGATACACTCTTCGAGTAGTTTACGACTTTAGCACGCCTCGATGAGCTCAAATTATAAAGTCTATTACATCAAGGGGTAGCTAAGCATCGAATGAAGTAGGTTCATGATTTAAAAGCAGAGAAGTATACATGCAAGAAATGGCAATTAGTTTTATAATATGATGCACGTAGGGAGTTGTTTCTTGGGAGACTAGAACCTAGGTGGGATGGTCCCTACAAAATCGTTAGAATCGGAAAAAATAAGTCCACAACATTACTAGCAAATTTGCAAGTAGTGGAGTTTAAAACAAGGTTAATCTATATAAGATTAAACCTCATTATCTTTAGGTATACCGATATGATAACTTTATTTTTGGTCAAGGTGGACTTATTTGCAACTTGCAAGAGAGGCTAAGAGTTGGTTGATGGGGCAGCTAATTCCCTACTTAGAATACCCATACTTGGAACAAATATACCATCATAGAAGACTTGTTTGATGGAGCAAAGGTTATAAAGTGATTGAGCAAGAAGACAAGTGGTAGATCAAAGTCTTTTGCCATCAATTCTTAAGGATTTTTGCAAGCATCCTTATGGGACTCAATGAAGAAGGTGGGATAGAGCCTTTGGTTCATCCTCTGAATATGCTAAGTTTTGACTATCACAGTTTACAAATAAAGGAGCAGACATGTGAACCCTTTATGGATATATACATTTTATTTTGATGGAGCATACATGGGTCCCAATAAGAAAGAGAGTAGTCATTAGAGATCCCCGATGTAGAATCACGATGAAATTAGCTACCTACCTTGGGGTAGGATTTACTAATAATATGGCAAAATATAAAGCCTTAATCATGGGACTAAATATTGCTAAGAAAGGTGGTATTCACCACTTACTAGTAAAAGGAGATTCCCATTTGGTTTTGAATCAATTGAACAAAATGTACATAGTATCAAATCCCATCCTTCGTAAGTATTACAGTGCTGCTATGAACCTGATTGACAAGTTTGAGAGAGTGTCTCTTCAGCTAATTCCACAATATTGGAACCAATTTGCTGATTCATTAACAAATTATGCTTATGAAGAAGACCTCTTTTTCAACTATCCTCCTTGTTTAGATCTTTCCATTGATGATGAGACAGTACTTGGCCAATTATTGGGACTTTTATCGAAACATGCTTTATATGGCAGGTGATGGTTAATATAGATAATGCAAAGAGTAGCCAAAAGCCATTTACCATTTTTATCTTGGACCCATAAGGTCGTCAAATGACATTTTATGCATACACCTCTTGTTTTATATGCATGAGGTATGGGTCATAATCTGATGCATCTAGTTTAGGGCTGAGAGCCCTCTTTTCTCCTTGGAATGGAGCGCCTTATTGTATGTCAATACTACTCCAAGGATAGTTGTGTATAAGCTGTATTGGTTTTTTACTTTAGGCCAAGAGGGCCAATTGCTTTGGATGTGCAATGTTGTATTTTGTCAGGCCAAGAGGGCCAACTCGATTGTTGTGTAATGTTATATTTCATTAGGCTAAGAGGGCCATGTGTTTGTTTTGTGCAGGTACATTAAATGATTTTTTGTTTTAGTGTTGTACCGAATAGGTTTGATAGAGTACCTAGAGGGAGCCTCTTGTTGCGGGAAAGCTTCTTGTGGCCAAGTCTAGGTAATATCCTTCCTTTATTAAAGTTTCCATTTATGCTAAATGGTTATATGTATGTGGGGATTTTTATTTGGTTTGGGACTGTCATTTTAGGCATGAAGTACGAGGGTTAGGTTAGGTGTGTCTGGGGAGGTCCCAGTAGTTATCTGCCTCCTGTGAAGACGTTGTTGAGCACTCTAGAGAATTGTGTTAGTAGTCCTAGTGACTTTGTTCTACTAGCCTACTAGGCAACTGGTTCTAGGAGTTTATGTTAGTTGTGAGGCAGCTAGAGAAGCCTGCTAAATTAAAGGAAGAGAAGAAACAATGCATACATTTGAAGACTATAGTATAGGGAGATGCGTAAAAAGGGATTCTATCCCCTAAATAATAGAAAAAAATAAAATAGAAAAACAATAAAATAACAGATAATCATCGCCTTGCGAAGGCTTGGCAGGTTTTTGGAGACGAGTCAGGACTTGAGGCTGATGCCCTGTTCTCCTTGGGTCACTACGCTCAACTCCCTCCTTTTTAAATGCCCGAGTATCAAGTCTAGAAGTATCAAAAAGTGGTAAATTAAAAGGATTTGAAAATGCAAGATCATGCTATAAGAGTCCTTGCCTAGTAGGAGTTCTTGGTCCGGTTGTCCTAAGTTAGGTAGGCAAATCAAATCATCACTTAGGATGACTTCTTTGGTAGTACTTTTCAGCTTATTTGTGTTGGAGCAATTGGTTAGCAAATAGTTATGGAGCTCTATTTTATTATCCTTGGCCTATCCCTTGTGGATTTTCATGCCTTGATGTTGTCACGGGGTAGGGTGAGAGTTGTTTGTGTGCTTTGTTGTGTATTCTGTTTTGTGGTAGCTTGATGCTCTTAATAGTTTCTTTCTATGCAGATCAGTCTGTGGGATTGATGGGTTGAGTTGCCCTATCCCATGGGTGGATGCCAATGAGAGCAGGATTTAAGCATCCAAAAAATGTTGGATAAGTGCTGACTGATGCAAATTTAAAGCAGAAATGGAAGCTCGACAGAAGCAAAAGATGCAGATTCGACAATTTTAAGTGGTCGTGGGAGACGTGAATTCAAACTACTTCAAAATACCATTTTTGTTAGTGGTTACATATTTTTCATAAATTTTTTGGGTGCCAAGAAGGACAAGTTTTCGACAGTTCATGACTTCAAGACACATGCACAAAACTTTTCACATGCGAAATCGGGTACCGAACACGGGAGGAACTGAAGGCCAAACACTTGGGGCACTTGATACATCAAAATAAAGGCCAAGTTTGAGTGGGCATGGCATTTGGCCCTTTGGGGACCCAAAAGGCCCAAAATTTTAACAATTGGGCAGGGAGGGCCATTGAAAAAATGGTGTGGTCACGTCCCCCCACACCATGTCATTTTGTGGAGAGGGAGGTTGGGGGCTAAAGAATACCCCATGGATCTGATCCCACATGCGAATTTCTCATTTTTTTCACTCCCTATCACTATTTTTCATGTGAGGAATGATTGCCTGGATGTAGAGATGGAAATTTAAACTTTCTCTCTCCCCTCTCTCTCCTCCAAGAGACCATTCATGTGAGTGAAAGAAAGAAGAGAACGGGATGAAGAATGCTTGTTCGGCATGCACCGTATTGTTGCAAGACGTTGAGAATTTTTATTTCATGCTGTGTAGAGATTTATGGCAAGTTCGATGGCTATCCTTGCATGCAATTTTCATAACCTTAAACACACAATTTAATGGTATGTCCATTCTATGAGGGAAATTTGCTTGTTTTTTAGAGTTTATGGTCTAAATGAAGTAGATATGGTATGAAAATTTGTTTGAACCTTTTTTGGCATATCTTGAAGGGCTACAAGTGATAATATTTAGTACCTCTAATTAAATGTGGTCGTTATTAATAATTAAGAGCCTAGAATGTGGTATTGAAGTCAAAAAATAAGGAGTTTTTCTATTTTCAAGTGAGGAAACCATGTTCTCAATGAAATAAAATGAAAGATAATGATGAATCTTAGTAATCTTAATCAGGTTGATTCAAAAATCAAAAAAATAATAATTTATTAATAAATAAATCAAGAAAATTATATTTAAATGAAAAAATAGTTTTTATGCACCAAAAAATACCAAAACACTATAAATATATTTGTGGATGTATAGTGGGTCTAAGGCATGAGATTTAGCCTCATCTTAGCCCCATTTCCATGCTATAGTGGATGATTTATTGCTTCTTAGACAAGAAAATGACATGAAAACATTCTCTACACCTACCACCGCAAGCATAACATTAAATGGTAGGGAGAAGGAGGGATCATGAGTGTTAAATATAGGTTGAAATTTTATTTCTTTCAATACAATTTACATATAGGACATGTTTGTTTTGAAAGTTAGGATTCGGTAGCACTAGTATACTCAGTGTTGTTCCCTACGTAATGCAGCAAATGTGTTAGTATGACAAGCATGAAGAGGACTATTTGTGCACTGTCACAATGTTGTTTTGAATAAATAAAATGGCTAAGCATGACAGATCATTTATATTTGCATTGCATTCACTACATGGTATTGGAAACATATATCTTGGATGCATAGCACCTGCCTTTATGAACACTGACCACATTGAGAGTGTGAGAAGTCCTAAGCTATAAGATTAGTAATTCATTTCCTTTGGGGGAATTATTCAGTGAGGATTATACTTCATCTCCTGGAACAATTGATGATAAGAGGGGACTATGTATTGTACATGTTATATGTTTGAACGGTGCATCTTGGGGCCAATCCCAAGGTGTAGGAGAGCGGAAGTGGGCCACGATAGTTAGCCAAGAGATGCTCCTTGTGTATGTACCATGAGGTGCTAGACATCGATCTATTTGGGTCATCCCTGTGAGTAGTTGGGAAGGGATACATTGGACTCTAAATGATACAAATTTGTATCTAAGTTAGATAGTGTGCATAGCCTCTAGACGCTCATGGTCACAAGACAGTGGGGTATTTTGATTGAGCATAGAGGCCTGGCTAGAGCCTTAGACCCAGTGTTGGGCCCATTTTTTGTCTCAACAACTTGGATAGAGCCATTAGGATTCACAACAATTACCTTGTAGGGGCCCATCTAGCATTGTTGGAGCTTTCCTAGAAACTTGTTAAATCTCGAATCATAGGCAAGGACTAGGTCATCTTCCTTGAATTCCATATGCTTGATGAAGCTTCATGGTAAGCCTTTCACTGCACTTGTGTGGATTCCATGCATCGTAAAGACATTCAACATATTTTCTCCAGACATTCCAAGTGTAGGAGACGGTATTACAGGGACTCATTATCTCACAAGTGTTCGGTGATAGCCACTCGCAAAGAGAGGAGTTCTAGCTCAATAGAGAAGACTGCTTCCATGCCGCACACTAGCTCGAAATGTCTTTTTTTCCTATAGGAACCTTATAAGAGGTTCTCTAAACCCAGAGAGCCTTGTAAGTCGATTATCCTAGTTGTGACAGTGGGCTCCAATCATCCCTATCAGGATTGAACAGAGGATGTGATTGGTAACTTCAACTTGCTTATTGGCTCTGGGGTAGGAGGGTGTAGAGTTGCGATGGCGAATCTTGTAAAGCTATGTCAATTATTTGATAATCTTGTTCAAAAAATGAGTACTATGTCACTTACCAACTCTAGGGAATTGCCAAAATGGGTGATGATGTTCTCGTACAAGAATAGAACCATGTTATTGCCATAATCTCGTTTGAGAGCTTTGGCTTCACAACACTTCATCACATAATGACTACATACTAGTATGTATTTTTTCTGCTTCCTTTTGGTTGGCGGGTTGATTTGCCCATGAAGTTGATTCCCCACTTCTCAAATGGCTTCAAGAGGGAAGGATGGCAGGTTGTAGTGGCATTGCACTAGTTTTGATCAGCTTCCCCATTCATTGATAAGCATCACATAATTTGCAATATTCATAGGCATCTTTATTTAGTGTAGGCCACAATAACTTCCAAGCAATGCCTTTTTTCTGGTTGTTGCTTCTTCTGCAAAGTGCCTGCCACAAGGCTCATCATACATGCTTTTAGCACTATCTTGATCTCATCTTTTGCAATACATCATTGCAGTACTTGGCCTTTGCCCTTCTTATACAATGCATCACCTAACAAGGTGTAGGGAGCTAATTCCAACATAAGCTTCTTCTTTGTTTTGCTAGAGATATTAGGGGTGTACTGTTGTATGGCCAGATTGGTAATAACTTCATACCATGGGATACTATTTTGACCAAAAATAAGGAAGCATTAAGGAGGTGTGGATCATCTTGTTCCTCTTCTTTAGTCTGAGGGATCCTTGTTAGATGATTGGCCAAAACATGGGAGTGACCAAGCTTGGTAACCACTTCAAAGTCAAAATCCTAGATCACAAGAAGCCATTTCATCATTCATCCTTTCACATCTACCTTATTCATCAAGAAGGACAATGCCTCATGATCCACATAAAACTTGAAGTGCATCAATAACAGGTAGTGTCAGAATTTCTCCAAGGCAAATACCATAGCAAGGCACTCTAACTTCGTTACGCTATGTAGTTTCTTTCCCGATCAATGACCTTACGGCTTGCATAGTAGATAGGTTGATCTAGCTCTTTGAGGAGACTTTTTAACATAAGACTGCACCTAACCTTGCTACAGGTGCATCAATGTGCACTTGGAATTCCTTTGTCCAATCAGGAGGTTGTAGGATGAGTGCTTCAATCAAACACTGCTTCTCGGTATTGAAAGCTTCTTCACAATCAATAGTCCATGTAAACTCTACATCTTTTCTTAGGAGCTTATGCAAGGGTGCTGCCTTTGTTGCAAAGTGTGCAATAAACTACTTGTAATAGCCCATAAATCCCCTCAACTATTTGAGGTTGGTTGGTGTTGTTAAAGTTGTAATCTTCTCAATCTTCGTGGGTTTCATTGCTATCCCTACAGCAAAGATAATGTAGCCCAAAAGAACTCCTGAAGAGACTCTAAATGTGCATTTGTCAAGATTAAGGAAGATCCCATACTCTCAACATCGATCAAAGCTTTGCTCTAGGTGTCCCCAATGCTTACGGATTAGGCTATAGACACAGAAATCATCTAAATATACCTCAATGAAATCATGTAGATGATTTTGGAATTACCATGATGAGCAAAACCCATTCACTATTGGCCATTGAATAGATAAACTTGACTTCAAGGAGGTTCAACAACTTTGCTTTCACTAGGGCTGAGTAATTTAGATTCATGCACCTATGTCTTTGCCTCATGGCTTTGGCATCAAGCTTTAGATCGATGTGGTGTTGAAACACCATAGGATCAATCCCCTTTAGATCTTTATATTGCCATGCAAACACATCCAAGTTCTCCTTCAATGGGTCATGCAGGACCAATAGCACCTCTTCTAGAAGACTGGTACCCACCTTCAAGTGACATTCAATGGCATTTGTATCCACAAAAGTTAATTTCTTTTCACCTTCCACTTTTCATGGATGAAGGTCCCATGAACTACTTCTGGGTACAGATTTGACTCCTTCAAGAGAGTTTCCTCCTCGTCCTAAATGCTTTGCTAGAAGTGACTTCTTCCTTCCATGGGGACTCGGCTTGGTGCTTTGGGATGCTGAAATGGTATCATGGTTGTTTCAGATTTTATGGGTGAGTTAATTATCTCTTGACTCAAGGACTAATCTTTTGAGGATACCTCCAAGAACGTCACATAATAGGAACCATCTAAGTTCTATTTGGGATGCAAGATTGGTGTTTGTTGGCAAGGTGTGTCATCATAGTCCTTGCAAGAAGGGTAAATTAGGGCAACAAGAGCTACTACTAGAGGAGGGATTATTTTTCTTAATCCATTTCTTATGGAGCTTGTGCATATGATGTGATTCATTTATCAATCCAAAGGGCACTAGAGTCATTCTATCCAACAACATGGGTTCTACAGTTGCCAATGCTTTTGGAAGTTCCTCCTCATTAGTATTCTCCTTTGGTTGTATGGCTTTTTCCATGTTGCTTTCATTATTTTCATCTTGACTTGCATCCTCGTCCTCTTCAAACTCTGGCTCTACCTCTGTAGGGGCTCTGTAAGTAGGAGAAGAACAAACTCTCTATTGTATCTTTTGCTTCTACTTCTACCTCTGCTTTGCTTTTGTGTTTGTCTCTATCTCAGCTTCTATCTCTGGCTCTGCTATGGCCATGTAATAGGGAGAACAATATATCCATATCTCTATCTCACTGATAGAAGTAATTTCACATGTTGTTCCTAGTTTAGGTAGTAAGTATTCACCCATTGACAACGATTTTACTTCTTTTGGGAGTCGGTCTATAGTGCCTATTATCAAGGACTATGCCTCTATTTTCTTGGGAAAGATATGTTTGATAGCTTCTTTAGATATACCATTTGTAACTTCATTAGAGGAGTTTGTTAAGACTTTGATGAAGATGGATCCATTACTTTTTGTGAGCCATACAACTTTACCACCACTTTGTTAGGTCCTCTATAGGATCAAGGTTCCCTTGAACCAATATATTCGTGCTCTTGCTTCAAAAAGTCATGTTCTTCCCAATAGTAGAGAATATGAGGTCCCATAGGAATTTGGTTTTACCACTAGATAGGCCAACCAATATCTTGTCCTACGAGAGTTATCTTCACATATGGGAGCACACCCAAAGGCTTAATTATGCTTTGGTCTACTAGTGTAATAAGTACTTGCGTAGGTTGCATGCCTTGTAGACCTAGATAATTCATTGTCACATATGTCATTATGTTCACTAATGAGCCACCATTAATCAATGCATGTAAAATAAAACATCCTTCAATTCAAATGCCAACCTCTAGAGTACTTGGATCTAAGAAGGCATTAGCCACATCTATTTCTTTCATAGGCTCTAGGGCTTTATTGGACTTGGAGACAAGTGTGGGAGTAAACCTTAGGCCATGTCTTCTTGTTAGTATACTTTCTAAATTTCTTTCAGTAGAGCTAGGGGATTGCATCAACAACTTTCAAAATGCTAGATTTGGTTTGAAGGTATCTAGGTCTTTAACCAAGTCATACTCTTTGATAGGATATATGGCTTGGGAATGGGGTAACACCCACTTTCATTTTTTCTCTTTCCTCTAAAAGTAGCAACATCTGCACTTCTTCTATCATTCAGGGTACTTCTTCATCCTCTATCTTGGACCTCTGGTTCTACTTTTGTAATTGTCTCTGTATCCTTCTGTAGCACTTAATTGCTCTGTATTGCTATTCAATACTAATCATACAAAAGAATAGTAGTGTGATTTGTAGTAATTATATGGATTGAAATTGTCATAATCAATGTATTTTAACTCAAAATCAGAAATGAAGTAGGGAAAAGTTGAAAACCTGTTGTAATTAGTAGGTCAGTAATGTGTGCCAATGTAACAAAAATCACCCGTGAAGTAGAGTAGACACGGTGTGGACTGGCGATCATTCACTGCCCTGTTGAATTGCTAAAGCCTTGGAGCAAGATTTCTGATTTGAAGATGCATGTAGTTTTGGTCATAATACCCTGATTCAAACCAGAAATTGCACTACACAATCTGTTTCAATTTGAGAAAATGAAATAGTGGAGAGTAGTCAAAGAAGAGGAGGGGGCTAGAACCGCCAAAGATTAGGGCTGCAACACTTGCAATAAGACAGGGGCGACGGGATCAGAGATGTGAAACCTGCAATTGTAAAAATGCAACAGAGAAAACACTCAGGTTAGAGAGTTGCGTGGAAGAGAGAGGGAGGGGAAGAGAAACTAATTTTGAAAAACATCATGATTAGTTGTAAAGACCGACTCATGAAATGGATCATTTAATGTATCACGTTATTCAAATAACCATAACTTGTTACGAAATACGAGTAGATTTAGATCTTATTTTTGTATCTATTTTTTCATTGTATTAAAGATTTCAAGTCGCAATTTTTTCAAAAATCACGGACCCCGTCGTTGGGGGTGTTGCCCCCAAACCCCCACCGCAGGTGCTGCCCCCGGACCCCCCGCTGGGGGCGTTGCCCCCAGACCCCCACAAGGGGGTGCTGCCCCCCGAACCCCCTGTTGGGGGCGTTGCCCCCAAACCCCCACCGGGGGCGCTGCCCCCCGAACCCCCCATTGGGGGCGTTGCCCCCAAACCCCCACCGAGGGCACTACCCCCGATGGGGGTATGCATTGTCCACAACCCCCTACTAAGGGTGTTGCCCACATACCCCCACCAAGGGGCCCTACCACTTAAACCCCCCATTGGGAGCTTTGCCCCCAAATCCCTACAACAAGCGCTATCCCAAAACCTCGACTGGGGGCATTGCTCCCAAACCTCCACCGAGGAAGACATTGCCCTCAAACTCTCACCAAGGGCATTTCTCCTAGACCAGCTCCTTCCCCCTCGCCCCTCCTTAAGAACCCACCATTGGGATATTGCCCCTATTTCCATAGTTAGAGATTTTGCCTACATACTCTCTATCCTACCCTACTAGAGATTCTACTCTCGAACTATCACTAAGGTGGGTTCAAAATCCTCAATGATATTACATATTACATATTAAATACATTAAATATACATAATCTTACAAAATATGATTTAATATATTTAAATTATATTTATTAATTATTAATAAATTAATTTAATATATATATTTTTAAAATATATTTTGATAATATATTCCATAATATGCACATAGTATGATATACTAATATAACATGATTTAGACTAAAATAGTATAACTTAAAAATAAAATGTAATACGATACATTTTACTATTATCAACAAGTAGGTAGTATAAGATTTATAAATATTTAACCATGATAAAAATTATCTTTCCTTCTCAAATAGCTTCTAATTGATGCTAAAATTTCCTCAATCTTTATAACTTTGTGTCATAGGGAATGAAATCTCCTATTCTTTAGAGGTCATTGTGGTTTCAACATTTAAGCACAAGGTCAAAGTTTTTCATAAAATATCTTTATCCTTGTTGTCATGTGGAATATATGAAATAAAGGTTTTGATCATTTGATCAAATATTTTTCAATGGAGATTATAGAAATTATTTATTCTTGTTGACATACAATAAAGGCTTTGAACATTTGGCTAAATCTTGTTGTATGGACATCACAAACAATTATTATTCTTACTATCATCTAGGTTAAATACATGTTTTGACCATATGGCTAAACCTTTTCTTGTGGATATCACAAAGAATTTTAATCCTAAGTCTTGTGTAAAATAGTTGCAATAGAGGTTTTGACCATCTGGCTAAATCTTTTTCCATAAAGATCACAATGAACTTTTATCCTTGTTGTAGGTATTTGGCTTGAGTTTTGACCATTTGGCTAAATATTTTTCTATGGAGACCACAATGAACTTTTATCATTTTTGTCATGTGAAATACATAGAACAAAGGTTTCAATCATTTGACTATGTTTTCCCCTATGGGGATCACAAATAATTTTTATATTTGCTATGGTATGGAATACATACAATAGATTTTTGACCAGGTGGCTAAATCTTTTCCTATACACATTATAAATAATTTTAATCATTGTTCTCGTGTTGAATAGATATAGTACATCTACTATATCTTTTCCCAATGAGAACACACAATGAAGTTTTTGCTTACTCAAAGAGTAGCTAATAAAATAAAGTAAAATCAAGGCAACTAAAAATAATAGAAGAAACTTTTCTTATTTACTTTAGAGTGGCATAGTTCATGAGAAAGTTTGTTTTTGGCCATATGGTCAAATCTATCCCCTTTCTGTACGAATTTTCCAGCAATACTTTCTATTATGGAAGTTGGACTCATTCTATCTAATGTTTAAGTACTTTTTTTGTTTCAATGAAATTTGATACTTCATCGTATTTAGCAATTTCATTACTATTTTCTTCTTTGTGAGAGGTGGCAACATACAAATGATAAAATCTCCATTTTCTCACTTGTACAGGTATCATGAATAAAGAGTTTTATTTTGGAGAAACTGTGAATTTGCTAGTTGATCATGAGATTGTTGCACTTGGGAGAGTGCATGCAATACACCCAAATGAGACATGCCATGGAGAAACAATTGAAGATGGATATATTTCAGTGGCTATTGATAAATGTTTAAATGTAGCAGCATATTTGCCATTCCCAACAATTGATGCAATGAAGGTTCATGAAGCTGTAGGTGCTTTTGCAAAATGGGGAAAGAAAGATGTGGTGGTTGTTTCAAACTCAATAACAATTCATGATGGAGGAGATGATTACGAATCAGACCATGTCCTACCTTCTGAGGATATTGATGTGCTTAGCATTCGTGAAAGTTGGAGAGAACGTAGAGTGATGCTATGGACAGAAGGCAACACTGTGTGTGTTGGGACAGGGGTTATATTATTGGCTTTTCCATATGATGTGATAAACTTTGAATTGCTAGGAGAAGAGGATGTTGGTGTGGTGGTAGATAAAGCCCTTGATCAAACCACAGGAATATACATAGATGACAACCTCCACTGTGTCACTTTGGAAAGATGGCCTATTAAACAAGTCACCTTTGCTGATGGAACATCACTGCTACAACAACAATCATACATGCAATTTGTCTCTACAAATGCTTGTGACAAAAACATGGAAGATACCAATGAAGATTATGTTTCTGCAAAAAAATCAATTTTTGTTCAGAAGAGATCATGTTGTATGGTCAATAGAAAGCCTCCAATTATTGCCCCTAAAGGTGCAAGCTTGAGGACTTCTATGGACTCCATTTCACAGGTTTCCATGATTGATTGTTGCCAAGAAAAGTGTTGTCAGTTTGCTGATAGAGAAGCAATGCAACAATTACGTAAATACTTTTGGGGATTGCAATTTGAAGACCGCACAAACTATGTTTATGACAAGTTTGAATCATCATGTAGGATTGATTACTTGGGAACAAGGAAGTACAGCTTTATCTTCAATGGACAAGTGGTATGTGAAAGGGCATGGTATGAGATTCATGGAATCCCAAAGACATCTTTTTATAGGTACAAAACACAATTTGAGCATGGCGTGAGGAGGGCAATGCATGGAAACAAGGGGGTAATAAGAGCAGCTTGGGATCACACAGAGATGGGAAGAGCCATCCTTAGAGACTTTGTTAAGAAGAATGCAGAGCAAATGCCACACAATAGTAGAACAATGCAAGATGGATCAAGGGAGACACAATTGGTCATCCCAGATGTTTACAAGCAAGTAGATATATGGGCAGAAGTAAATACAACATTGAGTGGTATTGGATGTAAAAAGCAAATGTCCTTGTCCACCTACAATCGTATTTTGGAACACAGAGTTCAAGCATGTAACCTTAGCAAAGACAAGTGAGTTCTCCAAATGTAGTATTTGCTCAGAGATCTAAGAGTAACTTGCAGCAACAAAGTGTCTTCAAGAGTGAAATGTGCTTCTAAAGAAGTGTCAATGTCACATGCTACAGCAACAAAGTTGTCAAAACATATACTACAGTTGGCGCTTGGCCTCAGTATTAGATCCAGATAAAAACTTGTGCATCATACATGATAAAATGGACTAGCAAAAGACAGCTATCCCTAGGTTAAGTCTTTGATCAAAAGAGACTAAAAGATCTACTCAACTACCAGTTTCTTTGACAAGCATGATTACACATGGACATGGAGAAGGTAGATATGGACATTTCTCACTTGATCTATGGCCTCATGATCCTAACTTCACAATTGCCTCATTGTCATTGTGCTTTAGGAACTTGGAGCGACTACACAGGCATGCAAATGGTGATCTACAAGTAGATGGAATGCCAAGATCAACCTTTGTGCTACTAAATGCCCTCAACTCAAAAAAAGCACTAGACCACCATCAAGGTGTTGCACAAAATAAATCATGCATGGAAGATAATGCACCACAAGATGACCATCATCATTTCAAATGATTGCTAGAGAACTTACTACTTCAAATTGATAATTGTGGATCAGAAAAAAATAATCGCTATCTCTTTGCATATCTATCATTGCTTGTTGCACGAGGAACATTCAAGATGATCCAACTTGGGTTTCTCATGGTGGGTCATACACATGAAGACATCGATGCAATGTTCAGCAAATTTTCAGAGGAGCTAAGGATGAGCATGACCTTCACTTTTCCTCATCTTATGCAACATTTTCAATCATGCCATATGACAAGTCCTACACCTTTCTTATTGACACATGTGCCTGACTTTAAGAGATACATTGAGGGATACTTGTGTGGATCAAAAGATACACTTGTTGGTCACTCAAAACCTCTTCAATTTCCGTTTTATATGCAAGGAGATACACCTGTCATGCAATACAAGATGCATCCAAAGTCCCAGACTGGTTACCAAGAGAAGGTGGCATTGAATTATGGAAGAGAGACCTTGCACGAAAGCCTACTCTTCCAAAGGGTGTTCCAATGTTGCTGCCCATGTTTGAGTACGTTAAGGATCATCAAGAAGTAGTAAGTGGAGTTAAAGATTATTTGAAGTATTGGGAAATATGGTCAAATATACACACCAGTGATTGATTATTGGAAACATATGATCTACGCTCTTCAAACTCCAAATGTCCAAGAAGATTTATTTTTCATAGATTTTTGGCCAAGAACACAAAGTGATGTAACCAATATAGATGTAGATAATGCAGATGACTTCATTGGATTGGAAGAGTTGAATGATCACTATTTTGGTCCTCTGAGCAAACGACCCAAACATGCATTTGAACCAATGCTTGATGTTAAGAAAGATGACTTTGTGCTTGTTAGACCTTCAAATCCAGTATATCCAATATGGCTTAGTGTTGCACAAAGTCAGGTCGATACAAATAGACATTCCAAAAACTTCAACAAGGTACGTATACAATATTGGGCACCAGTTTGTAGTCGTCAAAATGTTACAGATGCAGATGTGTATTTTAATTGTTGGGATAAATATTGGATGTGCAACAAAAAAGATCCTGAACGATAGGAAACAATAGATAGCATTGTCTTCTCTTGGATGAAGAAAGGTACAAAATCTCCCAAAAAAATTAAAATTCCCCCAAAGGTTGTATTGAAGGCTAAAGAAAGTCTACAAGAATCCATCGACTAAAGATTTTCCTTGAATATTTCAAGGATATTAAAACTAAGGTGTTTATTAACACCACCTTTTTGAGTTTTTTTCAATCTCTTGGAAACAACCATAAGTAGTAATATGTTTAATTGCACCAAGTTCCAAATCAATGAAATTCCCAAAATTCATGAAATCCATTTTGATTTGGTTTTTCCATATTGATGGGAAATTCCCAAAATCCCGAATATGGAGTTTTTGCCACAAACATGATTTTACCTTGGTCTTTTCTTCCATATGTATTTCCCATTTCCATTAGGAGGGTCTGAGCTATTGATGGAACCTAAAACGGGCAGGCACTGGCTCGTGCACTAGCCGGACCTCTATCTCACGCGCTCAACAACCCCACGGCCTCGCGGCCAGGAGCGTTGATGACACAAACATTGCCTTCCTAAATATCTTGCGTTTGTATTACGTCGTTTGTAGTCCACTCTTCTCTCACCCACTACTCCTCAGAGAGAGTCCCTTACACATTGCCTAATGGCACGAAGCACAGACATAGGGGGTCCTCCAACGGCTGAGTGCGGCCACCCCTCTGCGACTCTCCTACACCTTGGGGATTGGCCCCTCGGTGCGTCGCTCAACATATAAACATTTCGCACAAAATCCACTCAAGGTACCATTTAATCACAACAAGAAGGTACCATTGTCCTTACTTCTCTTCCCCTAGACCCCACGACTAGCCTATGGCTTAGGGTGTCTTGTCTCTCACTCAACGTGGGTCAAGATCCTAATGAAAGCAATTGCTATGCGTCCAGGATTTCTGATACCTTTAAATATTTCCATGATTTATGCATATTGTGGATGCTAAGTGCTCAAAAAATTATGAAATCAATATTGTGCACATGTGGAAAGCATCCTTTCAATGATTTTCAACTACCGTTCTTATGCGGCGTTGCACGAACCTAGCACCGAGGAAACCCTCGTGCTACTAGGCCCTTATTCTATAATTATTCACCGACCTATATGGCATGCAAACAAAAACCAACAATCTTTTCATCATTTTACTCCGCATTTAGACACATTTTAACCACTCTACGCTCCCATCGATTAAATGTTGCATCGTTGTATAGATTTATAAGGCATTTTGCCATCATTTTATGTGTAAAAAGTGAAAAAAGATGCACTAGAACAAGAAGGTGGGGCTGAACTGAGGAAAATCCTCATGCTTCAGTCCCCACAAACATTCACGAACATTGCTCTTAATTTTCATTAATTTTCCGCACCCAAAATGCATTTTTCTCCTATTTTTAGTGGTTTTTCTCTATTTTCCTTGTATTTTCCCTTATTTTTGCATTATTTAATTACTAAAAATTCAAAATAGGTTATGGGCTGTGGCCCTTAGTTCCTTCTTGCAACAAAAATGAAAATTTAGTTGGTGTTCCTATTTATTCCTCCATTTTTATGCTCAAAACCATCATTTTCCCTTGATTTTCCATATTTTACGTGTTTTAGTGTATTATTTTGAGACACAAGATGCATGTTTTTCTGATTTTCTGATTATGATCAACAAGTACTCATGGAAAACAGCAACATAAACAATTTTTAGCCCACCTGAACGACAGTTTATCAATCAAAAGCCATGAAATCTCAAATTTCCTTTGAAAAAAATTGAATTACCGCTTATTTGCGTGTCTCGGGTTTCATATCCATGGCTGAAAATCTGAAAATCAGCAGCACTTCTTACTCATGATGATCACAAGTCACCATTTCCAGCCCGTGGAGCAATCCGATCGATGCCGAACAAGCCTCCATCATTCTTTCTTCTTCCTTTCTCTTCCCACATGAACTCCCCCTTAGAGGAGAGAGAGGGAGGAGAGAGAAAGATTGATTTTCTCTCTCCCTCTATAGGTTGCCATTCCTCACGCAGAGCGGAGCGATGCGGAGCGCAGAATGAGTGTAGTTGCCTGTTGCCATTTGTTTCAGGGCTTGCTTTCAAGCCATCATCTCCATTTGGGGGGGGGAGGGGGGCCCGTTTTTTCGCGGCGCCTGCAGCATGCCGCCCCCCCTCAATCTCGTTTTTTTAAAGGGAAGGGGGGTGCCCCTTCCCAAAGGCACCCCTTCCGTTCTCCTTTTTGGGCACCTCCCAATTTTTGATCGGCCTTTTGGCCCTTTTCCCGTCTCTCTCGCATACGGTGTCCGAATCCCGATCTGAAAATTTCTGTGAGCTCATCTCGGCATCCTGCACTGACTGACAGCTCCATTGACCGCCACAGGCGCATGGAAAAATTACTAAAAATCCACAAGTGTTGCCCGGGCATCCTTAGAGCACTTTGACGCTTAAAATCGTCCTAGGTCGAGCCGCCGCCTTCGACATTGGATATTTTCCCCTTGATATTCATAATTTTTAGCTATTTTTAAGCACTTTTCGGCACAAAAATTCCGCTCTCATTGGCGACCACGGGATAGGGTGACTCAGCCCGTCGAATCCACGAACATATCTGCACATAAACAACCAAAGAAGCATCAAGCTGATACAAAACAAATATGCAATACAACTCAGCACAATGCTCCCCCTACCCCTGACAGAACCAAGGCATGACATCCACAAGGAGTAGGCCTAGCATCATCTAATAGAAGATTTGAAGCGAGTCACTAACCAACTGCTCCAACATAGCCAAACTAAAAAAAACCTATCAAAGAGGTTGCCCTAAGTGGTAGTCTGAACTACTTACCAACTAAAGACAACACAACTAGGAGCTCCTACAAGGCGAGGACTCCTATAGCCTGATCAAGGAGTATTTTCTTTCAGTACATTTCTTCTTTTAGGGTTTTTATTTTATTAACATACTTGGGCATGTAAAAAGGAGGGAGCTGAGCGTAGTGATCCAAGGAGAACAGGGCATCGGCCCCAAGACCTGTCTCGGCACCCAAGAACCTACCAAGCCCTCGCAAGGCGACACTTAATCCTTTTCTAACGCTCACTTTTATTTTCGCTCCAACCTTCCTTGTTTTGTTATTTTTTTCCCAGCAAGAAGCCACCCTTAGGAAGATAAGGTATCAGCCCCGGGTCTGACTCGTCCCCAGGAACCTACCAGGCCTTCGCAAGGCGATGATCAACTGCCTATACATTTTCATTCCTTTTCTTTTCTTTGATAGGGGTTAGAACTCCTTTTTACACACCTTCGTATTTATATTCATCTTTCAGGATGTTCAAGGTTTCTTAGCATCATCATTATTATCTTCTGGCAGGCTTCTCTAACTGCCTCACGACTAACAAGAACTCCTAGAACGGCTGCCTTGCAGGCTAGCAGAACAGGGCCACTAAGACTTCCTTCTAAAACAGGTCTTTCGATGCCTGACAATGTCTTTACAGGAGGCAATGACTACTTCGACCTCCCTCAAACATACTTAGCCTAAACCTGGGACTTCATGCCTTGGTTGCCGGTCCCCAACAAAAAATATATCCCCTCGACAAGTACAAATACACCTATAACAGGAAAGAAAGGTACTCGTAAAGGAGAGGTATCACCTGGATTGGCCACATCAAGCTTCCATCGCAGCAAAGGCTCCTCCAGGCTCCACCAAATTCCACGAATCACGAAACCTATCCAGCACAACACTTAAAACAAAAAGCCCGATTAAACGCACCCGCACTAGACAGGGAAATGGCCCTCTTGGCCTAATGAAATCAACCAATACTACGCCCAACATCCTCCTGGAAACAACTATGATAGACATCAAAGCATATCATTCCCAGGGGAACAGAGGCTCGTAGCCCTAAACTAGGTGCATTAGATTATGACCCATCCTTCCTACGTATATCGCAAGAGGTGTTCGCATCACATGTCGTCTAATCAGTCTATGGGTCCAAGATAATAAAGGCAAATGAGTCTCGCCTACCCTCTGCATCACCCAGATCAACCATCGTCTGCCAAAGAGGGCGTGTTCAGAAAGCATACCCCACAAACAACCAGGTCCTGTCTCATCGTCAATAGATATATCAGGACAAGGGCCACAATTAAAGAAGAGGTCTTCTTCATACGCAAAATTAGCCAATAAATCGGCAAACTGTTTCCAGTTTCATGGAATCAGCTGAAAAGACACTCTATCAAATTCGTCTAGCAGGGCTATAGCAGTATGATGGTACATGCAAAGGATGGGGTTTCGTACCATGTACGTCCCATTGAGTTGATTTAAAACCAACTGAGAGTCCCCTTTCACCAATAACTGGCGATACCACCCTTCTTTGCAATGTTCAAACCCATAATCAGGGCTTTGTATTCTGCCATATTATTGGTAAAATCCACCCCGAGATAAGCAGCTAACTTCATGACAATGCGCCATTGGGAGTCTCGGATGACAACTCCTACACTTCCTTTTTTGCATGCACCCCTGGACGCCCCATCAAAATATAAGGTGTACGTCCATAAAGGGTTTACATATCCCGCCATCCGGGACTCTACTCGTAATTATGGTAACCGAAATTCAGCATATTCAACGGGTGGACTGTAGGCTCCATCCCTCCATCATCATTGAATTCAATAGGGATGCTCGTCAAAATTTGTAGGCAGTGATGGCAGAAGACCTTGATCTCCCAAATAAATGTCCCGCCTTCTTGCTCAGTCACCTTGTATCCTTTGCTCCACCAAATGAGCTTTCCCTGATGATACCTCTATTCTAAATATGGGTGTTCTAAATAAGGGATCAGACGACCCATCAACCTCTATCACGATTTCCTTGCAGATATCTGATCGATCTCGCCTAGACCTGCAAGGCAGTCATAGTATTAGTGCAATCAGAAATAATAAGGTTTAATCTTATTAAGATTAACCTTATTTTTAAATTCTATCCCCTCAAGGTCAGCTAACAAGACTGTGGATTTATTCTTTCATATTCTAACGATCCTATAGGGCCCGTCCCATTTGGGCTCTAGCTTGCCTGGAAATAATTCACGTCGTGCGTCATAATACAGAACAAGCTGTCCTTTCTTGAAGGTGTATTTCTTGGCTTTAAGGTTGTGTAGCTGCTTCATTCGGCACTTCGCCACTTCTTGGTGCAATAAGCTCTGCAGCTTAAGCTCATCTAAATGTGCCAGTGTCGTCAAGCGCTCAAAAAGTGTGTCTTCATCACTCAAAGAATGATTGATGGCAAACTGAATAGTCGGCAACTCAATCTCTAAAGGCAAGACACACTCCTCCCCATATACTAACTTGAACGGGGTATGGCCAGTGGCCCGTTTGAAGGTCATATTATAGGCCCACACTGCCACGTATAACTTTTTATCCCAATCCCGTTTCTTTTTCGACACAATTTTGGACAGGATGCCCACAAGCTGCTTGTTGGTGCTTTCAACTTGCCCATTGGCTTGCGGGTTATATGGGGTTGTCTTGTTATGCTTGATTTGCCAAGTCTCTGTCAAAATTTTGATCACCTTATTCAGGAAATGGGTTCCGCGGTCCGACACTAATTCTTTCGGCGGACCAAAACGGCATATTATCTGCTCTAAGAGGAAACTAGCAGTTTCTTTAGCATCATCTTTCCTTGTTGCACATGCTTCTGACCACTTTGTGAAGTAGTCAGTTGCTACAATGATATACCTCTTTTGCGCAGTCGACGACGGAGTAATAGGACCCACAAAGTCTATTCCCCACTTCTCAAACGGAAGTATCGCCATAATAGGGGTGAGTGGTCGTTTCCTATTCTCTGGACTATCATGTCGTTGACAAATATCGCATCTCTTAACATACGCAAACGCATCCTGGAAGATGGCAGGCCACCAATAACCTGCTCTTAAAGCCTTTTGTGCTGTAAGCCATCCAGCAAAATGGCCGCCGCAAGCAGAATCATGGCACTCTTCCAAAATGAATGGCACCTCGTCAGGCATCACACATCGGCGATAGATGTCATCAACCCCTTGCCGATATAATGTACCTGCGATCAAGGCAAACTTTAATGCTTGCTGCTTAATTTTCCTTCTCTCAGCTTTAGATAATTCGGATCCTACCTCTCCCATCGATTATTGCAGCGTACCAGGAGGGAATATGTGCCGTATCTATTTTAAATAACAACTCCATGTCACTACCTTCAGCCACAGATTCTTTTGGCTCCCCAAAGTCCACAAGACATTCCACGATGCCTTGCAACCTTGGTGGCTTACTCCTAATTTCATAATCAAATTCCTGCAAAAGTGATTAACCACTTCGCTAGACGATCAGGGGGCTGTAACTTATTCATCAATAATCGAAGCCCCTCCGCCTTCGTATAAAGCACGACAAAAAGCTATGAACTTCTTTCGGAGTGCGTGGTGGACCCATGGCAACTATAACTTTGACCTTCTCGGGGTCTGCCGCAATTCCTACCGAACTGACCACATGACCCAGCAATAGCCCATAAGGTACTCCAAAAACACACTTCCATGGGTTTAGGGCGATGAAAAATTGCCTACAATGCTCAAAGCATTTTCTTAAAATGATCAATTGCCTTCCTCTCACAGTGGCAACCCCTAAGTCATCAATAAACACCTTCAACTCTTCAGGGGATATGTCACCGAATGTCTTATCTGCTGTTCGTTGCCACAAACCAGGCGCATTGCATAAACCAAAGGCCATCACATGATACGCAAAAGTACCAAATACAGTAATAAAAGTTGTTTTCAACTTGTCCTCTTCTGCAATTGCCATCTGGTTATATCCTACAAAGCAATCCATAAACGAATATATTTTCCTACCCGCTAATTGATCCAAAATCTGGTCAATAAATGGCAACGGGTAGTAGTCCTTAACTGTCTGCTTATTCAGCTCTCTAAAGTCTACACATAATCGAATTTGATTATTTTTCTTCTTTCTGATCACAACTGGCGAACACCATTCCGTGTGTTGCACAGGAAAAATCAAACCTGCTTTCCGAAGCTTCTGTAACTCTTCAAACAGCCCGTCCCTCAGTTCGAAAGGCATACGCCTTACTTTCTGTCGTACAGGACGAGTGCCCTCTTTCAACGGAATTCTATGAACATCAAGACTAGGAGGAATACCTCTTGACTCATCATAACTCCAGGCAAAGATATCACGGAATTCCTGAATCAAGGCCACATAGTCCTCCCTTTCTGCTGTGCTGAGCATAGAACCTAATTTGATTGGCCGTGAATCATCAGGCGTGCCAAGGTCCAGCTCGATAACATCTGCATCTCTTATACGATCTTGGCCCTATATCAGCTCGTTCAAAGTAATCTAATAGATGTCTTCCGTGGTGGATCCCTCTTTGGACTCATCACTCGATGATGTCTCACTGGCAGATAAATCTTCTAATGTCTCCAATTCTGTAGAAGATAGAGGAGCTCTCTCACTCTATGAGGACTCAAGATAAGCATCAACCACCACACGCTGGGCACCTCTGCCGAATATTAGTCGACCAGCGGGTATATCTACTTGGCAGTCCGCTTGCAAGATCCAAGGTTGTCCGAGTAACACTTGGTAACTTGGACGGCCTGCAAAACGAATCACCCTTAAGTCCAACAGGCATTCTACATTTGTAACAGTGACATGGACCTTAGTAATGCAGCCTTCCGGCTGCCTCAAACTATCATCTGCCATTCTGAGAATTGTGGAGGTATCTTTCTGGATCGCAAGACCCAACCTTTCCATCAGTTCAGAACTCATAATGTTAATAGATGATCCCGTGTCGACAATGGCATAATCTACTAACATCCCATCGACATAGGTTGCAACCCTTGGACAATGCTTCTCAGCATGCTCGAACCAGTCATCACCAACTCGCGCAATACCCAAAGGTTCTACGATATACCCGGTACGTAGGATCTTTCTAAATTCCTTGCGTACTCCTGGGGAAGGCTTAATAAGCTGTAAAAGATTCACATCCGGCTTGACTTCGCAAAGAGAGCTCGCCAAATAGAATTCATGATAGTTTGATAGAGTTCGCTTTTCACGCCAAACCATCCGCTCTTTAGGTCGCTGAACTGGCTTTATTGTCTCTTTCTTAACTTTCACCTTCTTCTTTGGTGGTTCCTTATCAGCTTTACTTTCCACGGGCTTCAAAGGTCCCCCTTCCATGGTAAGATCCAAAACTTGTGTTCCTTTGTCGCCTTGTTTAGGGTTTCCATCGACAGGCTTATCCTTGTCGGCTTCTCTACCTTTTTGACCTCTCGTAAGAACAGCTCACAGATTAGAGGTTTCAGCATCCTTAATGCGTACAGCCTCAATCAAACTAACCCCACTACCACTACTAGCTCCTCCACTGTAGTCTTTGGTCGTTGAAGTATTTGTTTAGGCCCATCTTCTCGCTGGGAATCATTTCCTTGTACACGATGATTAACAGGCCCTGGTTGCCGACTACCTCGTTGGAGGAAACTGATCTTACTCCAACAAGTAGCTGCTTAAATGGCCGGATTTTCCACAGATGTCGCACTTAACATTTGGGCAATTTCTTGGATAGTGCTGCCCACCACACCATTTGCAGCTAAACCTCGAAGGTGCACCCTCATTTGGGTATCTACTTCCTATCAAATTTTGTTGTTTTTTAAGGAAGTTGACATCAACGGCTATTTGCCGATACTGCTCCGTAATCATGTCGGTATAATGCTTCATCATGTCCTTAATCTCGCCAAGAACATTGGAAGCGCTCGACTCATAGCCTTGGTCATTACCATGTCGTTCCATCGGCCTAACAATTCGATTAGGCACTGGTTGTTGAGCCACAGGCATGGTATTAGAATTGACCGCCTGGCCTCTACCATTTTGAGCCATTTGAATGCCCGTAGGCATCGACATGCTAGAGGGAGCTGGTAATAAAGGGACATTCTGCATCATGTTCCCTCTCCCATTAGGGTTAGCCATCGCTATCCCTTGGCCACTACTGCCATTGGCCATCGCCATATTGTTTCCCAATACTAAACCCATATTCGAATTGCCTCGAGAAGCATAGGCTGCTTGTAGTCGGGATTCCACCTCTTGTGCTCGTGTAATGGCAGTATCTATATCCCCCAAGGGGACACTACTCATCTACAATTGGATATTAAAGTCCAAACCATGTAGGAAATATTGCAATTGGGCAGCTACGGGGATAGGAATAGAGGTGTCCAACTTACGGAAAACCTCTTTTATTTTCTTCGCATAAGCACGAATATCCTCGTGTGGTTCTTAGCGGGTCATGTTGAGTACACGCAACCAATATTACCCACCCCTTTCAGGGGCAAACTCCCTTCGAAAAGATCCATAAAATGAATCAATATTCAATATGGTTCTGGCTTCTAAACCATGATACCATATAGCGGCTCTTCCTTTGAGAGTCATGTTGAAGAACATCATTAAATGTCCTTCTTCTTGGATGCGACAGTTAAACATCAGCTTTTGAAACTCCCTAATGTGGAGTTCCGCATCTTCCTCAACTAGCCCATTAAAAATGGGTAGCGGGTAACCTAGAGCCGGCAAATCCATCATTCCTGCTCGGCTGTGCCATAACGAGGATTTGATTTGCACTAGGAATAGGGGACGGTGGGGTTACACCTCCCGCACTTGATGTAGACTGGCTTATGGAAGAAAGGGGAGCACTAGAGCTTCCACCTTCTCCTAACTTACTGCTTCTGGCCCCAAGACCACTAGATCCACTCCCTCGTAAGGGTTCAGCACCGCTACGCTTAGGGGAATATCTCTCAAAAATTTCAGCACGTCGCCTAGCTCTTTCGTCTCTCTCTTGCTTTTGGATTTCTGCCAGACGATGCTTATCGATAAATAACGGATCAATCACAATATCATTTGGCATAAACTGCTAGTTGGTCCCTAGACAACCAGGATTCGAGGACCGCCACTTTTAAGCGGCTCCCAGCAAACGCACCACTGATGGAACCTAGAACGGGCTGGCACTAGCTCGTGCACTAGCCGGACCTCTATCTCACGCGCTCAACAACCCCACGGCCTCGCGGCCAGGAGCGTTGATGACACATACATTGCCTTCCTAAATATCTTGCATTTATATTACGTCATTTGTAGTCCACTCTTCTCTCACCCACTACTCCTCAGAGGGAGTCCCTTACACATTGCCTAATGGCATGAAGCACAGACATAGGGGGTCCTCCAACGGCTGAGTGCCACCACCCCTCTGCAACTCTCCTACACCTTGGGGATTGGCCCCTCGGTGCGTCGCTCAATATATAAACATTTCGCACAAAATCCACTCAAGGTACCATTTAATCGTAACAGGAAGGTACCATTGTCCTTACTTCTCTTTCCCCTAGACCCCACGACTAGCCTATGGCTTAGGGTGTCTTGTCTCTCACTCAACGTGGGTCAAGATCCTAAAAAAAGCAATTGCTGTGCATCCAGGATTTCTGATACCTTTAAATATTTCCATGATTTATGCATATTGTGGATGCTAAGTGCTCAAACAATTATAAAATCAATATTGTGCACATGTGGAAAGCATCCTTTCAATGATTTTCAACTACCGTTCTTATGCGGCGTTGCACGAACCTAGCACCGAGGAAACCCTCGTACTACTAGGCCCTTATTCTATAATTATTCACCGACCTATATGGCATGCAAACAAAAACCAACAATCTTTTCATCATTTTACTCCGCATTTAGACACATTTTAACCACTCTACCCTCCCATCGATCAAATGTTGCATCGTTGTATAGATTTATAAGGCATTTTGCCATCATTTTATGTGTAAAAAGCGGAAAAAGACGCACTAGAACAAGAAGGTGGGGCTGAACTGAGGAAAATCCTCATGCTTCAGTCCCCACAAACATTCACAAACATTGCTCTTAAATTTCATTAATTTTCTGCACCCAAAATGCATTTTTCTCCTATTTTTAGTGGTTTTTCTCTATTTTCCTTGTATTTTCCCTTATTTTTGCATTATTTAATTACTAAAAATTCAAAATAGGTTATGGGCTGTGGCCCTTAGTTCCTTCTTGCAACAAAAATGAAAATTTAGTTGGTGTTCCTATTTATTCCTCCATTTTTATGCTCAAAACCATCATTTTCCCTTGATTTTCCATATTTTACGTGTTTTAGTGTATTATTTTGAGACACAAGATGCATGTTTTTCTGATTTTTTGATTATGATCAACAAGTACTCATGGAAAACAGGAACATAAACAATTTTTAGCCCACATGAACGACAGTTTATCAATCAAAAGCCATGAAATCTCAAATTTCCTTTGAAAAAAATTGAATTACCGCTTATTTGCGTGTCTCGGGTTTCATGTCCATGGCTGCAAATCTGAAAATCAGCAGCACTTCTTACTCATGACGATCACAAGTCACCATTTCTAGCCCGTGGAGCAATCCGATCGATGCCGGACAAGCCTCCACCATTCTTTCTTCTTCCTTTCTCTTCCTACATGAACTCCCCCTTAGAGGAGAGAGAGGGAGGAGAGAGAAAGACTGATTTTCTCTCTCCCTCTACAAGCTGCCATTCCTCACGCAGAGCGGAGCGTGGAATGAGTGTAGTTGCCTGTTGCCATTTGTTTCAGGGCTTGCTTTCAAGCCATCATCTCCATTTGGGGGGGGGGAGGGGCGCCGGTTTTTTCGCGGTGCCTGTGGCACGCCGCCCCCCCTCAATCTCATTTTTTTTAAGGGAAGGGGAGTGCCCCTTCCCAAAGGCACCCCTTCTGTTCTCCTTTTTGGGCACCTCCCAATTTTTGACCGGCCTTTTGGCCCTTTTCCCGTCTCTCTCGCATACGGTGTCCGAATCCCGATCTGAAAATTTCTGTGAGCTCGTCTCGGCATCCCGCACTGACTGATAGCTCCACTGACTGCCACAGGCGCATGGAAAAATTACTAAAAATCCGCAAGTGTTGCCCGGGCGTCCTTAGAGCACTTTGACGCTTAAAATCGTCCTAGGTCGAGCCGCCGCCTTCGACATTGGATATTTTCCCTTGATATTCATAATTTTTAGCTATTTTTAAGCACTTTTCGGCACCAAAATTTTGCTCTCAGCTATGTATGTGCCTACTTGTAGTATATCAATGTTATCAAACATGCATTGCTGCATTAGATCCAATAGTGAATCTTGTGGGGACTCCCACATTCAATATCTCAAAAAACTAATAGAATAAATTTTACAAAACCATTTCTTTCCCAAAAATTTGTAGATCCATGTCTCTTTTTGCAGTCAATAATTATGGAAAAAAGTAGGGAAAGTTAGAGGGAGAAAAAGAAGAAAGACTAAATAAGAAGAGAGAAAGATAAGAAAAAGACGGAGAAGAGGGAGGGATTACTAGGGAAATAAGCAAGAGGAAGAGAAGAATAGTTAGAGGAAGAAGTTAATAAAGAAGGAAGAGTGGTAAAGAGAGATAAAAGTTAAAGAAAAAGAGGAGTAGGGGAATGGAGAAGTTAAAGAGAAAAGGGAGTGATAGGGAGAGAAACAAGTCAAGAAAAGAGAGACACATAGTGAAAGAGGAAAGATAAGGGGGAGAGAGAGAGAGAGAGAGAGAGAGAGAGAGGATAAAGATGTATTTCCCTCCTCCATCCAAATATCTTCTTTCAACTTATTAGTTGATCCTAGTTCCCTCTTCACCAACATTACCAACAACACCAAGTGGATCTCATACTAGAGGACCTCACCAATATTAAGGAGACTATTCACTAGAGCATTGCAAAGTGAGTAGCAATTGCTTCAAAATGGATCTCATACAAGAGGACCTCACCAACATTAAGGAGGCTATTCCCTAGAGCACTACAAAGTGAGTAGCAATGGCTCCAAATAAGTGTATGGAAAGAACATGCCCATCAAGCATCAAGTCATGTTAAACTAAAATACCTAGTTAATTATGTGCTTAAGTGCATGGATGTGCCATTAATTGACTGTATGGATAGGACAATAAATGTAGAAAGGATCCTAAAAACTCTTCCAAAGGTAGGATAAACACTAGTCTAATGTATGCATAGTGTCTGCCTTAGGCTATCTATACGGACATGTCATCCCTTCCTATGGGGATAATATGATGGAGCTGCAAGGAAAAACAAGATTGTGCATGCACGCACACACACACACACACACACACACACACACACACACACACACACACACACACACACACACACACACACACACACACACAGATTCCCTATGTTAGAAGACCTCTTGAATCTACCTACCTCCCTATTCATTCATTCTCTCCTACTAGAGAGGGAGAGATATTCCCATCTTTACTACTAAGACAGAGAGAGAGAGAGAGAGAGAGAGAGAGAGAGAGAGAGAGAGAGAGAGAGAGAGAGAGAGAGAGAGAGAGAGAGAGAGAGAGAGAGAGAGAGAGAGAGAGAGAGAGAGAGAGAGAGAGAGAGATGCATCTTATCTACATCATCTTTTGTAATCTCCTACTCACTATAGCTTTTAAGTACTTTTGAAGGGAAATCTTCACAACTATTAGCTACAATCAAGCTTGTGTACACGAGCACAAGGCCAAAATTGACAAGTTGACCGTGTCAATATGACACTATTGTTGAAGCAACCTAGCACACCAACTCAGCAAGCTATATGGAACTTCAATCACACAATTTAACATACTTCACAACTTCTGCTCCAACTTGAGTCCACACTAGCTTAGCCTAAAATAGGATGACATTACTAATAGAGCTCCATCTCAATACAAGGTGGCATCTACTCCAAAGCAACAACATCACCTTACAATTCATATCGTTAGTCAACAACCACATCGAATCTGATAGCTACAAAATGGCGCTAATTAAGTGGCAACCATACTAGCTAACTCAAATCTTTAACATAATCAATGAAACATTTGATTGCTGGAATAAGATTTTCAAGGATTTATAATATTTTATGAAGGCTAGTAACCTTAATTACCTAAGCCCCCATTCACACTAAAGCTCCTCATTAGCCATTGTTCACTCTAAAATAGCACTATAACTAGCATTGATTGTAAGTCACACATGAAGAAATATACAAAAGTGATTGTGCATGTGACCTTTGATTTACTAACAAAAAGAAACTATTAAAAGATAACTACACCATGGAGACAAAGCTTTGACTTCAAAAGAACATGACTAAGAGGAAAATGCATTCACATGCTGCATGCAAGGGAGAGCTACCAAAAGTACTTTTGGATTACTTAATCGAGAGCAACAATGAACAAGGAGCTTGTGCATCATTAGGATCATCAATGAAGGTGTCCAATAAAGAAGTTCTTCATTGACAAAGTACTTGGAGAATTTAAAGAAAATCGTTTTGTAGAGGCTAGGTTTTTATGTTGGTATCTTTTCTTGCAATCCTAGACTTTGTGGTTAAGTTCCAAAAGTATTTTGTCTTGTAATCTTGGGCTTTTTATTTTTGAAATTCCAAAAGTAGTTTTTCTAGTATACATACACTTGTTGTTTTAAGTTCTAGAAGTCCATTTTTGTAATCTTGGTCTTCATGGATACTAGAAGGAATTTGTCTTGTAATCTTGGACTTCTTGATTTGAAGTTCCAAATGTTCTCTTGGCTTTTTATTTTTGAAATTCCAAAAGTAGTTTTTCTAGTATTCATACACTTGTTGTTTAAAGTTCCAGAAGTCCTTTTTTGTAATCTTGGTCTTCATGGATACCAAAAGGAATTCTTCTTGTAATCTTGGATTTCTTGATTTGAAGTTCCAAATGTTCTCTTGTTTAGTTGAAGTATCACCTAGTCCTTGTATATCCTATCTAAGTAATCATTCTATTTACTCTATTTTTCCTTTGTGCTTGATATTTGGGCTGGGGAGGGTGTTGGAATTAGGCCCTTCTTCCAGTCTCATGACAACCAACCTTTGCTTAGAGGAGAATAAAGTAGGTAGTCATCTATGATGTAGCTTCTCACCTGCCCATGTGACACTATGGTCAATGATGATGTAAGCAAGCCACTTGCCTTAGCCTATATAAGAAGCTCATTCTCATTGTAACACACAACATTAGATCCCTCACACACAATTATGAGTACCCCATGGTACCGTCCTCCATAGCCATGTCATTGAGCTCGTGATCATGTGGAAGCACCCAAATTCCAATAGAGACAAAATAATAAGAGAACATATGAGAAAAATATACATGAGGTACCCTTACCCAATGCCCAATAACTCCATGCAATATGCAAATGTTTCACAAGGAGAAAGAGTCTTGGTGAGAAAGTCTGCAGGGTTATCATCAACATGAACTTTGACGAGTCCAACTTGCTTTTCCTTCAGCACCTGACAAATGAAGTGATATATCACTTTTATGTGATTGGTTTTTGTATAAAATGAAGGATTCTTTGACATCATGATGGCATTCTCACATCATTATGCAACAATGGCATGTCTTTGCCAAGGTCCAAGTCTCTCACTTGACAAATAAGCCATATGGCTTCTCTGAATGTCTTCATGGCTACAACATACTTAGCTTTAGTGGTAGATATCGCCACATGTTTCTATGACCAACACATCCCTAAGGTTGCACCACCATACAAGGTATAAAAACATTTTCATTGTGGTTAACTTTTTGTTATCAACATTCCCTACATAGTCTACATCTATGTACCCAAGTACAATACTACTACTCCCAAAGCATATGCACATATCAATTGTACCATTGTTAAGGGTGGCGGCAATTAACAACGTTTAAAGCAATCTGACAAGTGGGGCATTAATGAGCAAACAGGTGTAGCACCAGTTATAACCATCGGCACGACACATGGGTGGAGAGAATATCACGGGTGGCAACAGAGCTGGCTACATAAGGAAGAGGCCCACCCAAGTAAGGGGTTTGACTCTTCATTTGTCTTTCTAGGTTTGCCTATGTATTTGTCGTGTGCCTATTGGGTCTTTCAATCAATTCCTTTTACTGCCACCTTGAGTGCTACAATAGTAGCAAAGTTGTTTCCCTTTGTATGTCTTGAGATACGAGTATTGGTAGTAGTAATGCCATCTTCTTTTGTATTATTATTTGCCTCTAAGTCTATGAGATGATGTTGTTCCTTCAATCATTGTCCCTGTATATCTAGTTACCATATTTTTTGTTTGTGTCGAGGCTATTGTATTGGTTTCATATATCAATATACACTTAGGAGTTTTGTTTGAGTACTTCATCTTTGTCTCCATTATTTTGATGATGTTAGTCTTAGTAGTTGGGCGGACACTAACAATAGAGTAGGATATCATTGTCCGCACTCTACCCCATGGTGGTGATGCTATGATATGATTACACATAGTGACCACGATCATTGTCCCTTTGCATGCTAAGCTAAATGAGTATGAAATCACAAGATCCATCCAATGCAATTATGGCTCTCTACCAAGCATGGTCTAGGGTTGAATGGCACATTCTCATGAGGCTATTTCTATCCTCAATGATGATGCATTCCATGTATCATAGTCCCCTTAGTCGTTGTGAAAGTTCCATTTGCACTTCACTCCTAGGAATGGAAGCAAATCCACACTTCCATAGATTTCTTCTACTACTCTATTGAAGCTATTGTTTCTACTACTCTATTGATAGACATATGTTGTGTTGCCATCTATTATGAGCTCAGCTTTTTGGCATATTCGGATGACTAAGAACACGTGTTTTTTGAATGAATCTATAAACACATAATGTGTTTTTTGGTCACACATAATGGATACAATGCCCCTATCAACCGAGGCTGCCTATTTCACACAAGGTGCGGTTGTAAGCTATTTCTGGAAACAACCATTACAAACACACAAGTCCACGACCATTTATTGCTTGCTCTAGCCCATTAGTTAAAATCCACGAGTGAAAAGCTGTGCTAAGGTCATTCAAATAGCATGAGATTCGATGATGGCGCATGCGCACCACAATTCCTCTCAGCATCCCAGAATGCCCCTTTTCAACGCACCATTTTGCTGACCCCCAGCCCGTACATGAAAACCGGCATCCCCCATCAAAACCGTCACGAGGGGACCCCCAAACCACCCCTTACATGATTGGACGTTTCCTCTCCTTAAAGTTGTAACTTTGGAAAATCCATTCCCTTAATCGTGCCGAGGAGTTGACATTCGCGATTGTGGTGCGCTCACTCCATCCGACGACACACTTGCTGTTGCTCCTCAAACCCTCCTCCTCCTCTACTCCATTTTTTGACAATGAGACTCGGGTGGGTGTGCTCAAGCAAATGGGATTGTGGCCTAGACAGCTTTTGCTTTTTCTAGCTTCCTTGTACCTTGTGGTTGAAGACCTTTTAAAAAGGAGCTCGCTGCATGCATGCATGCATTCAACCATTGCATTGATTTGTGCTATTGTCTTTGTGATACACACACACACACACATTGCCCCCCTGAGTGTGCAACTACACACATTGATCCAACGATGTCCTTCCAAAGTGGAGAATCCATTATCTTCCTTTCATCCAATACCACAAACTTTGATCATCACACAATGGGAGAAAGTGAGACACTTGGAGCCTAATAGGAAGAGAAGAAACAACAAACATGTCACTACCTTTGAAAAGAGAAGGCAATCCAAGAAAGCACAAGAAGTAATTAAAATGCACATCTCATAAAAGTTTCAATGTGGCTTGGAACAATAAATCTCTCATGGGTTTGATGTAAGCGATTTTGTATTAACTTGAATAAAGAGATGTACATGTGTAATTATGGTCTTTTTGTTAATATGTACAAAAAAATTCATGTATAAGGGGATAGTTCAATTCTAGGAACATTTAAATGATTATACCATTCAAAATAGTCATGCCTTTGTGGAGTCTCACCCACTTCATATTGGTTATTTGAGATACCTCTTCGTCCAATAATTCCATGACCTTGACCATTTTGGTTAGGTGGCTGAAGGCTCACTATTTGAATAAGCTTTCTCTTTTGCTTCTTTAGATCCCATTTGCATTTGCATTTGCGTCCATTGGGAGAATTGAGCCATTATTTGAGCATTGGATTCCACCAACTTGTCAATATAAGCCTTTGTTTGAGTCGTTGAATCCACTAATTTCTCAATAGAAGACTTCTTTTGATCAGTAGATAAAACCATTTGCTCTTCATATTAGATCCATATGACGTTGTTGATGCCTTTGTTCATGTGCACACAAGGTATTATTAAGTGCCTTGTTTTCTCCATGTTGTTGAGGCTCTTCAGGCTCTCTTGGGGTATATTCTCCAACATAGAATCTCTGACTTGCTGAGCATAATCATCATGGAGTTTATTTTTGTCTTTATGCCCTACCATAATAATGCAGTCTTGCAGTACCCCCTGCCAGAAAAATGGCCATAACTTGGGCTAGAAAACTCCGATTCCAAAACTTTATAGTTCAAATCGAAGCTAAAATGCCCTCTTCGAGATGAGCTATAGCACGCTATAACAGGCTTAGGACAGAAAATTCTGCAACTCAATCTTTGAGTTTGAACTGTCCAGGCCTGCACCCTGTTTTAACCAGTGAATGCCCTGTTTCTACTCTCTATAAGGTAAAATAGTAACCCCAAATGGCTACCAAACCCTGTAGTACTTGCATCTGCACTTCAGTAATGAAGTTTGTACTTGTAAGAACCTGTAAATGCCCTGCAGTGTCTTGTAAAGTCCATGTTTTACCCTGTTTTGCTCGTGAAGGTACTTGAGCCTTTGAAAACTCTTGAATCTTCAATTCTCCACTCGCTATATCTATGTGAGAGATAAAATGGTAGGACGAATGCTCCCTATATGGGTTCCGAATCACCAGGAGGTGGGCAAAGTTTTCCCCAGGCCGGTTGGTTGCACCCCTTTGGGATCTTCAATAGTGAGGGAGGGTCACCTCTCTTTTGTCCCACTATCTCCCCTTGCATCCACATTTTTCCTCAATGGGTATATCAACATGGCAATGACATTCTATTCTAATGAACTAATATGAAATGCATTTCTGAAATATTCGTTCATTCAACCCCTTTCATGAGATGCAATTGGATGAAATCTGGAAAAATTGGATAAGGAGAGGGTCTTACCAATGCAATTCAATGACTCACTGATTGCTAGTACTTACCCTTTTATAATATTTCTACTTGGGCAAAAGAATTTCAACCAAACAAAATAAGGTTATGCATCAAACTTGGTAAATGATATCTAAGATGAGATATGATCGAATCAATGCTGAAATTCAATGAAATGGGCTGAGATTAATAGGAATAATACTAATCTCTAATCTATTGATCAATTCAGAGAATTAATTGATCAATAATCTCTCATCAAAAGCATTAGCAAGTGGATTATTGAAAGATTTCAGAGATTAAGCAAGAAAAGTACCTTGATTAAGCTTGAAGAGAATGGTAAATGTCAGCTCCAATCCCAGTAATGGAAGAATTCTCCATAATCCACCATAAAGCTTGAAAGATCCATGAAATCAATCCATAAAAAAGCTCCAATATGATCAAATCCGTGAAGAATCAATACCCTGAGCTTGCTTGAATGCTTGGATACTAAAGATTCAAGCCTCTTGAAGAAAAGCCCCAAAATAAACCTTCAATATGAGATCCAATATGCTCCATAAGTTGAAATCCTTGCAATTTGTTGAAGACTCCTCACTGAAATGGTTCAATAGGCTGAATTGATAAAGAATCTTCAAGAAATTGTTGAGGAATGAAAGCTTGGGTTGAAGCTTTCATGGCTGCCCATGGATTATTTATCTAGGGTTTCAAGAGAATAAAAAGATGAAGAATATAACTTTATTTGAGAGTCTACATTTCAGAGAGTTGAAATAAACAATGCCAATGATCATTGAGAAGCATCAATGCCTAAAGATTTACTCAAGATTGATGAAGAATAGGGCTGGAAAAATCAACGCAAATTTCAAATTGTTGTCCTGCACACGTGGCTGTTCATACAGCCATGAAAATGATGTTCTACCTGTTGCATTTGATGCCTAGAAGGCCATTATGCATGCCATTGTTGAAGAGAAGCAAGGATCAGTGAAGGAAGAGAAGACCTCTATTGAGAAACTCCTTGGAAGCTTGGCCAAATCTTGGAGAAAGAGGAAAGGAAGACCTCTTTTGAAAAGTAACCACAGTTTAACCCCAAACTAAGCCTAGTTAACTCTCATTTAACCTTGTTACCTCCAGATTACATGAAAATTTGATGACGACCTACTACTTTAGCCATCATCCACCATATCTAATCTCGAAGATCTCCAAATGTAGTCTCTTGCTAACTGTAGATGGTCTATAACCCTCTACTAGTCACTGTCTTTGCCAAGTACTTATCTAAAATTAATTTTGATGGAGAAAAATAGGATAGAAATAGAAGGAAAATTTGATCAAAGACCAATGCTCTAATACCACTTGTCAAGTGGACTAGAGAGAGAGAAAGAGGAGAGAGAAGACTGTAGGCGAGAGAAGGAAGAGTGCAAGAGAGAGAGGAATAGAGTGATGAGGAGAGAGAAAGACTAGAATAGGAGAGAGAAAGACATGAAAGAGAAAGAAGCCATTGAAACTGTGGGCAAGGTGAGAGAAGAAGGACAATAATATATTACTGTGTCAAAATATAGGAAAAATTACATGTTCTCTCCTTTTATACCAATGTCAATATGACATGGCATATCATCAATATTATTCACACACTAAATCCTTATTCTTCCCAACTTCTTACAAAGATAAGCATTGTTTAGGCTCATAGCACCCTTTTCTTAAGTGAAAAATAATAAATTTCAACAAAATTATATAGGATAAGTGTATGTAAGTAAGATATTTAAGTAATTAACTTTATTATAACCAAAAGGTATTTTATTGCTCATATCCATCTATTAAGAAACTAAGTAACTGAATACACTTAGCATATATGAAGCCAGAGCTAAGATGAAAGGAAATGATTTAAATCTTATACAATGGGTGTACTTTTTATTATTTACTTTAGTTTAAATTAGTAGCACATTGTTTTGGATGAAAGTTTGTTTTCTTCTCTAACATGATTTTTTTGCCTAAATCTTAATCAATATGCAATTGCTTAGCTCATAGTAGGCATTTGGTTTTCAACTTTGGGCATCATAGCATTCAACTTGAATGGTTTCAACTTCAATCAAGCTATGGTTGATGGATTTACACACACACACACACACACACACACACACACACACACACAGTTCAATCTAAGGGCATGTATGGGTAGATAAGTACTCATGTAAAAAATATAGCATGCATGATATTTACCATATGAGTGTATGAGAAAAAGAATGATGTGAAGCGTATTAAACAACATGTGTATGATTTTTTTTTAAAAAATTGAAACGAGGTTTTTGGTAGTTAAGATAGGCATTTAATACCAACGCTTTCTATTAAGGAGTGGAATGGTATTTTCCATAGCTCATATATCCCAACAATAGATACATTCAAGAAGAAACAAAATGATAAGGGTAAGCATATTAATGTGTGATTTCAAAACATGTAGTAGTTATACCAATAGATAAAGTAGATATAACATGCCTATCAAATGCTCAGTGAAAGGCATGGTTTGGGTAGCCTATCAAGAGATAGTCCTAAATGATGCTCTTTGGAACTCCTTTGGAATATCATGGATATTGTTTCCTAAGCTAGCTTACGTCTATGTTTCAAGGGAAGCTCTCCTCCATATCCATGAGGATCAACTTGAAACAAAGTTCCTAGATAATGCTAAAGTCATCTAACAGTTTTTTTAGTGTCAATCTTTGAGTAGTTACTTGTGCAAATCGGCTAAAATTGAAGTAGGATTGTGTCACACTTAGCTCAAAGAAGGTGAGAAATGAGGGGGAGATAATTCCTCAAACCCTCTACCCATGAGGCAAAGACTTACTCCGGCCCCCTAAAATGACACAAGGTCCAGTACTAGAGTATATTCTAGGATAAACATCATCCAACTCTTCCCTAATACCTCCCTCCCACTTTCCATTTAAGATGAGCTTGCTTAATTATCTAAATATCTAACACAATTAATTTCATATATAAAAATATATTCTTTAATTATCTCAGTAACACAAGATTCGTTTACCTAATTAATGTAGAAACACAAAGACAAGATCAAATATTATTTAGAATAACAATAATGTATTTATCCACACCTTCTCCAAGGTGCAATGTTAATCGAGGTTTCTATCCCTCACACTGGGATCTGTATCTAAAAACCTCGATACCTATGTCTAAGTCCCATGGACACAATCCATAATCCACCATTTATCTAGAATAGGGTCTTCCAACATTTGTAGATGTTACCATGGAGGTTTTTCTATCTTTATCCTAGGCCTAGCAAGGGGTGTCTAGAGCCTCCCTAACCCACATGTTATCATAGAAGTGAATCAACGTTATCTGGCAACCTTCTCACCACTTGACCATCTATCAAAAATAGATTATTTCCAAAAATAGATGTCTAAGTCCCTCTAAATGTAGCCTACATCATATACTAACAAGATGTCTATCTCCATTCCTAGTAATTACATTCTCTAGGGAGGTATTTCAATCAATTTCTAATGGAAAATCCATTTCAAATTTCTAAGAAAGTCATATGTCATAATTCACTTGTAAATGCAAACTAACTTAAGAAGATTTAAGCAACTTGGGTACATGGATACAAGAGTTACTTAATTTTGATCTTTAAACATCTCAACAATCAACAATAGCAAAGCTAAGAACAAGGCTAGTCCTTTCCAATTAGTCGTTCTTACTTAATTATAGCTCCAATAATTGTGCAATAAGCTCAACTAATTGTTTCAAAATCAAGGCTTGATGAGTTTATTATTCAGATATTGCTATGTGCGTGAGCCTACCATTCTTTTAGTTTCTCAATCTAGTGTTTCAAAGCTAGAACGTGTTTCCAATTCATAGGCCATAATCAATTTTTTACTTTAAAATTATTTTGAGACACCTAGAAAACTTCAGTGATTGTGATTGTCAAAGCCATCTTTGCTGCATGTCCCAAACCTAACACAAGAAACTCTAAACCACTTTCTATATATAGTAAAAAAAAACAATTTTCTAGTTACATTTTCACATAAGTAGAAAGAGTCTAATATAGGAAAAATTAAACTTTACTAGATTGCTAATCTAGAAAGATAGTTTCCAATATAGAAAGATTTTCCTAGTTAACTTACTATATAGAAAGCTTTTTTTGATAAACTTACTATATAAGAAGTTTATTATCATAACTATCTATATAGTAACTTTATAAAAAAAGCTAATGTATAGTAACTTCATAAATACACATTATCTATATAGTAACTTCATCGAAAAAGTTACCATAAATTTTTTTTCCATATAACATCTATGTAGTAACTTTATCATACAACTTAGTATATAGTGACATAATAAAATCTTATAGAATGATATTTTTATCTCTGAGATAAATAATAATATGATAATATTTTATTTTAAAAATATTTTTAATAGAGTAAAAGTGAATAACAAAATTTTTGCCAATGCTCACAATAGAAAAGTAGCATACTATAATGTGAAATTCAAATTGTCCATATTCTTCTACTACATGAACATCATCTAGGCTTAAACTTCCAATGATTGTATCTTTGATAATAACTCATTTTTGCACCACGAGCCACTATACTATAGCCTTTCTCATGGCATCCACAATATGCTCTATACAATTCATAATAAAAGTGGGATCTCTCTTAATCATGTTAAAAGTAGATTTTAATGATGTATATAGCTCATGCACCATAGCAATATCCAAATATTTTAACAAGATTGTTTCTTCATCCACCTCACTCAACATACTCTACAATTTCAAAAAATTGATTTAAGTAAAAATAATTTATATTTACATATTTAGCAATACACGCATACACTAAATAATCACAGTCCATAAAACCTGAGATAATTGGCCTTTATCAAGTATCTTGGCATGGCTCCTAGCTAGCTACACATTGGAGTTTTCAATCCCCTATTAAGTATCCTAAAAGGACTAAGTTATAAAAATAAATATATCCATATTTATCTTAAGAGACACTCAAAATACCTTGGATTTATTATGATTCTCTATATCCCTTGAAGTTTTTTTCTTCTTTTCTTTCATGTTATCTTTCATCTTTTTGCTCCACTAAAAGATAAAAATGAATAAATTAAACAAATATCATATTTTAATACAAACTATATAGATAAAAAGAATGAGAAATATCTTATTATATCTGAGATTCGTTTACTTTTTATTTTATAACTATAACATAGTGTTCTCCTCAATCTTTAATGTAAAAAAAGTATTAAATTATAATGTGATATGTATTACTATTTAATTTTTACAAAGTATTGAAAATAACTAACTTGTGTAGCATGTACAACAAGATCGATAAATGATCTATACTTCTTGAGCATATTATCATTTTTAAAAAATGAAACATATTAGTAAAATGAGCCAAAGTTTTCATTAAAAATAATTATGAATATCATGCTCACAGTGTTAAAATTCTCATCATTTTCTATGTGATTTGAATCATGTTGTATACATGAAGATAGTTATGGATGATAAACATCCTCTATCTTCATCTTATTTAAAAGAAAACTCAGTAATTAAATAAAAAGCACAAATATTTCAAAAAGTAATGATCAATTACGTGCATCATAGTATTATTGACAAACCTCTATTGTGTCACATGTATTATGATCCAAGCTGTCATTTTCTTGATTTTGAAAAGCTTAGGATTGCTACAATATTTTTTAAGAAAATATAACAAAAGTACAATTTATATCAGTACAGTTATGTAAACCAAATCATAATTCAAAAGAATATCACTCTAAAAAGAAAATAAAAGTTTTGAAATAAACATGTTGAACTTCTTCTTGATCATCTTTAACATCTTCTCCAACTATGGAAGTACTTGATTTCTATAGAAGACAGTGCATTATAAGTAGCATAAAAAGTAAAGTAAGTTGTAATATATATAAAAGAGTGTACCATAGAGAAGCTCTCTGATAATAAGTGTCTTATCTTTTGTTTCGTGAATTTTCTATTTGTTTGCATATTTCGAAGAAAATATAGGTAAATATCTTCTTTTCTCCAAATAAAAGTTATCATTTTCCAAGCATGGTTAGACATCTCCTCAAACAAGCAAAAAAGAGATTATGAAACCCTACTTGGATTGGAAGATCGTCTCCTTAGGGCCAAAAAAGCCCATCACAGCAGTTATCTTTTCCCAAGCATAGTTAGATATCTCCTCAAACAAGTAATACTTGGAGCTTACTATAATAAACTTATGCTCAAGAAAACCTAGCGTAAAAAGAAAATGAGAGATTGTGAAACCAAACTTGGATAGGAAGGTAGTGCCCTTAGGGCCAAAAAAGCCCATCATAATAGTTATCATTTCCGTAGCATGGTTAGACATTTCATCAAACAAGTGATACTTGGAATTGTACTTACCAACCCCCTAAACAACAATGATTCCTCATTCTTGATGTATGCAACAACTTTCACACGACTAAACATACTAGAACCCATTAGCATTCCTCATTCTAAGAGAAGAAGGATTTCGTGCAATATAGAAGAGTTAGTGGTAACTCCATTTTTACTTTTAGCTTTTGAAAGCAAAATCCATTTAAGTAAAGTCCATTAATATTCCATGAACATACCCTAAAAAATGCTAAATATTCATATTATCAAGGGGCATTCCATGCGTCAAAATGAATATCTATTGTGAAATTTGCAAAAAATTGAATGGAATCTATGATTAACATAGTAAAGATAAGATGTGAATTTGAAGGTATTCGTTCTCAAGCTATGTGACTTACGCTTACACTTGCATAAGGAGGTCCTAAGAAGAGTGTGATGCTTGTAGTATCTAGGCTTCAAGATGAAGGCCTAAGAGTTATGACTTTTGAGATTTTGTTAGACCTTAGAAGGAACATGGTTGCAAGCTGAAAGTGTGGTCCTAGTAGAGTTGTATGTATTAAGGTATATTAACGCAACCCATTTGCACTAGGCAATACATGTGCACCCCATATAGGTCCATTTTGCTAGTTATACATGGTATTAGATACACTTAAGGTCACAGGAGGCCTTGTAAGTTGATGTCTCACACACATAGCAAATACTGCACTATAGGAATATTCTTGTCACCACTTGGATTAAGTACACATGAATTAAGTATAGACCATACCAAGTAAGTAGTATACACACAAATCATCCTCTCAAATCAAATGATCTTGTCAATAGGTTTTAGAATTTTTGTCCTTCTAGTAGCTCATCAATTGAGAGCCATGTGTTTAAGTTCTAAAAGACACGGTTTTTTCTAGAGTTCAACTAGGACTCCTTAACAACTTGTTTGGTTGAAGTGAACTTGTGCAATGAGGAAGGGATGATGCTTTAGTCTTTATGGTTAAGGCTATGGTTTGTAGTAACTCTTCTATGACAATGTTACCCTTGCCATGCAAAATATGGGGGAGATGATAGCCAGTCACAAATGAGGTGCCAACAATATATTTTTCAATGGAGTGCTTGTTTGGATATGACATGTCAAGTGAGGTGGACACCTAAGTGGACAATGGAATAGAAATGCTACAAATGTTTGCATTTCCCCAAGGTAAACAAAGTGGCATCACACTAACTATGGGAAGTTCATGTGCATTAGCGCTTAGGCCCTAGGCTTAGGCAATGGTTCTTAAGGCCAAGGCCAGCATGGTCTATGCTTTGTGGAAAGTGAATAAGTATGAGTGTGTGCAAAATGTGTATGGGTATAATTTCATGCACGAGTGCTTTATTAATGTCCTGGTCCTTAAGCTAAGATGCCTATTGGAGCCAAATGTGATGGGATGCCCAAATAATGGGCGAAGACTCTTTGCTAAGGCACCCAATTTGATAAGTACTTTTCTACTTCTTCCTTCGGAGGATGCGAAGGACCCCATTTCGCTCAAACAAATGCACAGCTGCTCGAAGGCCAGTCACAAGATGCCAATATGTAGGCTGCCATCCTAGGGCCTTCAGCTTTAGCTTTTGCTTGACACCAGAGCTAATCTAAAGTCTTTTACTTGCAAGTATGTTATCTTTGTTTCAACTTCCAACGTCAGAAAATGTTTCATGCGAAAAGGCTACTTCCGACTCCGTACTGATTGCTGCACACAACTGCTCAACTCACTAGACAGGCAGACTAGACTATATATTACAACCCAACAAACTATGAGTGTGCACGATCATATCTCTCTCCTCGGCTCTATATACAAAGCCATGACGTAGAAGCCCATTGTAGAAAACGAACACGAAGTCTATAAATGAACACCAAGTCCATAGTCAACTTCATTCTTAAGCAAGCACTAAGGACAGTTCGCCTACCTTCCAATTGCGAGCACTCACGATGGGGCTGTGGATATATATCAGCACGGGCCCCACAGATCTTGATGGATTCAGCCCGTACCAGGTAATTATGGGTCCCAGAGATTAAAAAGGCCCCTAAAATGAGGTTTGGTCTCTCCTCGACTGACTCCCAGGTTTCGAACCTTGTACCCTCTCGATCACAGGCAGACGCTCAGAACCATGCATCCGCGTGAGCGGATGATGACAGAGCTCCATCATCCAAATTAATTATTCAAATAAATATAAAAAATTAAACAACCAGCAAGTCACCGGAAGAGAACCGACACGTCCGCAAAAGTCTGGGGCCCATATTGATATTTATCTTTAGCCGGCGGCCCTCAGGATCTTGCAACACACAATGGTCTAGCACAATCCTACAACACGTAATGGTCCGCATGGTAAGAAGATTGAGTACTCATAACAAGCTGCAGTCTGCAAGGAGTAATGTGACAGGTAGCAGCTTGGAAGAGTGGGAGGTGCGCATTTGGTGGGAGCAGGAGCGGGAGATAACTCTTAGCTAGGGTTTCTAGTTTGGCATCTTCTTTGCCCTTACGTAGGACTCTTAGCTACAGGAAAATTTATTAAGGTATACTCTTATCACTCCCTTATGACCTTCAATTTCCAATTCCATATAACTCAATTTTGAAGTCTCTCTCTCTCCATTGTGTCCATTTCAATGCTTACATTCTTAGAGCATACCATAGCTCTTTCTTATATTCTTAGAGCATACCATATCCCTTTCTTTTGAGGACAAAAAGAGATTCAAGGCCAAGCTGGTGGTCTCGCCTACTTGCAAGAGTATTTGAGTGGCTTCGGTTTGTTAATGTAGGTGGTCCCTCAATTAGTTTGATCCCTTTTTTTCCTTGGCAAGCATCATCTCAAATCAAATGGTCTTGTCAATAGGTTTTAGAATTTTTGTCCTTCTACGACTCCTTGACAATTTGTTGGTTGAAGTGAACTTGTTGGGTGCAATGAGGAAGGGATGATGCTTTAGTCTTTATGTTCAAGGCTATGGGTTGTAGTTACTCTTCTATGACAATGTTACCCTTGCAATGCAAAATATGGGGTGATGACAACCAGTCACAAATAAGGTGAAGGTGCCAACAATATATTTGTCAATGGAGTGCTTGTTTGGATATGACATGTCAAGTGAGGTGGACACCTAAGTGGACAATGGGATAGAAATGCTACAAATATTTGCATTGACCCAAGGTAAACAAAGTGGCATCAGACGGGTTATGGGAAGTTTATGTGCATTAGCACATAGGTGGACTCAAATTAAGGTTGGTCAACTCGAGTCCTCTAAGGGTCTCTAGTTGCAGTTGTAGCTTTAAAAACCTTGTGTGTCATTTCAACTCAAAGCTAGGTCACCAAAAGTATTAAGTACACATGAAATAGGTATAGACTATACCAAGTAGTACACACGCACACATACACCCACCTCACCAAGAGCACTTTATAGCTATAATCACTCTCCTTTAGAAGGTAAATAAAGCGGAACATCAAAGTCCCATATCGAGACCTTTTGTCCCTTAAGGATCTAGGTATAGCACGATAGATCCAGCTTCTCATAAGTTCTACATCCTGAGGAATTTTGCTTTAAGTCCCATGTGGGATTGAGAAAAGCTCTTATTTTACCTAAGGAGTTTTAGGACTCGCCTACCTCAAGGATAGAATTCACAATGAGTTTTTGGATTCTTATGAGTTGCCTCTTGTAATAAACCTAGAGGAGTCCTCTAGTAGTCAACAAAAATTTATGTCCATGCACATCACTACCCAATTTTCACTTCTAAAACCTCGAACTTAGTTGAGCATGGGAATCTAGATTCTACTTCATAGGCAAGTCACCCCTAATAGCAACGTAATGCTTGCTTGAGAAGGATCAATTTGTACTAAATCAGAGATGAGAGTAGAGCTAATATTGCACTTGGCTCAAAGAGAGTGAGAAGTGGAAGAGAATAAAATGTCGATCCCCTTGCCCATACGGCATCATCTCACATTAGCCCCCCAAAAATGATGTTCAGTCTCATATATATCCTACTGAATTTGGAGGGTCATGTACTACTAACTCTATCTACTGTTTAAGAAAGCTACCCAAATTATTAGGTCCATCTAGCCATAGATAATCATCATTGGGATTGAGAACTTTCATGTTTCTTGATGGGACTTATCTTACTTATCTAATTAGCAAAGGTACCATACTATTGCAACATAAAAGAACAGCTTCATTTTAGTATCATGTTACACAGGGTCCATTTTAACACATCTAGCACATGACAAACACTTTGGAAAACAACTTTTTATTGCATAAAAGATAACATATAAAACCATCATTCCATGTAGTATAAAATCCATCTCCGTGTAGAGAAAACAACTGTCTAGCCTAGGATATAACCTTCCAACCCCATAAGATTGGGTTGTATGTGATTACACTACTTCTGCCAACAACACACAAGAGACAATTTTTTAGCTTAGAGCCATGATAAGCTTCCCATAGCCTTAGACTCATCCTACATAATAGGGTCACTTGGCCCTTTTCCTTCTCAAGCACTCATGTAATCAAAAACACCTATCTCCTACAAGATCATGGGATCCCCACCCACTAGTGAGTTTTTTGGCATCCTGTAGGATGCGAAGGCATATTGGGATGGGGAGGCCGATGGCCTGAACCACAATTATCAATATTTTGTCAAGCTATTCCAAGCATGAAACCATAAGATAATATATTTTAGTATATATAAAATACAAGAATAACCACCATTTAACAAGAATGTTTAAAAGCACTTTTAAACATGTGGTGCATAAGAACTACTCCCCTTAACTCCCGTGTTCATTCCTTTTATTAAAAGAAAGACTTTTAAGGTTAATTTTAGTATTTCATAAGTTCTTTTTCAAGTACTTTATAGTCAATATAACTTACGAAGTGAAAATACAAGTTCTAGATTCCCTTTTATACTATTTTAAGTTGGTTCTTTTATTTTTTTTAAATCTGCATAACTATGCTCATGCATTTAACTAAGAAAAACAATAATTTTAGAGAATGATTTTAAAATGTTTGTTATAATTAGGAAAAATGAGAATTTCAAAGAGTAATTTTAAAATATTCATAATAATATTTTTTTGGGGCTAGAAATATAGTCTTTGGGATATGATCTTCACAAGTACATATGAATGGTCTCACTAAAAATTCATGTCTACTACTGTTAAGGGTAGAGCAGGGATACAATAGTGCTCATGAATTTTCTTGAGTTGCTCTAAGATTTTTTGGAGCTTCGAATTACCTCCAAGGCTTAACTCATAGGAATAAGGGCTAGAGCAAGTGAGGAGGGGTTAGAGGGTAGCATAAATAAACTTGACATGGATGTTACACTTGATGTTTGTTGTGACCACAAGAAGATACTAGTCAAGTAGGTGCCTATAGGAGAATTTGCTACACAAGATTGCACACATCATAATTTGTGAATCTTCAGATGCATAGCATGATTGAAATCCTCACAGAGAGTAGTCGATTAAGATCCTCCAAGGGTTCTACCTCTCTTATAGAGATTCAAATCTATGGTTTTTTACCCAACGTGGAAGGTTTAAATAGATATTTAGGAGAGAATAGCAATCTCAAAGGGTTAGCACCCTTGAAGCATGACCCCCTCTTTGTTCTCCATTCCAATCCCTTGAAAGCTCCGTCGTTGCTATCTAATTTGACCCTCTTGGCAAGAGGATATTGATCTCCATCTTCAAACCTTCTACTCATTCATGAGTTGTTCCTGTGGATTGTTGACGTTATTAGGATTGTCAAAGACCTCGCGACAAGTGAGATCAAGAGGTGGAAGCACTAAAGTGAAAAGCACATAGTGTCACCTAAGAGGAGCACTAAAGGTGGAAGCACTAAAGTGAAAAGCACATAGTGGCACCTAAGAGGAGCACTTTGGATATAATAGGGGAGGCTCTATGAAGGCTGAGATAGGTCGCTGCATGGCGGATCCATTAGTCTCATTGAGGGTCCAAGTTGTGTTGCCTGGCGTGATGGACGAGTGCTTACATTGGTGCTTTTGGCAACGGTTTAATGGGTGGAGTTTGTGAAGGTGATAGCTGTAGCGGTCTGGAACACGTGCGGAGGAGTTCGATGCATCGGCTGTGCAATCGATGATGTACCCGCGAAAGGAGTGGATTGTTCCATCGAGGACCGAGGGCAATTTAGCTCCATTAATGCTTGCATGCAAAGTCGCTTAGTTATTTTGATTAGTATTTTTGTTGAAGGCCTTTGAGAGGTCCCCCTTTCCCCCCTCGCAAGCCCCCATTCACACCATGCGAGGTGGAGATATTTCAGTAAATGGATGACTATAGACAAAATATATTGATCAATTGCATGTTGATTATAGGGTGGGAAAAGAGGAAGAAGAGCGGCATATGGGGTAGAGTAGACAGTTTATTCCAAGTTCAAGGCATATGGGGTAGAGTGGACATGGGCAATGTATATCACATGGGGAGGAGAAACATCAGTCTCCTTTCAAAAAAGTCTGTGCACCCAATAGATAATTAGACTAGCCACCAACTAGTGTTTATGTGCGTGTGTGTGTGTGTGTACATGCGCGTGCATGTGCAAGTACATGCGTACGTGTATGTAAGAGACATTACTAAAGAGAGGCAATTACTGGAGTGTTGCAAGGTGGAGAGAGAGAGAGAGAGAGAGTTTTTGTGTGTGTGTGTGAGTGAGTGAGTTTGTATTGTGGGGGGAGAGGGTTATGGGTGTGCATGTGGGGGTGTGTGTGTGTGTGTGTAGAATCGTGGCTATAGACATGTTTTGCTTACTAAAGAATAAAGCCTCCAACAAAGCTATGGGTCAATCAACATGGGAGCTTAGCAGTGTTGCAAATATGGGACATGACTCGAGTCATATGGAAGGGGGAAAATGTGTTGGTATTGAGTGCAACATCTAGGCAATTTTGATATGCTTAATCAATGTTTAAATGGTCTAATGTGAAAGGCACAATTTGCATGCAACCATGCAAACAAGAGATGTTAATCGATTTTGATATGTGCTAAATCAATGTTAAAATGGTCTAATGTGAAAGGTACAATTTGCATGCAACAATGCAAACAAGAGATGTGAAAGTGGACCATGAAGGTCCTTGTCACACCAAGTTGACTTGATGATGGGTCTTCAATGAAGATTATAGAATGAAATGTCCAAGGTTCTATGCTCAAATATAAGTATTAGAAGATGTGGCATATCTACATATACATACATGTGTGCATACACATACAACACACACATAGATATTCCCAAATTTACAATGGCCATTCTATGATGTATTCAAGGGTTCTAATTTGCATGTGGTGGAAATCATTTATATAAATGCATCTTTATGGTTGTTGAGTGTCTGTATGTATATACTAAATGAGGTGGCTTCTTGCAATGTCTAGTGACAAGATTTGCATTGTTTTTCTTATGCTAGTAGAAGGTTTTTACAAGGGACTAACTTTTTTTGTTTTTGGCATAACTTGTTAGTGAAGCCAAAGTAAGTTGTATCTAGATATGATAGTAGGTTCACATTTTATTTTCAGCAACATCAAGAAACTTGTGTTGTGTTTGATAGAATGTATGCATTACCCTTCATGGGGCAACTTGTCCTATCTGACCATTACCCTTTGGTGATGGAGTTATTGGATCACTAGATGGATGCTTGCAAGAGCTTACTACAAAGATTTGACATCATGAAATTAAACTTTTCTTGATCATGATATTTTTCTGGCACATTTTATACTATTGCTCATGATTAGGGAGTCCTTGCTTATTGGGTCTTGAACAATATGTACAAAAGCAATCTTGTGATGTTAAATATCCAACATGATATCTTCAAAGACAACAAGTGCAAGACTTTGCAATTATTATTGGATGAGTTTGGTATAAACTATTTTCTATTATTTAATCTCATAATGTTCAACTAATTAGAGAATTTGAAAGACATTCTTTCAATAAAGTAGTTCCAACATGCAAGTGGGTCAACCTAGAGAGATGAAGGGAGATGGAAGTGTAAAAAGATATTGGGAGATTGGTGATGGTGGAGGGACTCAAGGAGATTGATGGTAAGCATGCTTTGGTGGTGGAATGTGGGTGAGCATAGCTTGTGGGCCCCTACTTGCACCATATAAAACTCAAACATTATGGATAAAGTACCCCTTCAAAAGCTCAAGTCATCTTGATCTAGAGTAAGCGAAAAAGTTCTAGAAATAAAGGTAGTGATTAGGGCCTATTAAAAAGCACATGGATGGGTCATTAAAAGACACCACTAGACAATGATTCCTTCCAAAAATGGAGCACCCATTGCATGTGCACATCACTCAAAATCTTATCTGGCATTAAATGTTGGGGGTAAAGGCACCTCTGCCTAGCCGCCTGTGTATTACTACACTGACAGTACCCGCCACTGCACATTGTAGGTGGTGGCCGTTTGTCACCATCACTTTATTCTTTATTCTTTTAGTGATAGTTTGAATAAAGGAAGGCCCAGTCACACATTGTGACTGTTGGATTTCCAATTTGGTCTCTCTCTCTTTCTTGCTCTTGCTCTCCTACCATAGCTCTTGCAAGCAAGCTTCGATCCTTCTAACCTTTCAACTGGTATCAGATCATGGATTCATGACTTCTCAAGCTTGGTTCATGGAGTCTTCAGCTTTCTATTGAATCCCTACATTCATTGGGTCTCCTTCCCGAGCAGCCATGGCTTCTTCCACCTAGGTATGTTTGTATGCTTCCATTGCTTCTCAGCTTGCACCAGACTTGTGTTGAGAAATAAAAAATGATGTATGCTCCAGGAAGAGATTTCTTGAATCCCATATGCATAGTGAGGATAGTGGAGAAGCTGAAAAGCTATAAAAGCATGTACTTAACTCATCTTTCAATATAATATTATGCTGCTTTGTACTTTCACTTAGTATCTTGTCTATGTTAGTTCATTACACAAGATTTTCTTTATGAGTCCAAGCTAATCTATCTTGGAACCTAATTCACTTGTGTAACAACCGGTCTCTCTTGGTCTATGACAACATGAACATAGTCTTCATGTTCCAACCTCCATAGCTGCCATGCTCTAGATCCGTGAACTTCAACATGGTATTAGAGCCCAGTCGGGCATGGCTTCGCTCATCTCCATCTCCTCTCAGCTCAAGTTGAGTGTTGGATCTCATCTCTAACTTCATTTACATTTCTACCTTCAATAAATCTTCCATGGCAGCCATAGCCAATAGTACCCTATCAGCTTGAAGCTTCTATATCTATCTCCATAGGCCAAAATTCTCTGGACTTACTTTAGGAGAAGTGTTTCTTAGCTTTTAGAGCTCCTCCCTTGCACCTCAATTAGTGATGTTGGGAAACTATAGCCTCATCATTGCTTGTTTTCAAAGTTGCTGCCATATCTGTATATGTGGACAGTAGCACCTACCTTACTTGGAGGAGGTGGATCTCCACATACATGCTATATCTTCCCAAGCTCCCCTCTGAATAAACATCCCTCAACTCCCTGCACTCCTTTCTGGTACATCAAAGTGTGACATTGTTACATGTGGAGGCCAACATTATGAAAATTTGACCTCGTTGCCAAAACTGCGTTGATTTTAGATCGTACAGAGATCCGTCTCCTACGCTGCGTACAGAGATCCGTCGATTTCAGGTCGTACAGATATCCATCTCCTACGCTGCACAATCTAACTTGCAAGCATATGGCAATTGAAGCTTACTATATGGGCCATCTATCCATCAAATATTTCACCGAATGATACATGCTAAAAGCTACATCAATCAAAAGAACAGCTGGATGTTTGAAACCCTAGAGGAAGCCATAGCGAGAAACTTGAAAAATCTTGGCAACCTTGATTTTTTGTCAGTGTTCCCCCTCATTGAAGCCTCTGTCACTCAAACCTACTCAGTTAGCAACTCTTAAAAAGAACATTGATGAGGTTGAGGCAATAACAGTGCTACTTGTTGCCAGTGTTTATCATGAACCATATGAGAACCTTGTTTTAACACTAAGTAATGTTCCCAGTCTCTCACTCAAAGACATTGAGCACTCACTGCTTGATGGAGAAAGCAAATTTAAAAAGAAAAGATGTAAAAGAAACCAGCTCAAGGGAAAATCTCTTATACACCAAGGGAGCTATTGGACCCAAAGGAAGAGTTCGAGGATTCAACACCAACAACAAAAGTCGAATGACATGTCATTATTGTGGTAAGATTGGCCATATTGCCCGTGAATGTTTCCACAAGAAAAGAGCACAGCAGATGCAGAATGACCACCACCAAAGTTAAATCATGAATGAAGAAGAAGAAGAAGATGCTTTCACCACCATCATCAAATTTGACAGATTGTTCTAAGGAATTTGTTCCCATAGTGGATTCGCTTAGTAAAAGCCCTTGCCAAAGATGTAAAGTTTCAAGCTTTAACTTGACTAGGCTACTTATGAGCTAGTCTCCCAGGCCATGTTATCATGTAGGGGGGGAAAAAGCCATCAAGTGTAGGAACTCATCATTTGAGGGGGGGTGTTGAGAAATAACAAATGATGTATGCTCCAGGAAGAGATGTCTTGAATCCCATATGCATAGTGAGGATAGTGGAGAAGCTAAAAAGCTATAAAAGCATGTACTTGGTTCATCTTTCAATATAATATTATGATGCTTTGTACTTTCACTTAGTATCTTGTCTGTGTCACTTCATTACACAAGATTGTCTTTATGAGTCCAAGATAATCTATCTAGGAGCCTAATTCACTTGTGTAACAACCAGTCTCTCTTGGTCTATGACAACATGAACATAGTCTTCATTTTCCAACCTCTGCCATGCTCTAGATCTGTGATCTTTAACACCTTGAATAGGCTTGATCTACCACTTGAGTGGGCTTCTTTGAGCATCATTGATGTCCCCCCATATGCCCCATAACCCTCAGCACATCTAATAGTAAACCCAATAGCAGCTGGCGTGTTTGCGCCTGTTTGGGCTGCTGCCTCCCCTATCAGATTTCCTCACTCCGAGGCCCCTCTACAACTTGGAAATGGTCCTTGGCACCTTGGAAATGATTGATGACCATCCCATCATTCATCCTTTGGATTTGAGCTCACTTTTGACATGTTGAGCTTCAGCCCTTGACTATGGAAACAGGGCAGATTGTTGTTATACTTCCAGGACATCATGTATTATTATACCTATGGCTTGCATTATGCTATGGAGATGCTATTATTGTGTCTGGACCTTATGTTGATTCTTTGGAGCACTTGTGGGATGCTTTGAGCCATTGATAGCTCATTTTTCACAAGATTTATGGCTGTATATAGTTCTAGACAACAAGCATTTACAGGGGAGTTTATGCCTAATGCCTACGGATATGGTTTGGGAGCTTCATGATGTACCCATGTATGTGGAGTATACCACATGTTGTCTTTTCCTTCGATATTGATTTGAGCTTGGATTGAGCACTATTTAGCTTAGTTTTGGATAGTGATTTCAAGCTGTTTACAACAGGACTGATTGTACTTCTCAGTGGATATTTAATACCTCTTGGATTCGGGCTATATATTGGCTATATACATTGATGTAGTAACTCTCGGGGATCGACATAGAGCTTGGATTTGCTCTTGGATCATTGGTTTAGCTTGATCTTGCTTTTCATAGCATTTGGATCTCCATCTTTAATGTACTTATGGCATGTCCTTCACTTATGTCTGTCCGGTCTTGACATGCTTGGCCTATGCCACTACTACATGCCCGGTCTTGACATGCTTGGCCTATGCCACTACTACATGCCCATTACATTGTCTAGAGTTGGATGCTACTGAGCCTTGCTTTGGCTTGACATTTGATTTCCCCAAGCTTACTTTGGCTATTTTTTGGCTTGCTAGAGTTATAGTTTGGATGTACTTGATGTCTATGGATGCTATGTACGAGTGCTACACGGCCTATATGCTCATGAGGTCTTATTGATGCTTGATCTTGGATCTTCTAGTGCCCTTGTTGAGCTTCTTTGCTTGATATTTATGGATTTTGTGAAAGTGGAAGCATCTTGATACGCTTGACAGACATTGAGCAGGCGGTTTATGCTACTTGAGATTGGGATCTTCACTTGGATGTTGCATGGTTGATATGTCGTGGTCCTCACAGATGTACTTGGTTTGATTTGGTCTTTGCACTCCTTGAGCATACACATATTTGTGTTAGGTCTTGCCAATGTTGTGCTAACTTATTGACGGATTCATTTGACATGCTTGGGTGTTTGCTTGATGTCCGTATGATTGTTACATATTGATTTATGCCCGCTTGATGTTGGTTATGCTTTGATAGTCAGTGTTTGACTTGGTGTATTCATTTTGCCTACAATTTGCTCTCATTGTACCTGGCTATAATTTATTACAGCAAGTAGTTATGCATGGACTAATGTGAAATTTTCATGCTGAATCATCCTGATTTTGTGTACTTTTGATGGTACTTGGTGGGTAACATCATTAGCTATCAATTCATGGTCACTTTGCCTTGGTTTTGGTGGTATTTTGATTGTTTACAAAACAGAAAACAACTAGCAGTTTTGAATTGTCTACACCGTTTTGGACTGTAGTATGGTATCTTCTTCAATTGACAATGCTATATTCAACATCACTAAGCTTAATGGTATGAGTTATGCCTATTGGAAGAGCCAAATTTTGCAGATATTGGTGCAAAAATTGCAAATAAAGCCAATAAGGATGCATGGCAAGTAGCATGCTAATGATGAATGGGATGAGCTTGATGAGTTATGCAAGTCTACTCTCATCTTGTGTCTCATTGAATTATGTGAAAATTGCGGGAGAGAAAAAGCGAGAGAGAGAGAGAGAGAGAGAGAGAGAGAGAGAGAGAGAGAGAGAGAGAGAGAGAGAGAGAGAGAGAGAGAGAGAGAGAGAGAGAGAGAGAGAGAGAGAGAGAGAGAGAGAGAGAATGGGAACTCCAACAATCACAATGTGTGATCGGGCCTTCCTTTATTCAAACTGTCACTAAAAGAATAAATAATAAAGTGATGGTGACAGGTGTTTGCCACCTACAATGTGCAGTGGTGGGTATTGTTAGTGTAGTAATACATGAGCGGGTAGGTGGTGGTGCCTTTACCCCCAACAATCTCCCACTTCAAGGCGAATCGGCTCCTGTGAGGAGTGAAAAGAGAAAGGAAAGACAATATAATGTACACATGTACAACAGGATGAGGAAAAATGTCATCTCATCCAATGCCCATCAATCTCTTGAGGAAGGCAAAGCGCTCAGTAGTGAGGCTTTTTGTGAGCAGGTATGTAGGATTTTTGTTAGTGGAGATCTTGACAAGATTAACAGACTTGTCATCCACGCCTCCATGTATGAAGTGATACCTTACCTCAATGTGTTTCGTCTTTGCATGGAAGACCGGATTCTTGGCTAGCTGAATAGCACTCATATAATCCGAATGTAGTGTAGATATAGTATCAATCCCAAGGTCATGAACCAAACGACCCAACCATATGGCCTCCTTGCAAGCCTTAGTGGCTACAACATACTCGGCCTCAGTGGTAGAGAGAGTCGTACACTTCTGAACCCTAGACATCCAAGAGACAACACCTCCAGCATAGGTGAATACATAGCTAGAAGTGGACTTCCTACTATCTCCATGTCCTGCATAATCGAAGTCTATGTACCCCACAACTCTTGTATCCTCACTGCCATAGCAAATACACATATCTGATGTGCCCTTCAGGTATCTCATGATACCCTTTACGGCATCCAAATGCTTCTTGCCAAGTGTAGCCATATAGCGTGACACAACACTAACTATAGAGGCAATATCTAGACAAGTGGTTATCATGGGATACATCAAACTACCCATGGCTAATGCATAAGGAATCTTGGCCATCTCCGCCGTCTGCTCATCTTTCTGTGGACAATTGGCCTACGAAACCTTCACATAAGAAGGTAATGGACAACCAATAGGCTTCACGTCCTGCATGCAGAAACGCTCAAGGAATTTATGAATGTACTCCCTCTGTGAGAGGTAGAGTAGTCCTTGATGCATGTCACGCTTAATGCGTATACCAAGAATGTGACAGGCCTGTCCCAAATCCTTCATCTCAAAGATCTTCTTCAGCTGAGGTTTAAGAGCATCCAGCTCATCATGAGCTTTCCCTACTATCAGCATATCATCCACATAAAGTACCAAAATAAGCAATGAGCCATCATGGGCTTTCTTCGTGTAAAGACATGGATCCGTAGCACTCCTGCTGTAACCCTGTGATTGCATAAAGGCATCAAACTTATGATACCACTCCCTAGGTGCGTGATCCAAGCCATAAAGACTTTTCTTCAACTTGCACACTAGGTGCTCCCTGCCAGGCTCTACAAATCCCTTAGGTTGCTCCATGTATATCTCATCATGCAAATCCCCATGCAAGAATGCAGTCTTGACATCCGTCTAATACATGTCCAAGTCAAGCTGCATGACTAAGGCCAAAAACAAGTGTAGGGTGGTCATCTTGACTACAAGAGAAAAGATTTTATCAAAGTTAACTCTATGCTCCTGTTTAAAACCCTTAGTAGCAACAAGTCTTGCCTTATAAGCTAGTTTGGGGTGTCCAGGGGTACTTTTCAACTTGTACACCCATTTGCATGGCAAAGTGTTCTTTGCCAGCATGCAAGGAAGCCAAATCCCAAGTCATATTCTTATGCAAGGGGTCTATCTTAGACTGCATAGCCCTCTCCCAAGAGTGAATGTCACCCCTGCGCATAGCCTCATCATAGGTGGGAGGCTCTCCTGTATTTGTAACTAAGACATAATGCATTGAGGGCTCAAATCTATCAGGTGGACGCCTATCTCTAGTAGTCAAGCTCTGTTGCATGTCCAACACCTTGGCCATGTGTACCAACTATAGGTTGATTATCTGGTTGTGTAGGCTGTATCGGAGCACGGGGCTCCTCTTGGAATATAACCCTGCGTATCTCTATCACCTTCTCAAGCTGCCTATGCATCTTGTCTTCATGGAAAACTAAATCATGGCTGTGGATGACTTTTCACGCCTGCGGATCCTAGAGGTGGTAATCCATCTCGCTTGCATCTCCATAGCCAAGGAAAATACATTTGACACTTTTAGGATCCAACTTAGTACACTTGTCCTTGGGCACATGGTAGAATGCCTCACATCCAAAGACACGTATATGCGCATAAGACTGAGGTTTCCTAGTCCATATCTCTTCTGCAATGTGGAAATCCAAACCACTGGAAGGTGATCTATTTATGATATGCATAGCTGTATTGACTACCTCATCCCAAAAGCTTTGTGGTAGGCCTGCATGGCTAAGCATATTGCGTACATGCTCATGGATGGTTCTATTTATCTGCTCAGCCAAACCATTCTAGGGTGGGATATGGGGGGGGTGATCAACTAACGCTTAATACCCAAAGAAAATAGATGTTAAAGACATTAATAGTCACTTTTTATTAAAAAGACAAAAACCTATAGGCTTTAATTCACAAAGGTTCTATAAGGGGCACTCAAGAATCTCATCACATAGTTGCTCAAAGGCACATGACATATATTCTCCCCCATTGTCAGCCCTAAGGCATTTTAGCCTATGCCCAGTCTGGTTCTCGATCAATGCAAGCCATCTCTGAAACATAGCCAAGACATGTGACTTAAGGGTAATGGGATAATCCTAGACTTTACACAAAAGATTTTCAATAAACATCACAAAATACATTGCACCACCCATAGACTGACTGGGCATGGGCCCACAGGCATCCGAATGTACTAATGCCAAGGGCTGACCCATGTGTGTCCGACCAGACTTCTTATGTGTATTCCTAGTTTGTCTGCCATAAACACAATGCTCACATGAATCAAAACATGAATAGTCAAGGGGCGGTAAGTACTGCAAATTAGAAAGCATTTTCATTTCCTTCAAAGACATATGGCCCAAATGGGCATGCCAAAGAGATACATGTGGGATGGAACCCACTGACAAAACATGGTTAACAGAGGACCCATCAACTACAAGAGGATAGAGGCTGCCAGCCTTGACACCTCTAGCAAGCACAAGTTTGCCACGAGTGATCTCTAGGCAAAGTCCCCAAAAAGAGACATGAAACCCAACATCATCAAGCTGCCATCCAGACATAAGAGTACGTGTAAGCACAGGTACATGATGTACATCCTGTAACACAAATGTATTGCCAGTAGAGAACTGCATCCATTGTACATCCCCAATGCCAACAATAGTAAGTGACCGATCATCATCCAAGCAAACTAAACTAGAGACAGTGCATTAGGAATGGAACCACTCACGGCATGGTGTAACATGAAATGAAGCAACAGACTCCAAAAGCCATCACTGCACATACATAGAGTGAACCTCTATCAATAGCATAGCATCATAAGAACTAGTTGCAAGTATGTACTCCACATCAGAGTCATTAGTTTGCATGACATTTATCTCCTCATTTTCACACTAGATTTCACATGCATAATGCTATGATTAGAGGACTTTTCTTATACTTTTCACACTAGATTTTCACACTAGATTTCACACGCATAATGCTGTGATCAAAGGACTTTTCTTATACTTTTTCTTTCCCCTTCTTTTTGCACTTCTCATTGCACAACTCATGACACTGTATATGACCCTTCTTGCCGTAATGATGACATGTCATGTTAGTATCTCTCCCACGAGACTTGTTACATGACTTACCACAGACTTAGACCTAGACTTCTGCGAGTCTTTGCCACGTCCATACCAATGGTCATTCTTTCCATTACCATCTTTGCCTCTAATAGTCAAAGCATGCAACACACGAGAGGCATCCAAGTTCTTACAAATGATCTCTTCTTGCAGAAGAGCACTCTCTACATCAGGCAAATTCAAAATAGTAGCAAGATCACATAAGGCGGTGTGGAATACATCCCATGACTCACTCAAAGTCCCAAGCAAAAACAATGGAGTAACCTCATCATTAAAGGTAATTCCCTGTGAAGTCAAGTTCTTAAGAACAGCATGGAATTGGCTCAAATGAGCAGAGATTGTCATATTCTCCTTCATGCACAAGTCCATAAGCTGCTTCAACCAATACATGTGACTTGCTGGACTTTTCTTGTCATAGAGGTTCTTAATTTTATCCCAAAGCTGCTAAGCACTCTGTGCTTCCTCAACCACATTGTAATGCACGTGTTCAATGAGAGACAAGATGAGGGTGGACTTGCATAACTCATCAAGCTCATCCAATTCATCATCAGTTATAGTTTTAGGTTGCTCGCCATGCATCCTTAATAGCTTGATCTGAGATTTTTGCACCAATACATGCCAAACTTGGCTCTTCCAATAGGGATAATTCGTACCATCAAGCTTAGTGATGTTGAAGATATCACTGTTAGTGGAAGAAGATGCCATACTGCAGTCCAAATTGGTGGAGACAATTCAAAACTGTTTGTTGTTTTCTACTGTAAATAGCCAAAATTCTACCAAAGCCAAGGAAAAATTACCAAAAAATGATAGCTAATGATGTTGCCCACCAAATACCATCAAAAGTTCATAAAATCAGGATGATTTAGCATGAAAATTCCATGTGAGTCCATGCATAACTATTTGTTGTAATGAATTGCAGCCAGGTACAATGAGAGCAAACTATAGGCAAAATGAATGCATCAAGTCAACCACTGACTATCAAAGCATAACCAACATCAAGCAGGCATAAATCAACATGTGACAGCCATACCTACATCGAGCAAACACCCAAGCATGTCAAATGAATCCATCAATAAGCCAGCACACCCCCCGTGTAATAGGGCAGAGTGTACACAACACTGGCAAGACCTGGCACAAATAGGTGTATGCTCAAGAAGTGCAAAGCCCAAATCAACCCAAATACATCTGTGAGAACCATGGCATATCAACCATGCAACATCGAGGGGAAGATCCCAGTCTCAACTATCCGAATGCTCAAGTAGCATAAACTACCTGCTCAATGTCGTCAAGCATATCAAGACGCTCCCACTAGCACAAAAGCCAGAACTATCAATCAAAGAAGCTCAACAAGGGAATATGAGAGCACCGGTGCCAGAAGATCCAAGATCAAGCATCAATAAGACCTCATGAGGCCGTGTAGCATCTGTACATAGCATCCATAAACATCAAGTAAATCCAAACTATAACTCTGGCAAGCCCAGAAATAGCCAAAGTAAGCTCCGGGCAATCAAAAAATCCAAAGAAAGGCTCAATAGCATCCAACTCTAGACAATGTAATGAGCATGTAGTAGTGGCATAGGCCAAGTATGTCAAGACCGGTCAGACATAAGTAAAGTACATGCTATAATTACATCAAAGATGGAGATCCAGATGTTGTGTGAAGTGAGCTCAAGCTCAACCAATGATCCAAAGCAATATCAAGCTCAAAGTTGATCCCCGCTGATCGATACATCAATGTATATTTCCAAAGCATGTCCTGATTCCAAGAGGCATAAGAAAACATGAAGTAATAGCTTTAGCCTACTATTGTGCAACAATGATTTACTGCTTAGAACTAAGTATTTGCAACCCTTAGATTACGCCAAAGGCATGGCAAAGAACTAGCATTACATCCACCAACCAATAGGCATCAATGGCCTAGCATAAGTGCATCATGAGAAATGTAAATGAGCTCCAACTTTCATGTAAAGGTCTGTGACAGACATAAACATCCAGTTTGTTGTATACACAGTCAAACTGAGACTGAAAATTAGTGCCCCAAAGCCTCTACAAGGCTCAAATCATGGCAATGATCAATCCAAGTATTGCCACAATGCCCAAGTATCCAAGCATGATCATCAACAAGAGTAGAGGAGTTGTCCAGGGGCTATAGGAAACATGCGCAAATCATACCAATTTTCTCATGTCTTTTGTTGCTCGTACTAAGGGTATACCAGGTGGAAAAGGGATCAACCTTGAGCCAATGAAGGCCTAGTACAAGCCCAAGCTGGCCTACAAAGGCTTCAGGCATGATATGGTGTGAATAAGCTCCAATGGTGGGAGCTATGGCTACCCCTGATCTTGCAAACCCTACTATGCCTGTAAACTTTGATGAAACCCTGAGGTGAGTGAGTGAATATCTTTGACGATTCCCAAGGGTATGGAAAAGGTGCTCAGGAAGCCGGGGAGTGACAAGACCTCAAGAGAGTTGGCTATGGCTATCGCGAAGGAGACCCAATGACTGTAGGTAATCAATAGGAAGTTGAAGACACCATGAACCAAGCTTGAGTAGTCATGAATCCATGCTCTAATACCAGTTGAAAGGTGAGAAGGATTGAAGATTTCTTGGAAGAGCTATGGCGAGAGAGCAAGAGCAAGAAAGAGAGAGGAGAGACCAAATGGGAACTCCAATAGTTACAATGTGTGAATGGTTCATTTATTCAAATTGTCACTGAAAGAATAAAGAATAAAGTGACATTGATGGGTGCCCACCACCTGCAGTGTGCAGTGGTGGGTACTGTCAGTGTAGTAATACACGGGGGGGCTAGGCAGCGGCGCCTTTACCCCCAACATGAACAGGTGCATTACAATGTGGTTGAGGAAGCATAGAGTGCTTGGTAGCTTTGGGATAAAATCAATAATCTCTATGACAAGAAAAGTCCAATAAGTCAGATATATTGGCTGAAGCAACTTATGGACATGTGCATGAAGGATAATATGACGATGTTTGCTCATTTGAGCTAGTTCCATGCTATTCTCAAGAACTTGACTTCACAGGGCATTACCTTCAATGATGAGGTTACTCCATTGTTTTTTCTTGGGAGTGTGAGTGAGTCATGGGATGTATTCTGTACTACCTTATGTGCTCGTGCTACTATTTTGAACTTGCCTGATGTAGTGAGTGCTCTTCTGCTCAAAGAGATCAATCGTAAGAACTTGGATGCCTCTCGTGTGTCGCATGCTTTGACTGTTAGAGGCAGAGATGGTAATGGAAAGAATGACCGTGGGAATGGCTATGGCAAAGACTTGCAGAAGTCTAGGTCTAAGTTGTGTGGTAAGTCACGCAGGAAATCTTTGGGAGAAATACTAATGTAACATGTCATCATTGTGGCAAGAAGGGTCATATAGGCCCACAATGTCATGAGTTGCGCAATGCGAAGCGCAAAGAGAAGGGGAAAGACAAAGTATAGGAAAAGTCCTTTGATCGCAACATGGTTCTTGCAAAATCCAGTGTGAAAATCGAGGAGATAAATGTCATGCAGACTGGTGACTCTGATGTGGAGTACATACTTGCAACTAGTTCTTGTGATGTTATGCCATTGACCAAGGTTCACTCTATGTATGTGCAGTGCTGGATTTTGAATTTTGGTACTTCATTTCATATTACACCATGCTGTGAGTGGTTCCACTCCTACCGCACTTTCTCTAGTTAAGTTTGCTTGGGTGATGACAAGTCACTTGCTATTGTTGGCATTGGGGATATACAACTACATTTCTCTACTGACAGTGCTTTTCTGTTACATGATGTACGTCATGTATCTATGCTTACATGCAGTCTTATGTCTATAGGGCAGCTTGATGATGTTGGGTTTCATGTCTCTTTTGGGGATTCTGAATGGAAGACTTGTGCTTACTAGAGGTGCCAAGACTGGCAGCCTCTATCCTCTTGTAGTTGATGGGTGCTCTGTTGACCATGTTTTGTCAGTGGGTTCCACATGTATCTCTTTGGCATGCCCATTTGGGCCATATGTATTTGAAGGGAATGGAAATGCTTTCTACTTTGTAGTACTTACCGCCCCTTGACTATTCATGTTTTGATTCATGTGAGCATTGTCTTTATGGCAAACAAATTAGGAATACGCAGTATAAGAAGTTTGGTAGGACATGCATGGATGAGCCCTTGGCATTGGTACATTCGAATGTTTGTGGGCCCATGCCCTGTCAGTTTATGGGTGGTGCAAAGTATTTTGTGATATTTATTAATGATTTTTCACGTAAAGTTTGGGCTTATCCCATTAAGCTTCGGTTAGATGTCTTGGCTATGTTTCAGAGATGGCTTGCATTGGTTGAGAACGAGACTAGGCATAGGCTAAAATGCCTTCAAACTGACAATGGGGGAGAATATATGTCATGTGCCTTTGAGGAGCTATGTGACGAGAGGGGTATTACATGTCAATTGACTGCCCCCTATACCCCACCCTAGAATGGTTTGGCTGAGCGTATGAATAGAACCATCCAAGAGCATGTATATAATATGCTTAGCCATACAGGCCTACCACAGAGCTTTTGGGCTGAGGCGGTTGGTATAGCTGTGCATATCATAAATAGATCACCTTCTAGTGGTTTGGATTTCCACATTGTAGAGGAGATATGGACTGGGAAACCTCAGTCTTATGCACATCTACATGTCTTTGGATGTGAGGCATTCTGCCATGTACCCAAGGACAAGTGTACTAAGTTGGATCCTAAAAGTGTCAAATTTATTTTCCTTGGCTATGGAGATGCAAGCAAGATGGGTTACTACCTCTGGGATCCGCATGTGCAGCTCGGGGGGTTCACGATATATATATTCTCTATATAACGTGCATTTATGGCCTATTTATAAATATCCTAATATGTGAATTTTTCTTGATTCATAAAACACAACCCTTTTCTATTCAATCTGTAAGTAATCCCTTTATATGACACCCTTCTGTATGTAAAAAATGTATAAAAATGGTGTTTTAAAAACCCCTTATTTTTAACTCACATTATATATACATATAAACGTGAATGACCCCCCCGAGATGCACGAAAAGTCATCTGTAGCCATGATGTAGTCTTCCATGAAGACAAGATGCATAGGCAACCTGAGAAGGTGGTAGAGATACAAATGGTTATATTCTAGGAGGAGCCACGTACTCCAGTAAAGCCTGCATAGCCAAATGGTCAGCCTGTAGCAACCATTGGTATAGATGGCCACGGTATTGGATAGGCAACAGAACCTGCCGTGAGATGGTCTACTAGAGATAGACATCCACTTGATAGATTTGAGCCCTCAATGCATTATGTCTTGGTTACAGATGCAAGAGAGGCTCTCACCTATGATGAGGCTATGCGTAGGGGTGACATACACTCCTGGGAGAGGGCTATGCAGTCTAAGATAAACTCCTTGCATAAGAGTATGACTTGGGATTTGGTTTCCTTGCATGCTGGCAAAAACACTTTGCCATGCAAATGGGTATACAAGCTGAAAAGTACCCCTAGAAACCCCAAGATGGCTTATAAGGTAAGACTTGTTGCTAAGGGTTTTAAACAAGAGCATGGAGTTGACTTTGATGAAGTCTTTTCTCCTATTATCAAGATGACCACCCTATGCTTGGTTTTGGCCTTATTCATATAGCTTGACTTGGACATGTATCAGTTGGATGTCAAGACTGCATTCTTGCATGGGGATTGACATGATGAGATTTACATGGAGTAGCCTAAGGGCTTTGTAGAACCTGGTAGGGAGCACCTAGCATGCAAGTTGAAGAAAAGTCTTTATGGCTTGAAGCACGCACCTAGGGAGTGGTATCATAAGTTTGATGCCTTTATGTAGTCACAGGGCTACATCAGGAGTGCTATGGATCCGTGTCTTTATACAAAGAAAGCCAGTGATGGCTCATTGCTTATTTTTGTACTTTATGTGAATGATATGCTGATAGTAGGGAAAGCTCATGATGATCTGGATGCTCTTAAATCTTAGCTAAAGAAGATATTTGAGATGAAGGATTTGGGATAGGCCTCTCACATTCTTGGTATGCGCATTAAGCGTGACAGGCATCAGGGACTACTCTACCTTTCACAGAGGGAGTACATTCATAAAGTCCTTGAGCATTTCTGCATGCAGGATGTAAAGTCTATTGGCTATCCATTACCTTCTTATGTGAAGGTCTCACAAGCCGATTATCCATAGATAGATGATCAGAGTGCCGAGATGGCCAAGATCCCTTATGCATGAGCCGTGGGTAGTTTGATGTATGCCATGATAGCCACTTGTCCAGATATTGCCTTTGTAGTTGGTATTGTGGCACGCTATATGGCTACACCTCGCAAGAAACATTGGGATGTTGTGAAGGGTATCATGAGGTACCTAAAAGGCACAGCAGATATGTATATTTGCTATGGTAGCTAGGATATAGGGGTTATGGGAAACACAGACTCCAATTATGTAGGACATGTAGATAGTAGGAAGTCCACTTCTAGCTATATATTCACCTATGCTAGAGGTGCTATCTCTTGGATGTCCAGGGTTCAGAAGTGTATGGCTCTCTCTACCACTAAGGTTGAGTATGTTGCAGCCATTGAGGCTTGCAAAGAGGCCATATGGTTGGACCGTTTAGTTCATGACCTTGGGATTGATACTATACCTACGTTGCATTTAGATTCTATGAGTGCTATTCAGCTAGCCAAGAATCTGGTCTTCCATGCGAACACAAAACACATTGAGGTGAGGTATCACTTCATATGTGGTGTCATGGAGGACAGGTTTGTTGACCTTGTCAAGATCTCCACTGACAAAAATCTTGTAGATCTGCTCACGAAAAGCCTCACTACTGAGCACTTTGCCTTCCTCAGGAGATTGATGGGCATTGGATGAGATGACGTTTTTCCTCGTCCTGTGTTGAACATGTGTACTTTGTATTGTCTTTTCTTTTTCTTTTCACTCCTCACTAGGGCAGATTCACCTTTAAGTGGGAGGTTGTTGGGGGTAAATGCCCCTCCACCTAGCCCCCTGTGTATTACTACATCAATAGTACCTGCCATTGCACACTGCAGGTGGCGGGTGCTCGTCACTGTCACTTTATTCTTTATTCTTTTAGTGACAATTTGAATAAAGGAAGGTCTGTTGGTCACACATTGTGACTATTGGAGTTCCCATTTGGTCTCTCTCTCTTTCTTGCTCTTGCTCTCCTACCATAGCTCTTCTAAGCAAGCTTCAATCCTTCTCACCTTTCATTAAACTTGGGTATGGCCATACTCTAACTTAATCGCTCTCAAATCTACACTCAATTGGCTAAGTGCTTGAGTGACACACTTTTTAGCCAATTGAATGCAATCTAGTGTAATGATATAAAAGCTTTAAAAATTTTGAGAAGGGCACTCTTATTTGAGTTTATCAATGAGAAAGTAAGGAGCAAGGAGAGGAGAGCTTTTTCAAGTAGCAAAAAACATAGCCAAAGGAGTAAAGGAGGGAGCATCTAGTGCACACCTGGTACCACCATCATCATCATTGTGAGCCTCACCTAGGAGTTGGTTTGAGTATGGTTGCATCCTTATTGTGTGCTCAACCCCAACTACATGGCCATTGAGATTCCCATAGGAGCACTCAGGTACTCAATTGCTCGAGTTGCTGGTAGAACCCTAATCCATCGATTATAGGACCACTTGAGAGGCCTGCCTCAGACATTTGAGCATTGAGAGAACACTAACCCTAAACTCACATTAGACACATTTATGCCAACCACTCAAGATAGAGGGCTCGATTCCTTCTTTAACCATCAAAGACTCAAAGCTACCGAACCTCACCCAACACACTAGACATTGAGTAGATGCTTTACCTTAGAAGCTGCAATAAGAACCATTCACCCTAGGATGATTGAGTATGCACACTTGAGTCTATATCCACTTGCTTTGCTTGAGAACACATCCATTGGGCATATGCACACCAATCATTTGAGCTCAGAGGACTCAACTAGTCCCTGCTAAATTGGAACAAGGGTGCATAATCAAGAACATTCATACCAAACACTTGAGCTCAAGGGCTACTTGAGTTTCACACAACCTAGACCTCCAGGCTCGATAAATATTAATTTAACTCTACAATTGAGATCATCATTGCATTCTTGGACTTGACTGCTTGAGTCTAGTTGGCACAACTAACCCTAGAGTACTACACACTTAATTACACCATGGATTTGCAATCACTCAAGCCAACCCACAATTGACCCACAAGTGACCTAGACTTGATCACACCTTTGAGCTAACACTTAAAATAAGTTAAAGTCTCACCCCCAATTGCCACCAATATCAATTATCTTTGATTCAACCATTAGATCCCCTCCCTTGAAGGACCAACACCATGTATCTACTAACCTCTCAAACACTCGAGGGACATGCTTGAGGGAGCTATATTGAGTGCATCTAGAACTAGAGCTACCCTTGAATGCAGCTAGAACTAGAGCTACCCTTGAGTGATGTTAAATCAAAATTTTTATGCACCATTTAATTTTGTAAAAAAAAAAGTATGTTTGAGCATGAGAGCATAGATAGGATTTTTAAATTAACTTATTGTGAATTGAGAGACACCAAAATAATAAAAAATCATTAAAAAAGAGAACCTAATCAACTAAAAGAAACTAGGCAAACCAAACCCCAAACAAAAACCAACCTTACAAACTTAAAATGAACCTCACACATAACTCATTAACAAGAAAACATTGAAAGATGAGGTAGTTTAGTGCATAGCCCCTAGATGCTTACCCTGCCCAAACCCCTATGCTAGCAATCCATACCAATTATGGAATAGGGAACCCTACTACCCATGCCTCTAGAACTTCACTTGTTAGCCCTAATTGATCTAAAGTTTTTCATGTAGAGACCCAAGATTAATCCCTTGAGTGTAGCACAACCTCATGCCCTAATTATCACTCCCCCTCTGAGCAGTGCACCAATGCACTATTGAAAGGGATAATTGATGAGTATACCACTCCATACGTCATAGATGATGAGAAAGGTAATGCAATCCTCATGGATTGACAATCAATACTTATTATCATGTTGGGGAAAGGAAGAGGAAGAGCTCCTCAACCCAAGGAAGATATTTAATGTTGAAAGTATGGACAACCTAAACATGTGTCCTTAAGGTGTCCATAGAAGGAAAAATAAAAAATAAAAACCATGAAGCAAACCAACAATGCCTTGAATGCAATATAACCCACATGTAACCTAACTACCGCAAGAAAAATGTTAACACAGTCAATGCTATTGTGCCATTGGTCTCTTTGGAGTAGAGCTAATACATGATGAGGAAACACTACCCATCCCTATGGATGCAATCACATGTGCATAAAGTAGGAATACTAGAATAAATATTATTCCACTCATAATGGATCTATCATAGGGAATAAGGTCTCTAAGAAGAGGAGAAAGAGAGGTGCTATTAAGGTAACATTGTAAAGTGAAGGGTCACTATGTTTCCTACTAAAAATGTTGAATCTAGCATAAAGAGCACAACCACAACTCTATAAATGGAAAAGGTTGCAACCTCTAGGAAGAAAGAGTACCCTAATGCAAAATGCCAACTTCAAATATAATAGAGAAAGTTAAGACATGGGTGCAAGAGTCTCAACTAGCAAATGAGATATTGAGGTTGCTTTATGATATGAGTGTTGTAGGGCTATCTAACATGATACAATTGCCTCACCACCATGAATATGAACATGACATAGAAATATTGGCCATGAATCCAACCAAAAAAATAATAATGAGACAAGGATTGACCAATGAAATACAAAGTCATTAAAAAAAAGAGTGATTGGTTCTATTTTAAGAGGTAGAACCTAGATTTATCACCACATTGGCTATGTTAACTATAGATAGGTATAACTAACTAAATATAATAAGGGATAAGTTAGTGGCCATCTGAGGATCATAATGACCACCGATGTTCTAAGTATAGATTTGTGGATCCATCTAACCAAGTGGTCCATCAAGAATGTTTGCATGTGTTGAGCTTATCAACTCAATATGATTATTGCGTAAGTATATATATCACTGCAATTTGTATGGAAACAAAGGTACTTAATGATGGATTTGCTTATGATAGGATAAGAAGGCATGATGAAAAATGTGTTATTTAGCTTCTTATAGTATGTATGAATCATGAGAGAAACAATGTCATGTGGTTCTATTTCTACAAATTGAAACCTTATACAAAGACTATCAGTGAGACTAGATTTAACTTATGTGCTTATGGGACTTATCTATCATTGTTTGTGTTGGACTTTACTTTGTTTGATATCAATTAGCAAGATATTTGGATTCAATTCACATTGAATGTTGTTTGCCAAGTGTCAGGGGCCTTCTTAAGTAGTAAGTGACCTTATTCTTTACCCTTGATAAGCGAGCGGAGTGATTTACACTATGTTGTGGCCTACAAGTAGCCATGCAATTTTCAATGCAAAAAAGAGGCTGCTATAGGGGGATTATAGGCTAGGTAAAATACTCAATAAGAAACATGTTTTTTAATCCAATAAACATTAGAAGAAAGCAAGAAATAAGTGATGCCCTTGATTGAAGACTAATGGTATTGTTGGATGCATATGCAAGGACTAATCTAAGCACATCTAGACTACTGTGGACTACTCTATTTAGAGATTTTAGATTATTTATCATTGTTGACTACTTGCTCAATGAGTTCTACCATGATTCGGGTTATTCTATTGCATGTCATGCTCTCGATTGAAGGGTTTTGGATAGGTAGATCTAGGATCTTTCTTTCTTACTATTGTAGGTATTTGAGACTAGGGCTTTAAGGCTAGAAACATGGATCTTTTGAAGGGAAGAATGGGGTATTTTGATTGATATAGGCTTTTTTGCTTGTGTTCTAATTTATGCATACCTCAAGCCTTATTTTGGGACAGATATACATTGTTTTGACCTTGGATTGATGTATAGTAGACTATACATATTTTGGGTTGAATGAATTTGAATTTTATCTGTGTGATTATCTCATATTAATTGTTTGAAAGGAATTCTAAATGTTGAGCCAAAGCTTGAATATGATAAATATAGATTGGAATTGGGATCATGACTATTTCTTGTATTTTGATTATTTCAATTGTCTCTTGTCTTCTTCTTTTGTGGATTCTCTTGCTTTTCATCTACAACCTCTTCTTATTAGAATCTCATTTATTTAGGCTGAGGACATTTAATCCCTTGACATCTTTGGTGAACCTAATGTGAAAGCCTATAAAAGATTTTAGTAGGATAAGAGATACTATGATTTTTGTAGATGATGTAAGGCAATTGTTGGAGACTTTTACTACATATTTATGACAACAACAATAATAGTAGTAGTTGGAATCTATTTCCAAGCATGAATCTATCATTACTAAAACTTTATAGACTGTGGAAATCTAAATGAAATTGTTTGATGTTAGAAATATTTCCTATTACTTAAAAGTCTACACTAAAAAGATAGAGTTTTATGGGCTTCTTTGCATAAGAGCTCATACTTTGTGTGCCTTGTAGTGCATGAGTTGAAGCCATGCATATTAAATAAAATTTATGCAAAAGATGCTGATTGGGACAAGTTTAGGAAAACTTTAAAATATGAATTTTATATTGATTTCATAGGTTTGGGATTCATAGGACTTTTATGGAGTGGCTTATAAAACCTAATAAAGATCTTGCAATTATAGAGCTTTGACATGAATTTGAGTGTAGATTTGGATAGTTGGATACTATAGAGTAGCAATCTCTTGAAATTAAGAAGATAGAGATTTTCTTACATGCTACAAATCCTACTTTGTAGTTAAGCTTAGAAGGGCTTTTAGAAGATGAGAATATTGAACACATCTTAAAGACTACTTCACCGGATGATAATGATGCTATCTCTAAGTTGGTTAAGAGATAGAGGAAACAAGATTGGATGCATGTTGGGTGTATGCTTATGGCCACTAGAAAGGTTATCGAGCTTGCAAGAAAGCAACTTATTTCTATAACTACTCAAGTTAAGAAGCATGTCATGGATAAAATAGTTAAGGACATAAGTGATTCGTAGTTGAAATTTGCAAGGATGGAAGAAAAGGGTTAGTTTGTCACATCAAGACTCCTGATGTAGGAGGGATTTGTATGACAATGTATTTAGTGTGATAATCAATGTGTTTGGTGTGACAATACAAAATATGAGCATAGGGATTGTGAAGATTATAGGGATGCATGGAAAAAGAACTTGATTTTTTAAAAAGATGGTAAGATCCACTGTGAAATTGATCTACCACTTATCCCAATTTTGGGAAGGGTGGAATACAAAAGTTAGTGATGAGATGCTATATGGAATGCATATGTAGTAGTGGAAGTTGCTATTTTGGGTCTTAAAATTGAGAAAACTCCTAGTTGTGTAGTAGTTTCTAGTAAGAAAGCTCAAAATTGTTCTTATGCAAGTCATATAGTAGAAAATGGAAAAACCCCTAGGGATAAATTAAATGATGTGGGGAAGAGTATCCATGAGATGACAATTAGGGATGCATTGGTAGACTATTTTTCTATCTATATGTAACTTGCTAGATCGTTGAATATTGATGTGATTGTAAAAAAGCAAAGAAAGAGGGATGATGGCAATCTCGATACTTCCAAAAGGATTTCCAGAGGGAGTGGTAGGTCTAATTTAGACTAGCCACCTCCTCCTAGGCTTATGCAAAAACATAACATGGAAGATGCTACAAAAAGAAAAAGAAAAGAATGCAAAGTCTAAGGGGAAATAGCTGGGATACAAATTGCAATCAAATATTGAAATTGCAATGGATTTGAAAAAGGTACTTTAGGAGTGCACCCAAAATAACAAAGTTTAACTCACCCTTTTTGATATTCTTTGCAAATCTAGGAGGGAATTTTATGAGGAAATTATTAATATTATTAAGGAAGAGATGCAGTTTATTGGAGAGCCTATAGGTGTTATGATGTAAGGTGATAAATAGCCTAGTTTATAGGGTATTTAGCTAGTTCATGAAGATGATGTAAGTGCTATAATCGAAGTGGCTAAAAATTGAAATGTCATTATTGATGATCAAAAGCTAGTTGGTAATAGTGGTTTGTAGCAATACTCAAAGGGATGTGAGGCAGATGCATTATAATCATGATGAGGCTTCACATATGATACTTAGGAGACGTTACACACATAATCATTGGGCTTGTACTGCTATAGAGATAATTGTTAAGGTTAGGGACCTTGAAACTCACATTTCCCTCATTTATTATGGCTCAAAAATTAATGCCATGTTTGTTGCATGAAGAGGAAAAACGGCTAGTAGATGTTGGGATGGAGGATAAGGGTAGCCCAAAATTCTCTAGGAGAATTATATGCAGTGTGCCCAAATGCCAAGGTTACTATTAGTTATGTATAGGATAAGCACCACCTTATTGTGTAGGATTCTTGTTCTTATAAAGATGTGATTAGAAGATTAGATTGAAAAACTATGCAAACTAGAAACAAGAAGGAGAATGAAGAATAAACTAGTAAGGATGGAAAAGAAAGAAGAGAGTGAGAATGGAGGGAAGCAATCAAACATCGAACAAAATTCAAATTCAATATTTGTATTCACTTTAATGAGGATGAGTAAGATCGTCATTATGACAATCTTTGTCACCTTTATGGCAGCCTAGATTTCTAGGTTTGATGTGACCACGAGAATATCACAACAATGACTTATTAACAAATTTTAATATATTTACTTACCAAAATAATTTTTTTTAAAAAAATCTAAAAATGTTTTTTCTCTCTCTCTAGAATCGCTTACTAGGCATTTTCGAGACACATGACTCATTGTCTACGCGTAAATTGATTTTCAACCCTAACTTATCGATTTAAGATCAAGCATAGGTTAGGTTATAACCTAATTCCAATTAATCATCCTATAACTTGCGAACAAGATTCATGCTAAATAAGCAACCTTTTACTAATAACTATGCAGTTGAAAAATGATATTTGACCAATTTATGCAACTTAGGAATCATTTCATGCCTTGCAATTTCCTATAGATTATTAGCACTTTTCGATATGTCCTAATAATGAGACATGCAATTTATTGCATTATGTATGGAGAAAAAAGTCTTAGATGATGTCTCAACATATACATGGATCAAGAGCCAAGATGGTAAGACAATTGTTTAAATTTTGACTATTTGTGTTAATCATGCTAGGAATCAAGACACATCAAGATTACCATGAAGTGCTAAAAATTTCAGAGAGCTAGGTTTTCAATTGGTAACATTGTAAAGCAAGACTATGATGGTGCTAGGTGAAAAACATTGTTGCCTCATATCACAAGCTTTTGTGCTTTTCCTTGAGGCTTCATTGGATTTTCAACAAGGAGTTTCCCATACTTTCAAAAAGTTGAGACAATGAACATGACCGAAAAGCAATATGTTTTAAAGGCTAAAAAAGATATGAGAATATGTGGATTATTGGCTATAGATGAATGTGTTTCTAGCATATTTGATGGATTGTCTTATGTAGATAAATTGGTTGAAATTTTATCTATATTGAAATTTGAGCAAAAAATTCAAAATGATGTGATATAAATATATTCTTTGGACATGTACTTGAGATTGCTAACTTTATGATGCAAGAGGGTCTATGCTTTGATAATAGGGCTGAAGCTAAGGTCAAAACAAAGTTTAAGTTAGTTGATAAGAAAGTAAAACCAATTGTAGTGCTATTTTCTTCAGACAGTGAGATAGAACAATTAACTTAGCATCTTGACAATCGAGATTCAGTGTGTGTGAATGTACTTGATTTTTCTTTTCCATATTTGAAACCATACTTTAATATTCCATGTATGCAAGTGCATTTTAATGGAATTTTCATGAAGTGAACTGGAGAGAGAGAAAGAGGAGAGATAAGATTGCAAGAAAGAGAGAAGAAGAGTGTAGAGGAAAGAGAAAGTCTAGTCAAGGAGAGAGAAAGACTAGAAATGGAGAGAGAAAGAGAGGACATTAGGAAAGAGATGGCTGGTAGCCATGAAAGGATAGAAAGAGAAAGATGAAACAAGAAAAGACACTTGTACTCAATCATCAAAATCATTATCCAAGTCATAACCATAATCATATGCATCCAACTCCGCTTCTAGTTGATGTTGTTCCTGATTGAGTGTGAGCTGATGCATATCCTCAACTAATCCATAATAAACATGATCAAGAACTTCAGAGTCTTTATTTTCAGCATGGGCATATTCTTCATTAAATGGTCCAAAAGGCTAATCACTTACCAATTGATCTTCATATACATTGTCTTCTACTAGAGGATCAACTTGTTAATCAACTTGGTCTTCTTCATATGGTTTATCTTCATATTGGTCATTAGCCTCTTCATGCTCTTCCTCTTGCCCATCATAGAACCCATTCTCCACTTCAGCATCATCATTACCTTGAAGAAACAAAGAATAGCATTGCAGTTGGTTGATTCCCATTGATTTGCTATCCAAGATCTCTAGAATAATCCTCTTCATCCTGGCTTTGTACAAAGTATACTTGCTGTCTATGATTTACTTTTGCAAATTTAGACATAAGACTAGCATCAAAATTTTTGGAAGAAATCACATCTTGTAGAGAAGGTTGAGCACTATCCTTGAAGTGATTGCAACAAGTAGTAATTAATGCAAGCATTTTCTTTTTCCATGAAACATGCTTCAACAAAAGATTTATAGCCATCTCTACACAATGACAAATATCCTCATGGTAGATACAAAGACACATCAAGATGAATGCAATATATTCCTCTATCTTGCTAGAACATTTTCCAAGAAGTTTGACCAATGAGAGCATATTAATATCCAAGATTTCCCATGCTAGGTGTTCTAATGAAGCCCATGATTGACTACTAACCAATGGAGGTGTATAAACCATTGTAGCCCAGTGATTAGCATCAATCTCAACAAAGAGAATAGAAAGAAATACCAATTCATATTCAAATTACTGATGATGAGATGATTGATTAAGCAATGATACCAACCAATGTAATGTATCCCTGCCTTAAAAAGACTATAGAAGAATAGTACCACTACTGTAAAAATACTTCATTCATGCCCACAATTAGCTTGCAGCTCTAGTTTTTCCATGGTTAGTAATCCCAACAATATAAGTTTAGCTTCAACATTACATATACATCCTTGTAAGATAATGTTATCATTGAGATTTATAAGAGCCTGCATTACACCTTGCTAAACCAACTGAGAAGTATGTGGTTGCAACTGATGGATAAGTACTTGCTCAACCAACCTCACATCTATTACTTATAATGCCATTCGTCATAAGTCATAGAAGCATGTGCCAAAGTACCTATAATGTCTACCAAAGGAATATCCAACCTATTAGAACCAACATCTCTAAGTAGACCCATAGTACTCACTTTCCTTGCTAGTGGAAAGTGCACTCCTCCAGTACCTACATGTACTAAATCAACCAAAACTTTTGATTGAAAGCTCTGATTGACAAAAATTTTAATTCAAATCAGAGCTAACACTTTCCTCTTAAAACATAGCACTTATTAACAATAAGTTTTAGAGTAGGTAAAAAGAAAAATGATAGCCCAAAGTTGACAGACTGAAATTGTCCACAATGTACCCTATTTGAATGAGTCTATAAGATGTCTATGAATTCAACTTTGATCTTTTTGAACCTTGTATACTCACAAATAGAACTAAGGGCACTCTATAGGGTACCAAGACATTAGTTTATGATCAATGAAAAGTGAACTAAGTCCCAAACTATCCATTTTAATGGCTGCAATGAAGGAGTAATGCCCTGTAATCACTGCATGAATGGGATCACTGCCAGGATGAATCAACCAATGCCAACTTAAGCATTTGCAATGCCAACATGAGCATCATCTTATCACCATTGTCAACCATAACAAGGCATTGCTGTAGACAAATCGGCATAAGCATTTAAGTGGCTAACTAAAGATCCCGTGCCCAGCATAACCCATGTAACAAATAATGCTTTAAAATCTAAGAACTCGGAAAAGAGTAATGACTTTCCAACTTGTTGTCATCAAAAGCCCCAAACTGATAGCTATGGTTGGAGCTTATCATTGAGCATTCAACATTAGAGAATGCCTCTTGGTACTTCAATTATTGAAGAAGTTGAAGAAGAAAATATTTGATGATTCCATGCTTATTTCAATAAAAGAAGCTTCACATTGCTTCAATGGAAGAGAACTAACCTTTAATGTATGAGCTTCAATGTTGGCCATAAAGAAGCAAATCATGTAGAATCCTTGCAATGAGTAGACTTCAGCTTTCTTTATACTTCAAAAACAAAGAATGTCAAACTTGAAGAATAATCCCCAAATTTATCCCCCATGAAAACTTGATGAGTTGAAGAAAGCTCCAATGTCTTTAATCTTGCTCAAATCTTGAGAGAATCTTGCTGTCGGTGAACTCAGATATGAAATGAAGCAAAAGCCCTTTGAAATTGAAAAGCTTTGTTCAAGCTTTAATGGATGCCCATAGACTGTACAGTTAGGGTTTGGAGAAGAAGAAGACGCCCATGTTTGAGGCAATAGAAAGCTCCATAGCTTATCAAGGATGCTGATCTTGATATGAATGAAGAATAGAAGTGATCTAATCAACCTCTCCATGAGAGTTTGATGCTGTCTAGAATAGCAAATCGGTGCAAATTTTGAGTTGTTCTTCTGCTAATGTGGCACCACCAAGACAGGGAAAAATGGTATGCAGTTTGTTGTACTTGATGCCTAGAAGCCTTCTACATAGTCCATTGTTGGAGAGAGGCAAGATTGAAGGAGAAATATAAAGTCGAAGGCTAATGGTTCCATGGAAGTCATAGACATGAAGAAGGAGAAGCTCTTTTCCAAAAAGTAACCACAGTTTATTCTTCTCTTAAGCCAGTTAACCCCTATTTTTCCAAGTTACCTTCAAAATAACTTGTAATGGATGCATGACCCGCCATTTTAGCCACGGTTTGGCCAAATCTCTTCAAGATCTTTGTCACAGACCCACATTTAGTCTCTGCTCCAAGTAGAACACTTGCAAGTACTTGCCATGTGGCTCCTGTACTTGTTATCCAATATTAAATGGTGGAAAATGAGAGAAAATATGACTGAAATGAGAAAATCAAATGGACCAAAAGCCTAAGCTCCGATACCACTTATCATGAAGTGAACTAGAGTGAGAAAAAGAGGAGAGAGAAGACTACATGAAAGAGAAAAGAAGAGTGCAAAGAAAAGAGAAAGTCTAGTCAAGAAGAAAGAAATACTAGATATGGAGAGAGAAAGACAGGAAAGTAGGAAAGAGATGGCCAGTAGCCATGAAAGGATAGAAAGAGAAAGATGAAACAAGAAAAGAAACTTGTATTAATGTCAAAACTAGATACAAAAACTGGTTACAAAATGATTGGTACCTTCATCTTTTATACCTACCCCTCTGTACCCTATTTTCCATCTCTTACAGGAATAACCACAATTTAAGCTAATTCTTTGCAAAGAGAGCTATCAATTATTGAAATTTATGCATATATCCCTTTTGCAAAAAAGACATCATTTATGAAAATATTTTTTTCTTGAAATATAATTTTAAATATGAAAAAATAATTTTATATTTTTAAATCATTATTTAATATTTTTATATAATCAATCTATCTTAGAGGTTAATAATTATTTTTTATGATTTTTTATATAGAAATATAAACTCCTTTCATTTTTAAAATATTGTTAAAAATTTTAAATAACATTTTAGTCTAATATTTATTATAATCATAAATCCAATAATATTTTTAGTTCTACTTGATTATTTTAAATATTGAAGCTACTTTAATTATATTTTTAATTTTATCATATTGAACTTTCTTGAAATTTTGACATTATTTTGATTATATTTCTAAATTAAGAAATTAGTGAGTTTAAAAAAATAAGGTGTACATTATTTTTTGCAAAAAAATATTTTTTAAAAATAAAATAAAGAAAACAACAAGATTTATTAATGAAAATAAAATAATAATGTATCTTGATCATATTTACGATCATATTTTTTGCATTAGGGTTGGTTAAGGGTCCTTATATATCAATACGGTTACGAGAGACCATTATGGATGTCAAGAAGAGTGAAAAATAAGAGATTTCGATACAATGTTGATGTGGGAACTGTCACTAATTCTCTTTTTGTAGAATTTCTTTACCTCAAGTTCATTAATTCTCAGTCTCTCTCCCTCTAAGAGTAGATTTGTTATCATTGTGTGTAGAAAATGAGGAACATGGCCCTCATTTAAAAAGTTTAGAGAGAGAGAGAGAGAGAGAGAGAGAGAGAGAGAGAGAGAGAGAGAGAGAGAGAGAGAGAGAGAGAGAGAGAGAGAGAGAGGGAGGGAGGGAGGGAGGGAGGGAGGGAGGGAGGGAGGGAGGGAGGGAGGGAGGGAGGGAGGGAGGGAGGAGGTTCGCCTTTTTTTAAAGGGTTTAATAACATGAAACTATTTTTGTTTTATTATGTAAGAAGGGTTTTTTAATCTTTTAGTTAGTTGATATAAGAAAATGAAATTTTAATTAAATTAGTGCAAATGTTTCTACTTTGGTTTCTTTTTCTTTTGAAATAAATACAAGGGAGGATTTTGTTTTTTATTATATTAAAAAGGGGGGAGGAGATTTGTTGAAGGATTCCTAAAGGGAGAAGGGGGATTTACTTTTTTCTATAGGGCCACTAAGGTTTATATATGTATGTATGTATTTATTTATTTTCATGGGAGGCGCTAACGGCGGGCTCCTCCTATATTTCAAGGCTTTAAGCATAATGCTTTTTAAAATTATACACACACACACACACACACACACACACACACACATTTCTTTTATATAAATGTTATTATTATTATTTTTTCAATTTTAAAAATCAAGCTTTTAGGTTTTAAAAAATAGAAAAAAATTAGTTAAAACCTTTCACAATCAAAAGAGATCCCCATGTTTCTCTTAAGATGAACTACATTTACTTGATTTAGAAAAATTGGGTATGTTACATTTTCCTCCCCTTAGAGAAATTGAGATGTCGTCATCTTAAGAGAAACTTGGGGTGTTTTTTTTTAATAGAATGGATTCCTCAATCTAGGTTGCATCTGATTTTGGAAAGTCCTTCCATATTCCCATAAAGTACAATTTCTTAAGGGTTTTTCCCTAATTTCTAGGATTCTTTGAAGTTGGACTTCAAGGGTCCCTTGGGTTGGTATTAGAATTTTCTCAATATCAAGAATATGCACCAGATTGGAAACATAAGATTTTGGCAAGTGTATATGGAATACATTGTAAATCTTGAAATTAGGAGATAGAGTTAGCTTGCATGCATGTGTGCCAAGGCATTTTATGATTTTATATACCCACAATATGTGGGACTAAACTTTTTGAATTTTAGGAACACCATATCACCTTCTTTAAAGATTCAATCAATCATCTTTCGATCTATGTAGGCCTTTTGCTGATCATGGGCTGCTTTTATATCTTGCTAGATTTCCTTGATCTGCTCTCGGGCGTCATCTGAAATTCTTTTAGAACCTTCTACCTTTATGGTTGGATTGGAGAATTTTAGGGGAGTTAAGCACTCTTGCTCAAATAATGCTTGGAATGGGATCATTCTGATGCTTTGCTGGAATGAAGTATTGTAAGTGTACTCTACCAACGAAAGGTATTCAATCTATTTCTTTGGCTTCTAGCTACAATAAGCCTTCAAAATATCCTCCAAGGCTTGATTTACTCTTTTAGTTTCTCCATCAATTTGTGGATGATATGTTGTATTGAAGCATTGTTGAGTTCCAATGGCTTAAAAGAGACTAGCCTAGAATTTGGAGGTAAAAAGATTATCATGATCATTGATGATCCTTCTTGGGAGCCCATATAGTTGAAATATCTCATTGATGAAGATTCTAGTAGTGTTGAAGCTTTATGGGCTTATTTTAATGAAATAATATGAGCTACCGTAGTAAGATTCCTTACCGCATTCAGAGTTTTGGTATATCTTGGATGTCCACCTATAGGGTTGTAATGAGTTTCCAACAAAATTTTATTTCTTCAACTCCCAGCTTTTGCATACATAAGTTCTTTATTGTGATAATACAATAGCTCATTTGTGAGACAATCCTTAAACTTGGCCTTCTCTTTTGGGATTTTCTTTTCTAGATAGATAACCCTTTTCACTTCCAAGTAATCTGGATCTTTAGGGCTATAGCCATTGCCTCCCAAATGGAGTTACTAGGCATTGAGATGAGGCTTGCATGACTCTCTTGCCTTGTAGGGTCCTCAATTATTAGAGTATGTAGGAAGGCCTTCTAAATGAGAGCATTCACCACCACATTCTCTTTACCAAGGTGGATCTCCAAGTCAATGTAAGAGATGAGGAATATGGGAATAAAATAATGGATGAAAATACCTGGACACTAGTAGTGGGTATATAAGATGTAAGGGACTTGACATTTTTCCTCACATTTGATTATAATAACAAGTCTTCTTCATCTTCTCTCTCTCTCCAGCTTTCATGGCTTCCTTCCTTCATTTCCTATATTTCTCTCTCTTCTTTTAGTCTTTCTCTCTCCTCATCACTCTCTTTCTCTCTCTTATGCTTCTCTTCTTCTCTCTCTTATACAATCTTCTCTCTCCTCTTTCTCTCTCCCCAGTCCTCTCCTTGTCAATTGGTATTAGAGCCATAGGTTCTTGATCCAGTTGGCCAACATTCCATTAGGTTATCATTTTTCAATCACACACAGAGATCTAAGAGCCACACGTACACAGGTACAGACATGACATGGAGTAGTAGTGGAGTTACTAAGGATCTTTGGGGACCACAAGGACTATAGTTTAGGAGTATTAATGGTGTCATAGACCAAGTTTGGAGGCTAGAAGACCGAATTTAGCAGCTCGTGGGTCATTTTTGGCCAATTTTGAAGGTATTTTCCTTAAAAACAATGCTAAGTGGAGTAGAAGAGGGTAAAGTCTTGGTTACTTTTGAGGAAGAGCCTTCTCTCTCTTCATTCTGAAGCTCCTATCAAGCTTCCATGGAGGAAAACCACCCTAGATCTTTTCTCTCCCACCTCTACTGATCAGATGGCTTTTACCAGAGCTTCCTAGGGACCTTGAGCTTCATTCCAAGCAGTCATTTGTTCATTTTCACTTTGCCTTGGCCTGCAAGAGGCAACTTGAAATTCATAACGCAGTTCACGCTGCCATATATGGGCAAAAATCACAGCACTCCTCAACTCCAACTCATGAGAAATGGCCATTCCTACCTTCTCCAGCAAGTTGTGATCAGTCGGAAGCTTTCTTTCATCATTCTTGGACTCTCTTGAATCTCTAAAACCCTAGACAAGTGTAGGCTAGGACAGGCATGAAATTTCTCTCTAAGCTCTTCAAATCTTGAGGGATTTTTCTTATTTTGGTCAGAGGAGCTTGTGGCTAAAGATACATTTGAAGATTGGAGCATCAAGAAGCATGGATTTGAAGGAGGAAGCAAGAATGGAAGCATTGTATTTGGGGTAGCCATGTCCATAGTGCAAGAACCTCAAGATTCTTCAAGTTACCTTCAAGTTTTGGTCCTGAGGCTTCAAGATTGGAGTCTACACAACCATTTAAGCTTACTTACAAGTTCGGAAGAGCCTTTGCGCTTGGAAGGCATTATGGGGTACATTTATGGAAGATCTCCCTTCTATGCCCATCAATGCAAGTTGTGAGCTATTAAGAGGTCAATCCTTCCATTCCAATTGAAGAAATTTTCTTTTTGAGCTCAAAGATTCCTCTCTTAGCTGAGCATTGCAACCATGGAGTTTATTGGAGTATAATGGAGCATCTTGGAGCACTCAAGAAGGGCTCAATCATTGTTTGATTGCCATCTTCATCAAGCATCATAAGGTACTTGGTTCTTGAACTCTTATTCTCTCAAATTCATCCTCTTGTTGAGCCATAATCAATTACTTGAGAGAATGTAAGAGCTCAAGTAGGCATTAGGAGATAGATTTGATGCTTGTCTATTGTCCAATTCTTCAAAGTCATTTTACTTCACTCTCATTGCATTAGAATGGGTACATTCATGTTGAAATCTCATTGAGGATTATTGCTTCTACTTATCTTAACCAATCGAGTTGTTGCTTCTTGACTGATCCACTTAAATCATTAAAAAATCCATTGTTTAAGGGTAAGTTAGCAATGAGTCACTGCTTGGTAAGCCCTACCCTAGATCCCAATTTTCCATTCCATGCATTTCATGAAAAGGTTCAATTCCTACTTCCAAATGCATCTCACGCTGGGTGTTTAATTAATAAATGTCTACCATGTATATTCTGGGTTAGGAAAAGCCCAATGCGAGGCAAGGTGGCAAGACAAAAGAGTGGTGACACCCCCTTGCCAGCAAAGACCTTGAAGGGGTGCAAAACCTGGTGTGGGGGGAACTTTGCCCACCTTTCGGTGATCCGGAGCCGAAGTTTACTTGCAGGTGTAGGTACCCTCTTGAAGAACTAAGATATTGACTTGGACTAATGTATGAGATGTATTTGCTAATGTATGGATGTACTTACTAATGTACACCTGTACAGGGTGTATTCACATGCATGGATGTACTCTTGGCTGAAAATGTATGGAAAATACTATTGAGGATGTAATTGTAGACATGAGAATGCATATGCAATCAATGGCAGTTGATACAATGCTCGGAATGTATAAGAGATGCTTATGCATGGGGAATTATGCTAAGAGATGCTTATGACATGCTCAGTTCAGGAATAAGGTTGCAAACAATCAATTTGGATGATTGAGCAATGTATTATGCCATGTGGGATGACCCTTCAATCGTCATGCATTGACAAGTTGATCCCTTGCAACCTCTTTCTTGAAAACCCATAGGGTGCTGTAAGCAATTTGCTTGCATTTATAGAAGTATATCTACTCCCACGGGCTAAGTTGCAGGTCTTGCAGAGTGCCCACAAGTATAACTAATGGTCTTGATAATTTTGGGAGCTCTATTTGGATTCTACAAGATACTTACAGGTCAAAACATGCCTCCTACAAGTGTAGATAGGGTGCTGGACTGCACAATACAACAGTAAATTTCTTAGTACAGTATTTTTTGTATAAACCTAGGAGTGCATGATTATGCTCAGTTCAAAGAAGGCATCTTTGGATTCCATTTTAACCAAAAAGTAGGTCAATTGGAGCTTCCTAGCTGAAGTTATGGGCAAAATAGTGACAGGTGGTCTAATGGGACTACACCTAACCATGGCATGGAATAAGGGCCAATGAAGATGTTTAGCAACAAAAAATCAAGGATACACGATAAACAAGGATTGATAGCAACCTTGAAATGGATTAGGAGGAGTATCCTCATGACATTGGAAGCCGCAGTGCTCTTAATGACACTCTATGCAAGCATTAGACAAGGCATAATCAAAGACATGCGGCTATTTTGGAAAGACAGGAGGCTGTACTTTCAAGCATAGCAAAAAACATAGAAAATCATGCTATGATGATGAAGGAAATGCATCAAATGAGAGACACCATAGATACAATTAATGCCAATTTCTCTAAGTGGTTGGATATTCAATTGAAGGGAAAAGAGCAAGAAGATCGGTAACATGTACATGCTGAAAGAACCACCTTCCTATCAGTTAATGCAAATTCTCAGGGCATTTTGGGAAGAATGGGCATTTCCAATAGTAGCTTTGAGCTTGGCGAGCTTTCTTAGAGGAAAGAGGACCCATTGGGGAATGCATCATGGGGAAATTCTCAGCTTTCATCATCCCCCATGCCTTCAGCAAAAGGTTTCATTAGTCTTTTGGCAGGAATCACTCTCATAACAGTACCATTTTTGGCACTCAAAATGATCAATTTCAGTTGGGACAGTTTGAATAGGCCACTACTCATGAACGAGACCTGAGAGATAAGATTATCTTCTCCAAATTTAATGGCCAATCCTCTACGCCATAGTTGAATTGGAAGAATGGCTTTCAAATCTTGAAGACTATTTTGATATATTGCCAAGAAATGATGACCAAAAGATCCACTTTGCCATGATCCACTTGGAAGTATTGGCTCATACATGGTGGTGATATATTAAGAAGGAAAATCAGCAAGTTGATACTTGGGATGCACTTAAAGCACTTATGGTTCAAGTTTTGTGTCTCCTATAGAGAAAGAGAAGTTTGCCTGGTAAAGCTTAGAGCAACGTGGCTTGACAATTTGGGACTACACAAATCAATTTCTTAATCTCATGATGTATGTTGAGTCCATAAGTGATGATGCAAAGTTGCATAAGTATATTTATGGCTTGGATCCTCAATTATTAGTTGATATTTCAGCGCACTCAGCTTCCAATTTTTCAAGGCTATTGAATTGGCTGAAAGATACTCTTGTAAGTGTCGTAGGGATACTTTAGTTTAGTCACAGTATGAATAGTAAAGAGGCTTCTCTCAACTATCTTTTGGGCGGCCTAGAGGGCCTACACAGTCCAATTTTAGATAATAAAGAGTTGCTGCAAAGCAGGGCTAGTTATGGTGGTGGAAATATGCCATTTAGCACCCCTAGAGTTCCCATGTATCCCACCTTCAATGCCTCAAGGCAAACCAATAATTTTAGGGTAGTAAACAATGGCACAGTGCTAAGAATAAACAAGAGGATAGCAAGAACAAGAATGTCTTAGCCTTTGGTGGTTAATGATCCATTCCCATGGATTTGTACAAAGAAAGGAAAGAAAAAGGACTTTGTTTCAAGTGTGGGGAAAATTACACAAGTGAACATGCTTCCAAATGTGCTTATAGAAATGCAAAGGCAAGAGTCCAAAGTATGTTGGTCTTTGAAGACTGGGAGGATGATCGTGAGGATGCAAGTGCCTTTGTAATCACTGCTAAAAATGATGAGGTTGATGAAGAAATTGGGTAGGAACAATTCTTTGACCCTGCAGACACCTTTCCTTTTGACCTTGGTGGTCATGTACGTGTAGATATGGGTGACAAGAGTGACTCACATGCTGTTGCCACTATTTGTACTATCTCTATGGATGCTTGGACAAGATCAAAGAGTCCTACTACTCTTCGTCTTCAAGGAAAGATTCATGGGAAAGATGTGTTTACCTTGGTAGATAGTGGTAGCATACACAATTTCATAAATAGAGCAGTCATGGATAGGCTAAAATGATTTATAACAACCACTGAGGGTGCAAGTTGCCAATGGGAGTGAAGAAATTAGTACTTAAATATGTCCAGTTGTACATATTCAGCTTGCTAAAAATTGTGGGTAGAATGTAGACTTAATTGCACTTGACATGTAGCCAATAGACATTGTGTTGGGTTGTGATTGGTTGAAGACTTTGGGCACCATTTCTATGGATTTCTCTTTGCTATATATGTAATTTTGGAGTGTTGGACAGCTTTTTCACTTGCAGGGAATCCAAAACAATAGTGAATTTCAGCTCATTACAACCAAGCAACTTAAGAAAGAGTTCAAGAAACGCTCTCAGATTTTTGTATTGCAGTTAAATAAGGAAACTACAGATCAGCCCAGCAATGTGTAAGATAATTCAGCTTTAAAGGCTCTTCTTGATGAGTACAGTTGTTTGTTTCAGCTACCTACAACACTACCTCCCAAGAGAGCGGTTGACCATTCCATTGATTTTGAACCACACTCAAAGCCAGTGAATAAGCTTTCTTATTATAGGTTGTCCAAATGTGAAAGAGAAGAAATGGCCAAGTAGGTCAAGGATTTATTGGCTATGGGTTTCATAGAGCCCAGCTCATCTCCCTATGCATCACCTATCTTGCTGGTCAAAAAGAAAGATGGCTCATTTGGAATGTCCATAGACTATAGAGATTTGAATAAGATTAGTGTGAAGAACAAATACCCTGTCCCTAGGGTGGTGGATGACTTGTTAGATGAGCTGAATGGGGCTAAATATTTCACAAAGATTGATTTGAGATCCAGCTATCATCAGTTATGCATTCCTAAAGGGGATGAGATTAAGATATCATTTAGGAATGATCGTGGGCTTTATCACCTCTTGGTTATGCCCTTTGGTTTGACAAATGCACCCACCACATTTCAGAGCCTAATGAATAAAATACTTTAGTCATTATTATTCAATTTGTGTTGGTATTTTTTGATGACATTCTCATCTACAGCCATTCATTGGAAGCTTATCTATTGCACATGAGGCAAGTATTTGATGTACTTAGACATCATAGAATCTTTAATTAAGGAGTCAAAATGTTCCTTCCTCTAGACTAAGGTAGAGTGTTTGGGCCACATAGTCAGGCAGGCATTAGAGCTAATCCAAAGAAAGTGCAATGTGTCAAAGATTAGCCTATACCTGCAAATACCACCTCTTTAAGAGGATTCTTGGATCTCTCTTTATTCTACCACAGATTTATTCGACATTACACCACTATTGTAGCTCCTCTCATTGATAGGCTGAAGAAAGAAGCATTTTTCTAGGATGCCATTGCAGATAGAGCTTTAATTAGATTGAAAGGTTTTTTTACCTCAACCTCGATTGCCTTGATTTCTCAAAGGAATTTACCATTCAGTCTGATGCTAGTGGGCAAGGGATTGGTGCACTATTGTTGCAAGAACATGGGGTGATAGCCTTTGAAAGTCGAAAAATTGCTAAAAATGAGATGGTAAGGAATGTTTATGATCAGGAAATGCTAGCTATTATTCATGTCATAAAGAAATGGCACATTACTTGTATGGCAGCAAGTTTAGAGTCAAGAGTGTGTTGAGATTGCAAGCTCAACACGTGCGGACATTGATGATGGAATGCCTAGCTAGATGGGTCCGCACATCTACACTTAGCATGTTGGTGGTCATTATGATACTCACATGGTCACTAACTTATCACTTATTATATTTAGTTTGTTACACCTATCTACAGTTGGCAAAGATATAGCGCCAGTCGATTAGTGTAGACTGTTATGCACTGTTTGACTTAGTAGGGTACTTTCCTTTATGTTGTATCTTATCTATACTTTGTGTACATTGTATAGTGTGTGAAAGAAGAAGAATAAATCAACAAGAAAACGTTTTGGCCTCCATCTCTCTTCTTGTGTTCTTGAGTGAGCTTCCTCTTGTGTATATAGTGTGTGTTTGGTGCAACAGCTCAAGCAAGTCCCCCCACCACATGATTCTTGACATGGTATCAGAGCCGTGCCACTAAGAGAGACTGATTTTGAAGGCTGAACTGAAGGAGATGAAGCAAGGTTCAAGAAAGAAAGCAACGGGAAAGAAGCTCTCCCATTCTTCCACTCTCTCTCTTGGATAGTGTCTATGGAGGCATCGGAAGCAGGGTAGAGTGAAAATCTCAAATTGCCGAGAGATTTGGTGTGTGACCAGAGCACTGTATATTCTATAGATTGGTCCTAAAGGGTTTTCCCACAGTTCTTTTTGGCATCTAAGGCCATTTTAGGCCTCGTTTTAGATCCGCAAAGTTGCGGACAACAGTTTCAGGGTACACTGATTTCGACTCTATTGACCGAAAGTGGGTGCATAGGTTATAGATTTTGAATCTATAATTTTTGAGGTATTTTCCAAGAAGCAAACATAAGGTTCATTTGCAAACAGGTTGTAGATTACATGTAATATTGAGCAATCAGTGAAAAAGGTTGCTTGGTGTATTGCTGTGCACTTGTTGTGAAAGGTTGTAGAAGAATAGCTTGTTGTGTTGTATCGTTTTTTGTGATAATGGCAGAGAACAGTGAAAATCCCATTATTAAGAAGCTCGACAAGAAGAACTACCCTTCATGGAAGTTTTTTGTGACAAACTTCCTCATTGGAAAGAGCCTTTATGAGTTTGTTTCAGGTGAAGAAAAGGAGTCAAAGCTAGGTATCTCTCCGACTGCAAATGAATTAAAAGCATGGAAAGAATGGAATGCAAAAGACAAAAATGTGATGTACTGGCTATCTGCAGTCATTGATAATACAATGTTGGGACATTAGGAATGCAGAAAATTCACATGTAGCTTGGAAAATTTTTGAGAACATGTTTTCAATAAATAGAAAGGCACAGAAGATTCAACTCAAGCAAGAGTTGAATACCTTAAAGAAAGGAAAAATGTCTGTTAATGAGTATGTTTTGAAGGTGAAAAGCATTGTAGATGCTTTACCAACGATTAAAGCAATGCCTGATGATGATGATTTGGTTTCATTCACTTTGAGTGGCCTTATTAATGAGAAGGAATGGAAATCATTTGTTACTTCAGTATATGTACGGAAGCCATTTCCAGATTTTAATGAGCTGATCTCTCTCATGATTACTGAAGAGATCAATATGCAAGGTGACTCATTGGAAAAAAATGGTGAACAGGTCCAAGCATTTTACTTAAGTTTAGGAAGGGGACGTGGTAGATCCTCTTCAGAGGCCATGGTATGAGATGTGCTGGCGATAACCAGCAAAACAGGTTCAATCAGCAATTTGGTGAAACGTAGGTTTCAGAAGGCCAAGGAAACTTTAGAGATAGGGGAAGCTCTAGAGGAAGAGGCGGATGGTAGAATAGAGGTTTAGGAAATTCTACTATTTTTTGCCATTATTGTGGCAAGACAAGTCATATTGTAGCCCATTGTTATGCTAAGAAGATGATATTCGCAGTGGTAAATTGTAGCAAGGAAACTATGCATTGTCTTCACGACAGAATGAAGACAAAAATGAGTGTCTATTTTTTATGCAGCATATGACGAATGCAATTACAGGAAAGGGGACACATGATGATATATGATATATCAACTCATGTGCATCTAATCATATGACCAGTCATGTTGAATGGTTTGGAGAGATGCAGGACTTACAAAATCCAGGTTATGTGCAAAGACAAAGAGTCTGATAGATGGCCAGACAAAGAGTCTGATAGATGTATTACATGTGCCATGAATCACAAAGAATCTAGTGTCTATTGGCCAAATAGTAGAGCAAGGGTTGTAGGTTTGATTCAATGCAAAAGGTTGTTTTGTAGAAGACTTTAATGATAAGTGTAGGTTGGTCGCAAAAGGAAGTAGAGTTGGTCGCATGTTCACTTTAGATGCTGGAATTCCTATAATGGATGCTGCTATGTATGCTAAAGGAAAAGGAGTGGTTGCAGACATTGAAATATGGCATAAATGTATTGGACATGCAAATGTGCAAAGGCTAACATTAATGCAGTCTAGATGATTGGTTATAGGTTTGTTGCCTTCTTTTAGAGTTGCAGAATTTCATAAAGTTTGTGAAGCATGCCAATTTGGTAAGCAGGCAAGATAACCCTTCTCGCATGACAGAGAAGTGAGTAGAAATATACCTGATGAGTGCATACAGATGTTTGGGGGCCTACACAGAATGTATCTCTTGATGGCAGCAAATACTTTGTCACATTTATTGATGACTATTCAAGGAAGCTATGGATATATTTTATGAAGGAAAAGAGTGATGTATTTGAGCACTTCAAATCTTTCAAGGCAACTGTTGAAACATAAACATGCTTGAAAGTGAAGTGCTTGAGATCATATGGAGGGAGAGAGTACACCTCTAATGAGTTTACTAGCTTCTTGAGGACTCATGGGATAAAGAGGCAATTTATTTGTAGGTATACCCCACAAAAAATGGGATTGCAGAAAGAAAAAATAGGCATATTGCAGAAGTCGCACAAGCATTAATAACTGAAAAGAATATGCGAAAGCAGTTTTGGTTTGAAGCTGTCCATATTGCTATCTATATTATGAAAAAAACCCCCACAACTGCATTTCATGGGATGACTCCTGAAGAAAGCTTTACTAGTAAGAAGCCTGATGTATCACACTTGAAGGTATTTGGTTGTGTTGCATATGTTCATGTGCCAAATGAGCTACAGAAGAAGCTTGATCTAAAGGCTAAAAAATGTATTTTTATTGGATACTCTTTAGTGCAGAAAGGGTATCGTTATTATAACCCTGTCACAAGTGAGTTTAGAGTGAGCATGGATGTTATTTTTTATGAGATGAGTAGTTGGTATGCACTTGCGCAATGAAAGCCTCGAGTGAGGACATCACTACCCATCCAATTGCAGTACCGGCCATAAGTAACGTATTTCCAAATTGATGAATGCTTGCTTTGATTCTTGCATTAAGTACATTAGGCCCCATACTATGCTACACAAGAATAGGTCTTCAAAAAGGATAAATTTCATTTCATGTATTCAAAACGTGGAGTTTGTAAAGTGCATCTAGATGCTATGCCATAAACTCTCACATAGCATAAAAGCCTTCCAAGGTGTTGTAGACTCTCTTTTTTTGAAAAATAATAGTTAAGTAATTTACCACACTGAAAGTACATTGAGCTTGCATGCTTGATAGATCACATGGTAAGTAATCTATACTGGAGGTTATTCAATCTCGAAACTCTAATGCATAGTTAACACAAACAACAATCATAAGGATTAGAATTAAGATGCCTCGAGACTCATCGAATAGCAACTATGTTAATCAATCCTATTTGGGGTTGGGCTAGATGCAACAACAACTCCAGGGCTAATGAAGAGCTCAAGGAATTAGGAAACCCTAAGTCAAAGGAAAGATCGATGCTTTTGTACTTGTTGGGAAGAGGGTTGGGTTATTGATCAACATAAGTGGCTATTAGGACTTATGTCTTGTACAGTGTTTGAAACCTTAATATATGCCTTAGTCAAAAGAAGGGTGTGCTAAGTAAATTTTACATGGAAGTGCTCCTGATTCCAGGGGGGAGAGGAAATACACGATGGAAAGGTCACTGCGACTATTCCCACAATGTTTGGAAAAGGATGCCATTGTTTTTGTTGATTGATCAAACAACGTCCTAGTAAACGCTTTTGCATTAAGTTGAATGTTAGGATGTGATTTGGATGAATATTCCAAGTGCTTGTGTTTGATGGTAAATGCATGGTAGGGGTCTGTGATGACAAGTTACCATGGGAATAAAGGAATGTTCTCTTGGAAGATGATATTAGGCTGATTGCCTTGATTGTGCTTGATTCTTAATTAGATTAATCAAGGAAGGATATTTTGCACGGGTGGTTCATCTCCAAGGTCACGCCATGATTCAACCCAAGAGGGCATTGCTCAATTCACAGGACAAAGATCTAGTGGTGAAAAGGCCAACCACGGAAGTTGTGTCTCACTCATAAGTTGCTTGGGGTTAGTGGAGCTCTGGACACCCCTTGTCTAGTTTGGAATGGAGTTGTAGACTACCGTGAGCCCAACATCTAGGGTGTTGGAAGATCCTATTCTAGATAATGGATGGAAATTATGGTGCCATGTGATTTGGACTGGGTACTTCTTTTGGACATAAGGGATACATAATTTCTCCTGTATGGGCACAAGACAAAGAGTAATTGAAAAATAAGTTAAGGAACTTGTTTGTCAAAAGAATTGTTTTTTGTGTTTTCATGTCAATGCTATAAGCTACGTGTGCAAACCCTGTTTCCTAAAAGGCATAATTAAGGAAATTGATTTTGAATGTCACACATAAATGTGATATGACCTAATTAGAAAAACTAAAGCTATCAAGGGAAGTGGGTGGACAGAACCTCGATGTGTTCGTCTTATGGCAGGGTGGTCCCAGAGAACTGGGAGGCTTCTCACAAGGTTTTACCTTTAAGTATCGTGTGGCTAGAACTGGATTAATGCCGTTTTAGGGGATCGGAATGGGACTATGACCTACGGGTAGAGAGGTTGAGTGGTGCATCCCTGTCATTTCCCATTCTCTTGGAACGAAGTGCGGCATGGGTCAGCTTTAGCTTGGGTATCTCTGCATAAAGTAGGATGTCCAAAACCCAACACTAGAATGCTAATAGGAGACCTTGACCCCTAGGAACCCATATATTTGATCGATCCTAGTGGGTTCGACCATGAACGTTCCGTTGCGAGGCACGACTTGGGAAACCCTAGGCGACAAACCCTAGAACATTCCATGGGAGTGTGAGGCAACAATGCTTAGATTCATTTCTCGATGGATTGCTAAAACGTGCTTGGACAACAGATAGGTGAGACATTATAGGTAGGGTCTTAAAAACCCTAGCTTGGCACACAGTCCGTTAGGTGGAGGAAGCTCTACTTCTTCCCCCCCTCCAATCAGTACCTCCACTTTGAGTGGAGCTATAGTCCCAGTAGTTCAAACCCCTGCAGCGAATCCGCTTGTTACCATGGCGGCACAACCTATTGCTATACCTGCTGGAATGGCGGATTTGTGAGCTTTAGGTTTTCCCCTACCCATCTTTAATGGGTTAGTGGAGGAAGATGTGGAATTGCACATTAAAACAAAATCTAGAAGTTGATATTCAACTTTCAGATTCAAGATGAAGGACATTTAATGATGTTCTTTAACATGACTCTCAAAGAAAGAGCTGCAATATGGTATCACGACCTAGAGACCAGAACCATAGCCACTATTGATTTATTATTTGAAGCCTTTCAAAGGGAGTTTGCCCCCTAAAAGGGGCGGTCAATATTGGCTATATGTGCTAAATGTGACATATCAAGAGCCACACGAGGATATTCGAGCATATGCCAAGAAGTTTAAAGAGGTCTTTTGCAAATTGGAAGCCTCTGTCCCTATCCTAACAGCTACCCAATTGCAATATTTTTTGCCTGGTCTGGATTTCAACATTCACATGTAGTTGAGTAGTGTCACTTTGTCAGATGTAGACATTGCCATTAGATGATCACAAGAAATAGAAGACCGATTACAAGCGGCCTATGCCTCTTGAACCAATCTTAATATGGGTCTAGTTTTGGAAAATAATTTGGCATTGACCAATGGCAATGGAAGTCAAGGGATAGCTAGGACTAACCCAAATGTGAGAGGAAGCATGGTCCAAAATGTGCCTTTATTGCCAACTCCTCCCACTGTGACTATGCCTATGGCTAGTTAGATGGCTCCACCAAATGTTGGAGGCTAAGCATCAAACCCTGACATTGTTCCTGTGAGTCAGCAACAACCAATGCCCAATCAAATTGTTAGGCCAATAGAACGATGGATAGACAATCATGGCTATGACTCAAGTGCATTGATTGTCCTTAGCAAAGTTAAGGATATGATGAAGCACTACACTAACATGATTTTTGAACAATATCGGCAAATAGATGTTGATGCCAATTTCCTTAAAAAACAACAGAATCTGATAGGAAGTAGACGTTCTGAAGAGGGTGAGAAGTTTGGCCATTTGGCTGCCACCTGTTCGAGTAAGATTAGCTCTCTCCAACAAGGTAGTAGACAGCCACGTCTTATTAACCACTGTGCGCAAGGGAACAATCTTTAGTGAGATGATGGGCCAAAACAAATACTTCAAATAGGTAGGGCTACTATAGAGAAGCTCCCTAGTGGCAATGGAGTCAACCTCATTGAGGCTGTATGGGTTAATGGAACTGAAGCTTCTAATCTATAGGCCATTATGAGTGGTTAAAAGGGTAGAGAAGGCAACAAGGATAATGTAAAACCTCTTGATGGAAACCCTAAGCAAGATGACAAAGGGACGCAAGTCCTTAACCTGACATGGAAGGGTAATCTTTAAAACCTATAGAGAGTAAAGCTGACACCAAGAAGGATAGAGAATTACCAAGGAGAAGGCAAAAGCTAAGAAGGAAGCACCAAGGCCAGTTCAATGACTGAAAGAGAGAATGTTCTAGCAAGAGAAGAGAGCTCTAGCGAATTATCACAAATTCAATTTTGCAAGCTCCCTTTGTGAAGTTAAACCAGACGTGAATCTCTTGCAGATGATTAAGCTATCTCCAGGAGTGTGCAAGGAATTTAAAAAGATCCCGCATACTGGGTATATCATGGAACCTTTGGGCATAGCATGAGTAGGAGATGATTAGTGGAATCATGTTGAAAAAAATTTCCCAAGGGTTGCAACCTATGTTGATGGAATACTAGAGAGGTGCCAATCGTCTGGTAGTAGATGCATATCCTGAGTCTCCTCAAAGTGAGAGAGCTCCTCTATCCTCTATGGAATTAGATACATTAGAAGATGTATCTGCTAGTGAGACATCATCAAGTGATGAATCCAGAGAAGGGTCCACTATAGAGGACATCTATCAAATAAATTTGAATGAGCCAATAGAAGCTCAAGTTAGGATAAGAGACATGGATGTGATTGAGCTAGATCTTGGTATGCCAAATGATCCGTGGCCAATTAAATTAGGATCCATGTTTAATGTGGAGGAAAGGAAGGACTATGTGTCCCTTATCCAAGAGTTCCACGATATTTTTGCTTGGAGTTATGATGAGCTGAGAGGTATTCCTCCTAGCCTGGCTATTCATACCATTTCTCTAAAGGAAGCTAGCCATCCTATGCATTAGAAAGTAAGGCGTATGACTTTCAAATTGTGGGACGGGCTCTTTGAGGAGTTACAAAAATTGTGACAAGCTGGTTTGATCTTCCTTGTTCAGCATACCGAATGGTGTTCACCTATTGTTATCAGCAAGAATAAAAATAATCAAATCTGACTTTGCCTTGACTTTAGAGAGCTGAATAAGCAAACAGTTAAGGAATACTATCCGTTGCCCTTTATTGACCAAATTTTGGACCAGTTAGCAGGTTGGGAAATATATTCGTTTATGGATTCCTTCATGGGATAAGCCAAATGGAAATTGCAGAAGAAGATAATCTCAAAACAACTTTCATTACTATCTTTGGTACCTTTGTGTACCATGTGATGGCCTTTAGTTTATGCAATGCACCTGGTTCATGGCAAAGAACAATAGACAAGACCTTTGGTGACATCTCCCGAAAGGAGTTGGAAGTATTTATCGATGACTTGGGTGCAACCACCATAAGAGAAAGGCAATTGATTATTTTAAGGAAGTGTTTTGAGCACTGCAAACAATTCTGCATAGCTCTTAACCCACAAAAGTGTGTCTTTGGGGTGCCTTATGGGCTATTGCTAGGCCATTGGTTAGTTCAATAGGGACCGCAAAACTGACCCTGAAAATATCAAGGTCATAGTCACCATAAGTCCGCCACACACTCCCAAAGAAGTACACAGCTTTCTGTCATATGTAGGGTATTATCGGAGGTTCATAAATGCTTTAGCAGAAAGAATGTTATCACTAATGAATTTATTATTCTTTAGCTGTCTATTTGTATGGAGTGAACCTTGTAAGGTAGCTTTTGATGATGTGAAACATGAGCTAGTAAAAGCACCAGTTTTAAAAGCACTTAAAAGGGGCAAAGTATTCTATATATTTTCAGTAGCCACCATGCATACTATTAATTGTTGCTTATCCCAAATTTGGGAGGAAAAATGGTATCATCTGATCGCCTTTGCTAGTTGGAATTTGGGCATATAAAAAATAAACTATACCTATATGGAGAAGTTGCACCTTGCAATGGTATTTGTGACTAAAAATTTCAGGCAGTACATCCTCTATGGGAAGGTAGTTTTCTATATAAAGGTAGAAGGACTTAGATTGTTGATGAACAAGTTACAGCCGCTTGATCGTTTGGCAAAGTGGTTAATCACTTCGCAAGAGTTTGATTATGAGATTAAGAGTAAGCCATCGAGGTTGCAGGGTATTTTGGAATGGCTTGTGGATTTCGGGGAGCCAAAGCAAACTTTATATAATGAAGCAAATTATTAACATAAGAGCCTATTACAAGTATAAATCTTGTAAATACTTGAGCCAAGAGAAAGAGGGATTTAGGGATTTGTATAAAAAGGTAAGAAGTGCTAATATAGCATCATTCTCTAGCACTATCCTAATTTTTTCATTGTTATCTTTCATCTTCTTGTACTTGGCTTGCAACTCATGGCTATGTTGTGCTATGGTAATAGAAGATGTTCCATGGCATGGCCATGCTTGTATCTCAGTTTGGTATATTTCTTGTTATGTGTAACTTGGAGCATTTTGGATTTCCAGTTCATTTTCATTGTTAGATTAGTCTCTCTTTACATTGGTATGAGAGCATTAGTCTAGATCCTTGTCAGGAGTCATTTTCTTGTACTTGATCCAGTTTCATAGACTAGGGAGTGGAAACTGCAGCTAGATCTAAGTTACAGGACTTATTTTCTTCATAACCGGAGTTATACTTGAAGATATGTTACAAAAAGTGACAAAGATGGTGATTCTTGGCATGACCCTATGAAAAATGGTGGGCTCCAACCAATTTGGCAACTTGTGATCAAGTTCTGGACCAAAATTTGGGGTAAGTTGGACAAAATGAGGGTAACATGATGACTTAGTATGGGTTGAACTTGAGTTACTTTTCAAGAATAGGGGTCTCTTCCCTTTCCTTTCAAGCTGGCCTTAAGAATCCATGGCCAAAGGCTGATCAAATCTCCTTCCCATGATCTCTATCATGTCAATGAGAGTAGTGATTTGGCTTACTTAGCCTATTTCTTTCTTCCTCATCTCGTGGAATGCAACAATGTGAATTGTCTTGATCAGAAAATTAGCCATATTTTCAAAAATGTGAGCTCTATTTCTCAAGTAATCCATGCTTGAGACTTCAAACCTCTCTGGTAATTGGCCTTATTCAAGCTTGGACAAGATTACTTCCATTCTTGGACTCTTCTCTCTCCCATGAAACCCTATACATGACAGTTTTGGATATCATCAAGGAATTTCAAATTTCTTAAAACAAATGAAGGGAGTCTTGGTGGAAAATCACTCCTGGAGCTTGTTTGCACATGTGGCTTCAATATATTGTCAACATTGAAGCAACATTGAAGAGTTTTTAGCATATATTGGTCTATGGAAGTTGTGGATAGCATGCATCTTCAATGTCACTAAAATCTTTCGTTCTCTTCTCAAATTATGGAGCCTACAATCTACATTAGAGTTGTTCATTATCATCCTTCAAGCCCTACATCAAATAGAAGAAGATTATACTTTCATCAACCATACTTGAAGCATTGGAGCAACAATGGAGTTCATAGGAGAAGAGTATGAAGCTGGGAGCCTATTCCATATTGAAGCATGCTTAAATGGGAACTTCCTTGGATCATTTCAAGCTGAAGACAAGTCATCTTTGTGAGAGGTATCTACATCAACCACACTCCCCACATACAAGCATAAGAGGTACTTTTGATCATATTTAATCTTTCCCTTCTGAATCCAATTGCTGAGGTAATCCAATTGATGGAAGAGGGATTAATATGATTAAGAATTCCAATCATTTTCTCCAATGCATTTCATGAATAATCCATAGAGCTATCTTAATGATTAATCACTACTTAATCACTTTCATTCATTGAAATAATCACTCTCAATGCCTCTAATTCTCATCCATTTTGCCCTAACCCTGACATTGAATTGTTTGCCTCTTGTTTCATTGCCATGAATGAAAATTTTGCCTAATGGTAAGTGAAATAAAAATTGTTAAGCAGTGAGTCACGGCTACAGGTATTCCTTACCTGTCCTCATTTCATTTTCACCCCAATTCCATACAAGTTCTTGCATATCATGAAATGGCAATCAAATTCCTTTCAATACATGCATTTCATGATGTCTTCTTAGCCTAGCATTGATCTGCCATGTCCATAACCATGAGGAAAAGTGGATGTTGGGCAAGTTGGTAGGGCAAAAGAGAGGTGACCCTCCCCTACCAACGAGGACCCAAAAGGGGAGCACAACCCGGCTTGAGAGGGAAATTTTCACACCCCTCAAGTCTTGGATTCCACACATTTAAGTTTGAGTGTAGGTACCAATTCAAAGGCACAAGAATTCAACTTACTACATGATGTCATTGGCACTAGTTACATGATGTAATGGCAAAAATTTGCATGACAGCCATTGAATAAGGCAAATGTATGACAACATAATGCAATGCAATTGGAAAATTGGGATAGAGCTATGCTGAGCAAGATGTATGTTATTTGTGGCATTTGTACTTTGGGTCATCATTAAAGAGTTGGAATAGGGTATGCAAACAAGGTCCCATTGATTGGATCCTTATCTTGCAGTCTACAGTGGGATTATTCAATCATTTTGTTTCTTACAGAGGTCATTCTCAGTTTTGCAATTGTTTGGAGTTCCTTTGCAAGTTTACATAGTTGGTACATGCATGAAATTGATGGTACAAGTCATTAAATGACAAAAATAGAGCATTCGTAGGTTGTAGGAAATTCTAGACAACTACAGTAAATTGCTTACATAATTTTATATACTTAACCATTTTCAATAGTTGATAGCTTATCTGAAAGGGGAAATCCTAAGCTTTATACAAGGCCAAAAATTTAGTCATTTGGATCACTAGAGATCAAGATATTTGAGTTATTCATCTATTGCACATCTAATACATGACATCACCTATGGCTAAAAATAAAAGAAAGGACCCCATTATGGATACCATTACTGAAGGTTTAAGGGACTATTAGCTAGATAAAGAGCATGAAGCCTCATAGGAGGATATTTACCATGAGAACCATGATAATGAGGAGCTAGAGATTAGTTTAACACATGCTGTAGTAAACAATCAAGTGAATGGGGTTGGTACTACCCATGTCTCTATTGATTCTAATAGTTTTCAACAACTCTCCAATGACATAAAGGACATAAAGGACATGAAGTCAGGAATTGACAAGATTGTGGCTCTTTTGAGTGAGAGGATATTACCTATAACAATTTAAAATGCTCCAAGTCTTTCCATTGTTGAAGAGCAGCTAAAGACCACAACTTTCAAGGTTATTGGACATTATGAAATTGGAGAGCCATCAAGAGCTCAGCCCTCTCATTTTCAACCTCAATTTCAGCCCCTTAATTAACCCGAGACCTACACTAACCCTCATGGGTAGGATTTGGAAGATAAGACTCATGCTAACTCAAGGCTTGATGATGACACACATGGATGCCATCCTTTTTACAAGTCTTTTTATGGACAACCATCTACTATCCCTAAATCTACACATGAAGGGAAAGCTGAAGAACAAAGGTCTTATCATGGACAAGCAAGTGGAGGTTATAATTTTCATGGGCAGCACCATTACAATGGACATGGTCATGTAATTTCAGCTCCAAATTCTTTTGGACAACAACATCAAGTCAACAATAATCATGTAAATAATTAGCCCTCTAAACAAGGCCTTCACTTAAATCGGTTTTGGCCTCATCAAATGATTGGACAGAAACCACCAATGAATGCCATAATGAGTATACACTCTCCAATGTACGAACATCAAGTCTATGGATAGCCTCATGTTGTTAGCAACTCTTTCTTTCTGCCACAAGGACAATTTAATAAGCCAAATGGGTTTGTAAATATTCATCTATAGCAACAACCATATGTTCATGGAACATGGAGTAACAATGTTCAAAAGAAAAATTCTTTTGGTCGAAACTTTCATGGACAACAACACAATAATGGCCAATCTCATCAATATGAGCGGGAATACAAGGAGAAAATAACCATTTCTAATTTCAAGGGTGAAAATCCATCCCGTACCGAATTAGAAGAATGGTTTGACAATCTTGAGATGTATTTGTCTTTGTATCCTAGACTGGAGAATGCCAATATTAAATTTGGAGCCCTACATTTGGAGGGATATGCACACACTTGGTGGTGGTACATGTCAAGGATTGGTAATGAATTCTTGACATGGGATGCATTAAAGAGGGCAATGATCAAATTTTTTGTGTCTCCTATTGAAAAAGAGAAGTTAGAGAAGAAGTGGTATGCTCTTGAGCAAAGGGGATTATCGGTTAGAGATTATTCTAACCAATTCCTTAACCTCTCCATGTATGTGGATGGAGTATCCGACAATGCCAAGCTGAGCAAGTATATATTTGGTCTTGAATCTTCACTATCTTTGGAAGTGGGAGTTATGAAACCATCTCTTTACAAGCTGCCATACAATTGGCTAAAAGGTATGGTAAAAAATATAAGAGTTTTCAACAAAGAACAGGGAAATATTTTTAGTCAAACCAGTCCACTAGAACAATTGTAAATTATGGGCAAACAAAGATTGAATTTCAACAAGAAGAGAAGCCAACAAATACCTACAGCAAGATTCCTACATTTCCTTTAGTTTATGGATCAAAACAGGATTGAAACATGTGGCAAAAACTCAGCTCCTATGGTGCAAGGAAAGCATGTGTCTAATGACAAGATGAAGGACTTGTATGTGAAAGGTCTATGCTTCAAATGTGGGGAGAAATGGTCTCCCGACCACAATACAAAATGCAAAGCCAAGAATGTCAAAGTGAGCATGATATTGGAAGAGGAACTGGATGTTAGGGCAACTGAAAGCAATCTATCTCAACTTGAGTGCTTATCTACTCTTGAGGAGACACATGACCATGATGATGATTGCCATGAAGAATTTTATGACTCTACAGATGGTTTTCCATTCGACCTAGGTGGTTACAACATGGATGATTCTTTGATAAATTTGGATTTTTTGTTCATTTCCATTGTTAGATTAGTCTTTCTTTACATTGACAATGCTTCAATGAACTGAAGCAACTCCTCATTTCAACACCTATATTGGTTTGTCTCGACTTTTGTAAGGTCTTTATGATCTATGCAGATGCTAGTGGGAGAGAATTGGGGGCTGTTTTAGCCCAAGAACATGGTGTCATTGCATATGAGAGTAGAAAATTTGATGAAAAAGAGAGGCAAATGCATGTGTATGAGCAAGAAATGCTAGCTATACTACATGCAAGCAAAAAATGGCATCATTACCTCTATAGAAGTTACTTTAAAGTGAAAAATGACCATAGGGTCTTGAAGTACTTCCTCTCTTAGCCCGACTTGTCTCCTAAGCAAAGAAGGTGGTTGGAAAATCTTCAATCATATGATTTTGAGATAGCATACATGGTTGGAAAAGACAATGTAGTGGTGGACACTCTCTCTAAGATGTGGGCATGCAATGTATCTACCGTCTCCACTATATATAAAGATTGGATAAATGACATACAAGAGGAATATATGATGGAGGAGCATGTTTCCACAATAATTTACAAATTATAGAAAGGGGTAAATTAAGAATATCCAAACTTTAAATGGCATAATGGACTTTTATGGTACAAGCGAAAGGTCTACTTGATCCCTCAAAGCAACTTTAGGCTGAAAGTCCTTCAAGAAATGCATTCTTCGCCCTTGGCTGGTCATCTTGGTCTCTCTTAGACTTTTGACAAAGTGCACAAGAGTTTCTATTGGAAAGGCCTATGGTGGGATGTGAAGGAGTATGTCTCTCCTTGTTTGGAATGTCAACAAAAATTAAGATTCATCTTTATTACCAGCTAGTCTCCTTCAGCCCTTGCCTATCCCACAAGGAAAATGGACCAACATTTCAATGGACTTCATTACGGGCCTCCCTACCACAAGGCATCGTTGGAATATAATTTTTTTTGTGGTGGAAAAACTTACCAAATCAGCCCATTTTATTCGGACCAAGATAAAATTTTTAGCAAAGCAAGTAGCCGACCAATTCATGGAAGGAGTCTTCAAGCTACATGGTATGCCTTTGAGGATAATGTTGCATAGAGACACTAGATTCATGGAAAATTTTTGGAAGGGTTTGTTTACTTCCATGGGCACTACTCTTGCCCCAAGTACCACTTACCACCCTCAAACTGATGGTCAAATCGAAAGGATTTAACCGATGGATGGAAGTATACTTAAGACACTATTGTCATGACATGCAATCATTCTTGGGATAATTGGCTGCACCTTGCTGAATTTTGCTACAACAATACATATCATATGAGCATTGGGATGGTTCCTTTTGAAGCACTCTATGGATACAAGGTTCAAATTCCTTTAGCCATATTTCATGAAGACGTGAATCCACAAGCGAAGGATGAGTTAGAAAGAATGGACGTGCTTATGAAGCAATGTAAAGAAAATATACGAAAGGCACAAGATGTCATGAAGTCTTATGCCAATGATAAAAGAAGGAACATGGAGTTTGATATTGGAGATTGGGTCTTCTTGAAGGTTCCAAAGACTCATTATGCATCCCTTAAAGGGTGGAAATAACAAGTTGGCTCACATATTTTATGGCCCATATTTGGTAGTGGAAAAGATTGGAGAGCTTGCATATAAGCTCCAATTGCCTTCAACTACTCACATACATGATGTTTTTCATGTATCACAATTGAAGAAGTATATTGGGCAAGATGTATAAGTTATTGAAGAGCTTCCACCACTTGATGAAGACGGGTTGATTGTCTGTAAACCTGAGAAGATTATTGGGAAGCATGAAAAGGTTATTAGGAACCAAAATCTCACTAAAGTTTTGATCAAATCAAAGGGGCTACCAATGGAAGAGTCCACTTGGAAACCCTCTTTTTATTTGGATGCTTTTCCATGGCTTTTGCAAGATGAATGATGATAGTCTGTGCAGGGACAGCTTGCTATTTTAAAATACTCTTATTAATTAAATTGCCTCAATGACATCAAAAAGTCGTCTTGATGGTATGGATGATGCAGATTATTGTGTATTTCATCCCTACACCCCAAACACTAAATTTAGACACTCCAATTAAAAGTTACGGCAATTCTATTGATGCAGCTTTGTTTGGACAAGCAGTCAATTCACTGTTTCAGGTTCATGGTGATGTTTCTTCACACAAAGTGCTTCCACATGCTTATCGATCTTCATAGACATAATTTTCTTCGTTTAAAATTTGCCTATTACCTCATTATCTTCAGTTTTGAGGCCAAAACGTCTCTAGGAGGGGATGATTTGTGGTGAAGCAAATTATCAACATGAGACTTGAAGCCTATTCCAAGTATAAACCTTGTAAATACTTAAGCCAAGAGAAAAGAGGGATTTAGGGATTAGTATAAAAAGGAAAGAAGTGCTAATGTACCATCATTCTTTGGCACTATCACACTTTTTTCCTTCTTGTCTTTCATCTTCTTTTTCTTGGTTTGCAACTCATGGCTACGTTGTGCTATGATAATAGAAGATGTTCCATGGCATGGCCATGCTTGTATCTCAGTTTGGTGTATTTCTTGTTATGTGTAGCTTAGAATATTTTGGATTTCCTATTCATTTCCATTGTTAGATTAGTCTTTCTTTACGCTTTAGTTGAAGGAAGTGATATTGAGGAAGTGTTTAAAATTGATACAGCTTCGATTCCCTTTTGGTATGCCGCTATCATGCATTACCTATCAACTGGAGAGACTGGAGCTAGTTTATCAAAATAAAAAAAGAGGAAAATTAGATAGCAAGCTTTGAAATTTTATATGATCACAAGAACACTATATCGGTAGGGGGTTGATGATATCTATCATCAATGTGTGATGCCTTACGAGGTTCCATTTATTTTGGAAGAGTGTTATGCTCGGGTAAGTTACTCATGAATATATGTGTGCATCACCTAGGTTTAAAATAATGTATTTTTAAAATACCATTTTATGTATTTTTTACATATAGAAGAGTAATATAAAGGGGTTATTTACAGATTGAATAGTAAAGGGTTATGTTTTATTCATGAAAAATTCACAAATAAGGATATTTATAAATAGGCCCTGAACACACTTGATGTAAAGGATATAATAAGGTTATTTACAGATTGAATAGTAAAGGGTTATGTTTTATTCATGAAAAATTCACAAATAAGGTATAAATAGGCCTTGAACGCACTTGATGTAAAGGATATAGATATAGTAACTTCCCCGAGGTGCCATGACTCCGCTTGCTTGCGGAGGGTACTTTGCTAGGCAGCTAACTGCACAGAAAGCTTTAAGAGCTAGATATTAGTGGCCGTCCATTTTCCAAGATGCATTCGAGTATATTAAGAGATGTGATACTTGTCAACGGCATGATAGTAGGGAGAATAGGAAGTGACCACTTACTCCCACTATGGCTATACTTCCATTCGAGAAGTGGGGAATAGACTTTGTGGGTCCTATTACCCCATCGTCTTCTGCACATAAGAGATATATCATAGTGGCGACTGACTATTTTACAAAGTGGTCAGAAACACGAGCGGCGAGGAAGGACGACGCAAAATAGACTGCTAGTTTCCTATTCAAGCAGATTATATGGTCCACCAAAAGAATTAGTATCGGACCGTGGAACCCATTTCCTAAATAAGGTGATCAAAAGCCTGACTGAAGTATATATAATTTAACACAATAAGAAAACTCCTTAAAACCCATATGTGAATTGGAAAGTTGAAAGTACTAATAAGCAACTTGTGGGTATTCTATCAAAAATAGTGTCAGAAAGAAGCGAGATTGGGATAAGAAACTATATGTGGTGGTGTGGGTATATAACACGACGTTTAAATGATCCATTGGCCACACCCCATTCAAGCTAGTCTATGGGGATGAGTGTGTTTTGCCCTTAGAGATTGAGTTGTCGACTATAAGATTTACAATCAATCACTCTTTGGGTGATGAGGATGCAGTCTTTGAGCGCTTTACAACTCTGTCCCACTTGGATGAGCTCAAATTGCAGAGTCTGTTGCAGTAGGAAGTTGCTAAGCGTTAGATAAAGCAGTTGCATGATCTAAAAGAGAAGAAATATATCTTTAAGAAGGGACAAATAATTCTATATTATGATGCGCATAGAGAGCTGTTTCCAGGAAAACTTGAGCGCAAATGGGACGGTCCCTATAAGATCGTTAGAATAGGGAAAAATAAGTCAATGGAAATACTGGCTAATCTTGAGGGAGTGGAGTTTAAAAAATGAAGGGTGAAAACATAGAGCATCAGACTGTTGTAGTCGCTTTCATAGGGTTGTATAGAGGTGGGAGATGGCCCCTCCCCCTCTCTCTTCATCCATCACTACGGCGCTCCTTCCCTTCTTCATGTCATTCCATCAAACACCCCCCCACATGAATTTTGGTTGGGGCCCCCAAGGGGAACCCCCAAGGGTCACTCCCTTTGCCATTTCTAAAGTCCATTTCCACTTGACCTTTGGCCCTTGGCCTCTCGAGCACCCCCATTTCTGTGTTAGACATCGGATTTGAGGTCTAAAAATTTCTGCTCAACCATCTCAAAGTCCCCCACTGCCTGGCATCTCCCAAAATCCAATTCGAGATTCAAAAAAATTATGAAAATTTTCCAATCATCACTTGGTGCGTCTTTAAAGCACTTTTGGGGCTTTACCGCTTAAAATCGTACTGATTGCAGCTGCCGCCTTCCACGAAGTCTATTTTTTCCCTGGAATTTGGATTTTTTGGCTATTTTAAAGCACTTCTTGGTGTCAAAAATCCTCATTCATTGGGGACCATGGGATAGGGCAACTTAGCCCGTCAAATCCCACGAACAAATCTGCACATACACAACCACAAAGAGCATCAAGCTAATAAAAAATAGCGATACAACAAAACACATCACAGCTCTCATCCTACCCCTTGACAAAACCAATTCCATGAAATCCATGAGTAGCCCCTCAAATCCCACGAACAAACTACACATACACACAACCACAAAGAGCATCAAGCTGATACAAAATAGAGACACAACAAAACACATCATAGCTCTTATCCTACCCCCTGACAAAACTAAGGCATGGAATCCACGAGGAGTAGGCCTAGCTTAATCTTACAGAAAGCCCAAAGTGAGTCACTAACCAACTGCTTGAACACGGCCAAGATAAAAAGAACTATCAGAGAGGTAATCCTAAGTTGTGGTCTGAACTACCTACCTAACTAAGGTCAACACAACAAGGAGCTCCGACTAGGAAAGGACTCCTATAGCCTGATCAATAAATTGTGTCTTGTAGCACATTTTCCTTTTAGCTTCTGATTGTCCATACTCGGACGTGTAAAAAGGAGGGAGTTGAGCATAGTGACCTAAGGAGAACAAGGCATCGGCCTCAGGTCCTGTCTCGGTACCCAAGAACCTACCAAGCCCGCGCAAAGCGACACTTAATCATTTTCTAAAACTCACTTTTATTTTTGCTCCAACCTTATTTTATTTGCTTTGTTTTTCAGCTAGTTGCCACCCCTAGGAAGACAAGGCATTGGCCTTGGGGCTTGTCTTGTCCCCAGGAACCTACTAGGCCTTCGCAAGGTGATAAATGATTGCTTAAAGATTTTTCTTTCTTCTCTATTTTTATAGGGTTTAGAATCCCTTTTTACACACCTCTGTATATTCATAGATTTCCTTTCAGATATTTAGGGCTTTTTTCCTTTCGATTATTTGTAGTAGGCTTCTCTAACTGCCCCACACTAACAGGACCTCCTAGAACAACTACCTAGTAGGTCAGTAGAACATGGTCACTATAACTCCCTTCTAACATAGGCATTTCAGTGCTTAACAATGCCTTTACAGGAGGCAATGACTACTCAAACCTCCCCCAAACATACAAAACCTAAACTTGGGACTTCATGCCTTAATTGACGGTCCCCAACAAACAGAAAGAAAGCACCCTTATGTATCATTATTTGCTTCAGGAAAAAAGACTCAGAAAGGGGATGAAACCACCTGGAATGGCCACAAGAAGCTTCTTCACAGCAAAGGCTCCCTCCAACGACTTCATCAATTTGCATGATGCAATCACTAAAACAACAAACCATTAAACATACCTATACCAAACAAACATAGGGCCCTCTTGGCCTAAAGAAATAGCACATTTCACTGCAAAACTAATTGGCCCTCTTGGCCTAAAGAAATATCACATTTCACTGCAAAACTAACTAGCCTTCTTGGCCTAAAAAAATCAAGCAAACGAGCTCATATAGATCCCTCCTTGGAAGAAGGAAAATATACAAAAATATGCTCTATTCCAAGAAAAAAATTAGGGCTTTCTACCGTAGACTAAATGCATCAAATTGTGACCCATCTCTCTTGCATGTATAGCAAGAGATGTATGCATAACATGTCATCTGATCAATCTATGGGTCCAAGATAATAGTGGCAAATGGGTCTCAGCCACTCTTTGCATTACCCATATCAACCATCGCCTACCATATAACGCATGGTCTGATAAAACTCCCCACAAGCGACCAGGTCCTGTCTCATTATCAATGACAACATCTGGACTAGGACCACAGTTGAAGAAGAGGCCCTCCTCATAAGAAAAATTGGTTAATGAATCTGTAAATTGATTCCAATAACGTGGAAGCAGTTGAAGAGAGACACTCTTAAATTCATCAAATAGGATTATAGAAATTCGATGATACATACGAAGGATGGAATTTCGGACTGTATATAACACCATATTGGGGAATATGGAAATTTTCCATAAGTTTGGGACATGTGGTCAAATCTTTGGATTTGTCATAACTTGAACACTATAACTCCAAATTGAGCGCTCTATAACCCAATAGATTCCATTTTTAAAGCGCTTTCCAATGATAGGTTACATCATATGGTTTTGAGAAACTTATGGACATGTTATCCGGATGTCGCATTTTTAGTATTCAAAAAATGGAAATTAGGAGATTCCCAAACTCACTAATATTGTGTTATATGTCGCATTTACTTGATTTACGATCAGTTGGGAATCCCCTTTTAGTAACAACCACCGAATACCACCTTTCTTTGCAATATTTTGTCCCATAATCAAATCTTTATACTCTGTCATGTTGTTAGTGAATCCTACCCCGAGATAAACAGTTAGTTTCATTGTAACTTTGCGTCCGGGATCTCGGATAACTAGTCCAACACTCCCTTTTTTATTAGGGTCCCTGGATGCTCCATCAAAACGTGTATGTCCACAATGGGTTTACACAGCCAGCCATTGAGAACTCCCCCTATTTGTAATTGTGATAATCAAAATTAAACATATTTAGAGGATGAATTGACAACTCCATCTCACCTTCCTCATTAAACTCAATAGGATGCTTCCACTACAAGATATAGACCTTATACTGACGTTTAAAGCGATGAAAATACAAACAACAAAATTTGCCCCCGTCGTCGCAAAAAGCATCGTTATTGACGATGCCATAGAATTGTCCCTATATGCGTCACTATATGAGTCGCTATCTACGTTGCATTTGCGACGCAGATAGCGATGCAAATAGCGACGCAACCAGTAAAGTTGCGACGCTCATAGCGACGCCAATAGCAACGTGAGCAGTAAATTTGCGACGCAAATAGCGACGGTAACAGGGAAAAAAAAGTTTTCTAGTACGGCAGCAAGCTGCCCTGTCACATATAGCACTGTGTGCTGTAAGAGAGCCATACAAAATAGTTTCTGCACTGCTGCATACAAGGCGCTTGCAAACAAAAAGAATGTATACTGAAATCATAAAACTGATACATGAAATAAATACATGATCGCATAAAATGCGATTGGTACAATCATGAAAGGATATCACTAATACATAGAAAATGTATACATAGATCAGGCGACTAAAAACTAAAGGTGTGTGAGCTCTAAGGATCCAAGGGCGAGCTAGAAATCCTCATCCCCCGAAAGCTCGTCTCGCCGCAAGGGAGTATCAAACGGATTCTGCAGAAAAAGAAACAACATATCAATCCACCATACAATAATGCATTCAAATATCTCATGGTAACTACGGACAAGAAAGATGAGTGACTTACAGGGCCGCCGTGTCTATACAATCGGTCGATCAATGCCCTGAGACCGTGCCTCTCTGCATATCGAGTCTCAAGGCCTTGCGGATTGCGATTTGTAATGGAGTGCTGCAAAGAAAAAAAATGCTAACTGTTAGAAACACGATTGTCAGTACAAAGAATATTTCAAAAAAACAAATAAGCAAAACAAAAGAGAAACTTACAAAGCCCTCCAAATATGTCCTGTGGCCGCCACTCCCAAGATGATGCACCGCTCCGGCCTCGATTCGTGCCCTCGCCGCCTCCTGCTGCTGACTCCAACGTCCTGGCGAATCTGTAGCCTCCTCCCTCAGTCGGCGCCAGTCGTCTACATCTAACCACTCAGGCTTTGGAGCCCCACTCTTGATTGCCTTGCGTGCGTCGGATCATCTATGTGACATGTATGCACGCATGCAATCCATCATCCAGCCCGTAGAGAATCTATCTACTGCGGCTGGCACCGGAAACTCCTCGTGCAAGGATGCTACTATGTAGTCCTTGCTCCCCTCTGGTATGTTCCTCCAATGATCCAGGATGTTGTGCCGAAAAACTTGTTGACACAACTCCCTCATGCGAGCCATCACCCTCCTCCCCTCATCATTCATGATGATGGCTCCTGACCTACTATCCACTAGGTATCCATAACCCCTAGGAGTCTACCTAAGATGGGCCCTCTCCCATCTCCGTCCACGCTCCTGGGCATATCCAGGAGACCCCTGTACATCCGGTGTACCGACGGGGGTACCCTCTCCCGGAGTGCCACTCAAAGAGGTGCCACCAAAAGGAGTGCCACCAAAAGGCGTGCCACCTACTGACGGCTACGCAAAAGCCGGAGTAACTGGAGTAGATCTAATCACAGGTGTGACAAATCCTGGAGGTGACACAGCTCCAGCTAAACGACGAGACGGAGACACCACATCCGTGTCTCCACAGCAGCACCCCCCCGATCCTCCTGTAGTCCCTCCCTCTGGCCCAAGTCGTGAGCGTCGAGATCGTCTGCTCGAAGTTGAAGCATCTGATCGCGCTGAAGCAGATCTAACAGAGCGCCCTGACGAAGAATGAGACAGCTCCTGGTCTGCCATCTCTCTGAATCTCGCGAGCTTATCTGGAGACATGCGTGTCATCATGTCCTGAAACTCCTCATCGCTCATCCCTCGACTCATCCTGAAAATGTCACCTGCACAGATAAAAAATGATGTTAGAATAATCAATTTAAACTATACAAAGCATAGTAATATAAATCATTTTTGAAAAATTCCTCTTAAAATGCATATCTTATGTACCTTTATGGAAGATCTAAACAACGAATTGAGTAATACAATTCTCCAAGAATGAAGTATTCTATGGTCCCATGTTAATCTCCTAACACAACTCTGCATACACTAGAAAGTCGATAGACATGTCACCACAAAAGAATGAGTCTGCCTCGTTCTCAAAAAATTCTAGGACTTCTGTATTTCCATAATTGTTAGCCGATGTGGGATCCAAGCTTACGGTGACCTCCACCCCTTGTAATATCAACCCCTCTATTTGCATATTTTCTTCATCTATGCCTGGAACATCGCTTTGATCATATACTCTCGCACCTCGAGGAGTTGAAGGTATAACATACCACCATCGAGGTTGTCGGGGGTTTGGATAGAAGATTACTTGTTCACAAACACTTACAAAGCGAGTTCAAACCATTCTGACATAAACCATGTCGTATTACAATTAGCAAGCAAATGACTATTTGCACCTGTTCACAATGGGCCGGCAACACAAAGGTGTCGCGCAAATCCGTCCATTTTTTTTCGGAATCTATTTCGAGAAATCCAGATGGACCTTGTCGAACTGTTGCTCCAGCTCCTCCAAGTACCACTTTGAACCACTGCACATCGAATAGTATCATGGAGAAGCTACGGTAATCCACCGTAATAATACTTTGCAAGTTCCCAAAACACTCCATCTCATCCACAACCGTGTTCGGATCCGTTGCTCGTCGCCGGCTCTCTTGCTCAAACCTTGCCATGACACCACAGTCCATTGTGGAGCACAATTTGTCAATACGCTCCACCCGAAAATGCTGTCCGCGTGACCACGCTGCACTATATATTTTGTACTGTACATTGAAACACTCAAATTAGATGTAGCAAGCAAATTTAGATACGACACATTCTAAACCCCTCATTACCTTTGGACTACATCCCCTCGAGAACTCCCACTCCTCCATTGAGACCTCTGTCCCTTCGCTGGATGCTGCGGTCAAGGCTCCATGCAACCATCGTGTTGACATAAACCGTGGCATCTCCTCCATGCCTTTGGGATATCGAATCGGTCGGTGATACATACTGCGTCGGAATTCAGCTCGCGCTTCCTCACGATCTTGCCTTGCAATCTGGTACTTGGCGAGTCACGTCTGGGAAGGTAGAGTCAATGTGGCTCCATGCACGCGAATCCGCTGATATTCGTTGAACTCCATCTGTGGACCTATTCTACACATGCCACGTTGTCAAAATTGCCATGGCAGACGTGCAAAACATGTGGTTTATGCGGAGGATGAGCGGAAAGTGTCTGAGAACTTTTTGAGGGATGGTTTGCCCTTGCAAGTCCTGTCGATATCTGTGAGCACCACACTTTGGACATGTCTCCATAGTCTCGTATTCATCTCGAAACAATATACAGTCGTTGATACATGCATGGATGTTATGTAGTCCATGCCAAGCTTCCGTAAAACATGTCGTGCATCATCACGAGACTCAGGCATGGTATTTGCAAGTGGTAATATATGATATTTCAATAACTTGAAAAAAATCATAAAACACCTTGAAAAAACACAAATGTTTGCAATAATACTGTTAAAAAAAAATCAATGAAGCCTATGTGCAAGGTACCTGAATAACTCAGTCACACTCGTATCGCTCCAACCGTATTTTGCTTGCACACTTAAGAGTGCAAGCAATGTCTTCAACCGAGATACTCGGCACCCATCATATAATGGTATGGATGCTTCCTCTCTAAGCGGGTCAGATGTCTCAACATCCATGGGAATCAATGCATCGATCATTGCCTCCATCTCAGGCTCCAAGATTGTAGGTAGGTCGGGAAGGTTGTCTGTCTCCTCTGGCATTGACGGTATAGATGGGCCTTGTGAGTGGTCGATTGGCTCCTGCAATCCATCCAATCGCACGTCCACGAACTCTTCTAATTGGCCGCAAAGGGTGCACTCCCCCTTGGATCGAGACATCACCCCTTTGGATAGAAAATTTGCCAACAAGACCCAATCTTATTGTTTATGGTTTTCAATTAGCTTGAGAGTACAATGCATGATTAATATTAACTTCAAATTACCATTTGCTGAAAATCCGCAATCGCCTGATCAATGATCTCAGATTGAAACTCGCCAAATCGTCGTACGCGTTCTATAGACAATCGGCGTTTTCGTCTAATTGCCAACTTGCATTGAGAGCAAGGACATGGGATACGCTGATTAAGATACGTCTCGCGGTCTTGAACAATAAGACCTTCTTCGTTTTCCATCTTATCTACATTACAGCAAACGAGGCTTAAATGGATAGCTTTATGGAGATGTACATCAAGTTGCAAGTTGACCATAAATCTTGCATTCTATATAGTAGTTGAGAGATTTTCCAATGTTATATCTCGGCCTTGTATCATGCTCAAGGATTTGTTTGTCCCGGTAGATAATTTTTTGTTATATCTCGGCTTTGAGTATAAGTAATCCATTTTGAGCATCATTGAGGATCTCTTAGTCTAATAATAAATTAGTCTCAACAAAAAGCATCTTAGAAATGTGGTTTTTTTGTCCTAGGATCGCGTATTAAAATTAATGCGCACCATCTATGAAATTTAATAACTATAGTAATAAAATTTATTTCAATCAATTCTACTCATAGTCATAAGACCTGAGAGAAAATATCCTATACTCAATTTAAGGGTTTCTTCTTCTATAACAATACTTTTGGGTTCATTTTGATGAAGTACCGTAATGATCATTAGCTAGGGTATCATTTTCTTTTAGTCCTTCCGTTGACTAGTTGGCATGATTTCTAATTTGTTATGCCTATAAAGTTAATACAAAAACAATGAATTATGCATATCACAATTAGATCCCCTACTTGGACATTATGAAGGAATTGACCATTTTTAAGCCATCTTAAAGAGTCACCAATGTACGTGGCCCATGGCAAAGCACATTGCATACCATTATCGATAAGTCTATTATCTTAAATTTCCTTCCCCTCCCTCTCCCTCTCTTTCTCTCTTTCTCTCTTTCTCTCTTTCTCTCTCCTAAACAAGCAAAAAAGAAAGTAATTCAAACAACAAACAACCAAACCCGTCGTGAGAGAGAGAATGCACTCTCTCTCTCTCACCCTCACCCTCTCCCTCTCGTTCTCTTTCTCTCCCTCTCTCATTTCCTTCCCCTCCCTCTCCCTCTCCCTCTCTTTCTCTTTCTCTCCCTCTCCCTCTCTATCTCTCTTTCTCTCTCATTTCCTAAACAAGCAAAAAATAAAGTGATTTAAACATCCTCCAAGCAAAAGGGAGAGGGAGAGAGACAATGCACTCTCCCTCTCTTTCTCTTTCTCTCCCTCTCTCATTTCCTTCCCCTCCCTCTCCCTCTCCCTCTCTTTCTCTCTCATTTCCTCTCCTAAACAAGCAAAAAATAAAGTGATTTAAACATTAAACAAGCAAAAGGGAGAGGGAGAGAGAGAATGCACTCTCCCTCCTTCTCTCTCTCTTTCTCTTTCTCTCCCTCTCTCATTTCCTCCCCCTCCCCCTCCCTCTCCCTCTCTTTCTCTTTCTCTTTCTCTTTCTCTTTCTCTTTCTCTTTCTCTCCCTCTCCCTCTCCCTCTCCCTCTCCCTCTCCCTCTCCCTCTCCCTCTCCCTCTCTTTCTCTCTTACTCTCTCGTTTCCTCTCCTAAACAAGCAAAAAAGAAAGTGATTTAAACATTAAACAAGCAAAAGGGAGAGGGAGAGAGAGAATGCAGTCTCCCTCTCTTTCTCTTTCTCTTTCTCTCCCTCTCCCTCTCCCTCTCTTTCTCTTTCTCTCCCTCTCCCTCTCTTTCTCTTTCTCTCCCTCTCTATCTCTCTTTCTCTCTCATTTCCTAAACAAGCAAAAAAAAAGTGATTTAAACATTAAACAAACAAAAGGGAGAGGGAGAGAGACAATGCACTCTCCCTCTCTTTTTCTTTCTCTCCCTCTCTCATTTCCTTCCCCTCCCTCTCCCTCTCCCTCTCTTTCTCTCCCTCTCTTTCTCTCTCATTTCCTCTCCTAAACAAGCAAAAAAGAAAGTGATTTAAACATTAAACAAGCAAAAGGGAGAGGGAGAGAGAGAATGCACTCTCCCTCCCTCTCCCTCTCTTTCTCTTTCTCTCCCTCTCTCATTTCCTCCCCCTCCCTCTCCCTCTCCCTCTCCCTCTCCCTGTCCCTCTCTTTCTCTCTTACTCTCTCATTTCCTCTCCTAAACAAGCAAAAAAGAAAGTGATTTAAACATTAAACAAGCAAAAGGGAGAGGGAGAGAGAGAATGCACTCTCCCTCTCTTTCTCTTTCTCTCTCTCTCCCTCTCCCTCTCCCTCTCCCTCTCCCTCTCCCTCTCTTTCTCTCTCTCTCTCTCTCTCTCCCTCTCTTTCTCTTTCATTTCCTCTCCTAAACAAGCAAAAGAGAGTGATTTAAACCTTGAACAAGCAAAAGAAAGAGAGAGGGAGACTCACCAATAAGATATGGCGAGCGTGGGGCGGCTTCTCTTTGCGATAAAGGCTCCTCCTCTCCTTCGCGAACAACGGTGGCGGCGGCGGCGGTGGCAAGTCTTCTTCCTCTTCTTCTCTCACGACGGTCGCTCTCTCCCTCGCTCTCGCTCTCAAAACTCGAAGCAAAAGAAATGAAAACAGGGCTCGGGTTTCGGCCGCGCTTTTTCCCTGTGGCCCATCGCTATTGCCGTCGCTATTTGCGTCGCAAATAGCGATGCCAATAGCGACGCCGCTATCCGCCGTCGATAATCGGCATCGCTAATGGCCCAAATCCTTATAGTGTTGTCAGGATTTGTAAACAGTGATAGCAAAAAACTTTAATCTCCCACACAAAGGTATCGTCTTCTTGCTCAATCACTTTGTACCCTTTGCTTCACCAGATAAGCTTCCCCTGATGATATCTTTACTCTAGATATGGGTGCTCCAAATAAGGGATTAACCGCCCCATCAACCAGTTTAAGATCTCTTGTAGGTCTCAAATCAACCCTAGCACGGACGTACAATACATTTAGCGCGTTATGATTTTAAAAAACAATAAGGTTTAATCTTATTAAGATTAACCTTATTTTTAATTTCCACTCCCTATAGATCAGCTAATAAAGCTGTGGACTTATTTTTACTTATCCTAACTATCTTGTAAGGGCCATCCCATTTAGGTTCCAGCTTTCCTAGAAATAGCTCCCTATGCGCATCGTAGTACAAAACTAATTGTCCTTTCTTAAAGGTATATTTCTTTGCTTTTAGATCATGCAGCCACTTCATCCGATGCTTAGCCACTTCCTGGTGCAACAAACTTTGCAATTTGAGCTCATCCAAGTCCACTTCCTGGTGCAACAAACTTTGCAATTTGAGCTCATCCAAGTGGGCTATAATGGTAAACAACTTGAATAGGGCATCTTCATCACCCAAAGAATGATTGATTGGGAATCTTATGGTTGGCAACTCAATTTCCAAGGGCAAGACACGCTCCTCCCCATAAACTAATTTGAATGGGGTGTGGCCAATGGCTCATTTAAATGTTGTTTTATACGCCCAAACCACCACGTATAATTCTGTCCTGGAGACTATCTTGGATAGGATATCCATAAGCTGCTCATTGGTACTTTCAACTTGTCCATTGGCTTGTAGATTATAGGGAGTCATCTTATTGTGCTTAATTTTCCAAGTTTCAGTCAAGCTTTTAATCACCTTATTCAAAAAGTGAGTTCCACGGTCCGATACTATTTGCTTTGGCAGACCAAAACATCAAATGATCTGCTCAAGTAGGAAACTAACAGTCTTCTTTGCATTGTCCTGCCTTGTCACCCGTGCTTTTGACCACTTTGTAAAGTAATCAATGGCTACTATAATGTATCTCTTCTGAGTAGTAGACAACGGGGTAATGGGACCCGCAAAGTTGATGCCCCACTTCTCAAATGGAAGAATAGCCATAATAGGCATAAGTGAACACTTACTTTTCTCTCTACTGTCATGTATTTTACATGTATCGTATCTCTTAACATACTCAAATGAATCTTGGAAGATGGACAGCCACTAATATCCAGCTCTTAAAGCCTTTTGTGCCGTCAACTGTCCACAGTAAAGTGGCCTCCACAAGGAGAGTCATGGCACTCCTTTAAGATAAATGGAACCTTTTCAGGCATCACACATCGTCAATAGATATCATCAACACCCTGTCGATATAGTGCCCCTACGATCAAGGAAAATTTCAATGCCTGTTGTTTAATTTTCCTCTTCTCAGATTTGGGTAAAGTAGCTCCAGTCTCTCCTGTAGATAAATAGTGCGTTATAGCAGCATACCAGGTGGGAATAGATGCCATATCAATCTTAAACAACATTTCCATGTCACTTCCTTCAGCCACAATCTCTTTGGGCTCTCCGAAATCCACAAGAAATTCTACAATGCCTTGTAGCCTTGGTGGCTTCTTACTCTTGATCTCATAATCAAAATTTTGCAAAGTGATTAACCACTTTCTTGAAATGATCCAGTGGATGTAACTTGTTCAGCAACAATCAAAGCCCTTTTTCCTTCGTATAAACAACCACCTTCTCATAGAGAATGTAGTGCCTGAACTTTTTGGTCGTAAATACCATCGCAAGGCACACCTTCTCCATATAGGTATAGTTAATTTTTGATATGCCCAACTTCTGACTAGCAAAAGCTATCAGATGATACCACTTTTCTTCCCAAATTTGGGATAAACAGAAAGCTGATACTATGCATAGTGGCTGCTAAAAATATATAGAACATTTTGCCCCTTTTAGGTGCTTTTAAAACAACTGCTTTGGCAAGCTCCTACTTCACATCGTCAAAAGATACTTTGTAAGCATCACTCCATGCAAACTAACAGTTAAAGGACAATAGTTGGCAACATTCTTTTTACCAAGGTATTGATAAACCTCCGATAATACCCTACCGATGACAGAAAGCTATGTACCTCCTTTGGAGTACGCGGCGGACTCATGGCAACTATGACCTTGATCTTTTCAGGGTCAATCGCAATCCCTACTAAAACTAACCACATGGCCTAACAATAGCCCATAGGGCACTCCAAATACACACTTTTGCAGGTTGAGAGCTATGCAAAATTGTCTGCAACGCTCAAAACACTTCCACAAAATGATCAACTGCCTTTCTCTTGTGGTGGCTACCCCCCCAGGTCATCAATGAATACTTTCAACTCCTATGGGGAGATGTTACCAAAGGTCTTGTTGGCTGTTCTTTGCCACGAACCAGGTACATTACACAAACCAAATGCCATCACATGTTACGCAAAGGTACCAAAGACAGTAATAAATGTCGTTTTAAGCTTGTCTTGCTCAAAAATTGCCATTTGATTGTACCACACAAAGCAATCCATGAATGAATATACTTCCCTACCCGCTAATTGATCCAAAAGTTGGTCAATAAAGGGCAACGGGTAGTAGTCCTTGACCGTTTGCTTATTTAGCTCTCTAAAATCTACACAAAGACGGATTTGATTGTTCTTCTTATTTCTAATCACAACTAGTAAACACCATTTAGTATGCTGAATAGGGAAGATCAAACCCGCTTTTCGCAACTTCTATAGCTCCTCAAACAACCTGTCCCTTAATTCAAAAGGCATACGCCTTACTTTCTAACGTACATGGTGGGTACCTTCCTTTACAGGAATAGTATGCACAGCCAGACTGGGGAGAATGCCCCTAAGTTCGTCATAGCAAGCAAAGATGTCACAGAACTCTTGAATCAGGGCCACATATTCCTCTCTCTCTTTCGAACTGAGCATAGAACCTAATTTAATTGGCTGCGAATCATTAGGCATACCAATGTCCAACGCAATTATGTCCACGTCTCTTATTCGATCTTGAGGCTCTATCAGATCATTCAACGTTATTTGATAAATGTCCTTTGTAGTAATCGACCCTTCTTTAGATCCATCACTCGATGGCGTCTCACTACCAGATGGATCTTCTATTGTTCCGAGTATGGTAGAGAATAAAGGAGCCCTTTCACTCTGAGGCGACTCAAGGTAAGCATCCATTACTATGCTATTGGCACCTCTACCTAGAATCACTCGACGAGCAAGTATATCGACTTGACAGTTTGTTTGTAAGATCCATAGCTGACCTAGCAAAACTCGATAGCTAGGACGTCCTGCGAACCTTATCACCCTAAAGTCCATATAGCATTCCACGCTCGCAATTGTACCATGGACTTTAGTGATGCAACCTTTTGGTTGTCTTAGACTGTCATCCGCCATACTAAGAAGTGTGGAGCTCTCTTTTTGAATCTTGAGACCTAGCCTCTCCATCAACCCTAGGGCAATGCTTTTCAGCATGATCAAACCAATCGTCTCCCACTCGTGCTATGCCCAAAGGTTCTATGATATACCCAATACGCAGGATTTTCTTGAATTCCTTGTGTACTCCTAGAGAAAGTTTAATCAACTACAGGAGATTCATGTTTACTTTAACTTCACAAAGGGAACTTGCTAGATCAAACTCATGGTAGTTAGCCAAAGTTCTCTTCTCGCGCCAAACCATTCTCTCCTTTGGTCTTTGGACTGGCTTTAGTGCCTCTTTTTTAACTTTTGCCTTCTTTCTTGGCAATCCCTTACCCTTCTCAAGATCAACTTTACTATCAACAAGCCTTAAAGGCCCACCTTCCATATCAGGATTCACAACTTACTTTCCCCTAGCCTCTTCCTTAGGGTTTCCCTCGACAGGTTTTAGAGTTCATTTGTCACCCTCTTTAATCTTTTGGCCTCTTATTATGCCTCGTAGATTAGAAGTTTCAGCATCATTGAGACATACAGCCTCAATAAGGAGCCTCAATAAGGCTGACTCCACTGCCATGAGGCAACTCCTCTATAATAGCCTTTCCTCTTTGTAGTATTTGTCTTGGTCCCTCATCTTGCTAGAGATTATTCCCTTGTGCGTGATAGTTAACTGGACTTGGTAGTTTACTCCCTTATTGGAGAGAACTAATATTACTCCAATAGGTAGCAGCTAAGTGGCCAGACTTTTCGTAAATTTTGCATTTGACATTCAGACAATTCCTAGGGAAATGTTGGCCACCACACTACCAAGAACCCCAAGGATGTAGTGGGCGTCAAAGGCAAAAGTTGTAATAGTCCAACGTTTACCTTCCCTTATCCTCAGAGGGAGATCCCATAACATGTAGGCATAGTGCCTCGTCACACAAACATTAGGAAGCTCCCCTCGGTTGATTGCCGTGGCTCCACTGCAACTCTCCTACACATCGGGGATTGGCCCCAAGATGCGTCGCTCCAACAAATAAGACATAACACACAAACTCCACTCTTTTCTTGTTTTTGTACAATCGAGGACTATATAAATCCTAACCAAACATTCCCAAGGAAAGTGTACAATTGACCTACAGTGAAGGCTCCTTTCCACTCAACATATAAGTCATGTCCTAGGAAGACAATTGCTATGCAATCCATGGCCGATACCATGCCATGAGTCATGCATAGTGCATATGATCCTAGTGCACAAAAAATATTTATCAAATAAGCATTTTGTGATGTGGACAAAGCAACCCTTTCATGACTTTCACTAAACATATGCTTTGATGTATGGAGACTAGCACTGTTTTCTAGTGCTACTAGCCCCTTAGACTAAATTATCGCAATTCTAAATGGAATGCACAATCAAATGTTTCAAAAATTCAAACCCTCTCAGCCCTATTAATCTCCTAACCTCACTCTTTCCCTCTAATGTTTAGGTTATGCTGTGTTGCATAGGTGTAGGGTATTATTTTGCATATATTTTTCGCATAAAACAGGAAAACCATGAACTATAATGCATTAATAAATCCAAATTGAAGCCAAACTTCATGCCTCAACTTTGTTATATAGCCACAATTAAGAATCATAATTTTCTAGATTTTTATAACATGAAAATCCTATTTTGTTTCATTTTTAGTTTTTTTTCTCTATTTATTTGTGCATAAAAATAGATTATTTTTTAATTTATGATTAGTGACTGATCATGAAAGCTGAAAGATGTTTTTTCTCAAAATTTTATCCCATGCGCATATTTTTTTTCCACCCAAAACCAATAAAACCTTCATTTTTACACTAAAAATGCACTTTTCGGGCCATAGTTTAATTATTACGACTATTTATCATTATGGGTCTGCAATTTTTTTATGGAAAACCCTCAATCATAATGAAAAAAATATCCAATTTTTTTTTGTTCCATATGAATTTCATTTAGACCATCAAACATAAAAAAGAAGCAAATTTCCTTTGTAAAAATGAGGCATACTGCTTATTTGCGTGTTGCAGGTTTTGTAATTAATTTTTTTGGGTTGCCAATAGACTGACCAATAGCAAATCTTCAATGCTAAACATCTCCTCTCAGCCTCCTCTTGATCTTGGAGCAATCCGGTTCATGTCGGACCGATCTTCATTCTTCTTCATGGGCATGAACTGCCCCTTACAGGGAGGAGAGAGAAAGACTGATTTTTGATCTCCATGTCTAGGCAACCATTAGAGGAGTGGAGAGTGGCGATGGAGGGTGAAAACATAGAGCATTAGACTGCTGTAATCACTTCATAGGGTTGTATAGAGGTGGGAGATGGCCCCTCTCTCTCTCTCTCTTCATCCATCGCCATGGTGCCTCCTTCCCTTCTTCACGCCATTTCATCAAATAGCCCCCCTTGCATGAATTTCGGTTGGGACCCCCAAGGGTCATACCCTTTGCCATTTCTAAAGTCCATTTCCACTTGACCTTTGGCCATTGGCCTCCTGAGCATTCCCATGTCCGCGTCCAGCGTCAGATTCGAGGTCTGAAAATTTTTGCTCGACCATCTCGAAGTCCTCCACTACTTGGCATCTCCCAAGATCCAATTCAGTAGTCAGAAAAATTATGAAAATTCCCCAACTATCGCTCAATGGGTCTTTAAAGCACTTTTAGGGCTTTGCCGCTTAAAATTGTACTGATAGCAGCTGCCTCCTTCGACGAAGTCTATTTTTTCCTTGAAATTTGGATTTTTAAGCTATTTTTATCGATGTCAAAAATCCTCTATCAGCTTACGTCATGTTAGAGGCGATAAAGAATTTTTTTAAAAGGTAGTTCTAGTGATCCTATTTTGCTGACTTGTTAGGTAGTCATTCTGGGAGTCCCTACTAGTATGAGGTAGCTCGAGAAGCATGCCTAAATATCAAAGAAGAGAAAGTTCTGAATTTATCTAAGACTACAAATTACATAGGTGCGTAAAAAGGGGTTCTAACCCCTCCATAAGAAAATAAAAAGGAAAAATAATTTCTACACATAGTTGATTATCGCCTTACGGAGTCTTGGTAGGTTTATGGGGATGAGTCACAAACTTAGGGCCAATGCCTTGTCTTCTTAGGGGTAGCAACTAGTCAAAAAGAAAAGAAAGGAAGGTTGGAGCGAAAATAAAAGTGAGCGTTAGAAAAGGATTAAGTGTTGCCTTATGAGTGCTTGGTAGGTTCTTGGGTACCAAGTCAGGACTTGAGGTCGATGCCTTGTTCTTCTTGGGTCAATCTACACTGCTCAACCTTCTCCCTTTTACACGCCTGAGTATGGAAACCTTGGAAGAAAACTGTGTTAAATGAAAATTTTTATTGATAAGGCTATAGGAGTCCTTGCCTAGTAGGAGGTGTTGGTCCAGTTATCTTAAGTTGGGTAGGTAGTTTAGACCACCACTAGGATGACCTCTTTGATAGGATTTTTAACGAGTCCCTGTTAGAGCAGTTGGTTTGAAACTTACTCTAGATTTCTATCAGATTATGCTGGGACTATCCCTTGTGGATTTTCATGCCTTGAATTTATTAGGGGTTAGGGTGAGAGCTATTCTTGTGCTTTGATTATTATAATTGTCGTGGCAGCTTGATGCGTGCTTTTATTGTTGGGATTTGACAGGCTGAGTCACCCTATCCTATGGTTGCCAATGAGAGTGGGATTTTAAAGACTATTAAAGTGCGGAAAATATGTGGAGAAGAGCAAATTTAAGGTGGAATTTGACCTTGTCGGAAGCAACAAAGACGGATTTGGCAATTTTTAAGAGCCGCGAAAGACGCGACTTTAAAGCATTTTCAAAGAGCACTTGTGGAATTTTTTATATTTTTCAAGATGGCCAATCGAGTCAAAGCAAGTGATCGGCAGTGCGGGACCCCGAGCAGGGTAGGCGGAAATTTTTGAAAGTCGAAATGGAGGTCGAAAAGTCGAAGTGCGGGAGACTGAGCAGGGACAAAGCCAAAAAGGGCCAAAGTTTTAAAACTTTGGGGCATGGACATTGGGGGAGGCCTTAGGCCCCTCTAAAAAATGTTTTTTTTTCAAGGAGGGGGGAGCACCATTTTTGAAACAGCATCGTGATGATGTCGCTCGCCCTCCATTGGCGAAGATTTTTTATGGATGGCCCCCACATTAGTGACGATTTTTTATGGATGGCTCATGGGGGGTTACAAAGAACCTATCAAACAGAGATCATCAAGCGATTCTTCCATTTTCTCGCTCCCCAATTGCAACCTCCGGCTTGTGCAATGGTTGTGTGGTTGCTAAGATCAAAACTCAATCTTTTTCTCTCATTCTCCTCTCTCCTTTAAGGGGCTATGATCACCCACAGAAGATAAAGAAGAGGATGCGATGAAGGATGCTTGTCCGACATGGATTGAATCGCTCCAATATTGAAAGGAGGATGAGATGCAATGTCCAACACAGTCAAGGAACTAATGAGGAGTCCATTGGCTGCCCGTAATCATTTCATAAAAACATGCAACACGCAAATAAGTGGTCTGCTTAAATTTTACAAAGAAAATTGCATTGTTTTGATGTTTGATGGATATAATGATGTGCACATGGAAAGAAAATTTGTATGAATCATGTTTGAAGTATGTTTGAGGTTGTACATGAAAAAATGTAGAACCTGTAGTCACACATAGTCATAATTAATAATTTAGAACTCGAAATACGTCTTAAATGAAGGAAAATAATATTTTCTTTCATTTCGGGTTGAAAAATGGAATGCATATGGGATAAAATTTTGATAAAAATTATTTTTTAGTCAATATGATTATTCTTATGAAGAAATAAATGGAGAAAATAAAGAAAAGAAAGGGAAATTTTAGTTTTTACGCCTAAAAATTAGAAAAAAAATATATTTTATTTTTGTGAGCATATAGCAAGGTTGGAGCATGAGGATTAAGCCTCATTCAAGTCTTTTTTCTATATTACAGTATGTTTTTATCGATTTTTATATGAAAAACTACATAAAAATAAACCCTACACCTACCTAAGGAATGTAAAAACCTAAAGTTTTTAAAGAGAGTAAATACCTCACTTTTCTCACGCATGAAGTAAACCCATACTTTGTGAGTATGATAATCAATAAAGAAAATATAATACTTGCAACCACTCAAAGTTGGAGTCATTGTAGAGCTGCATACATAAGAATGTATCAATTCAAGCAGCTTTTTACATGCATGTTTTCATGTGGAAACATGTACCTTGTTTACTTTCCAAGCTGAAAATTTCACATACTTTATGTATCCCATCAACTTTAAACTTAGGAAAGCCATCCACAATCTATTTTGACTGCATGTCTTTTAGCTGTTGCACATTCACATGACCAATTCTCTTATGCCAAATTTCAATATATGCCACAATATCTAAACTTTGTGCAAATATAGTAGCATCCATTTCAAGCATATTTACATCAAGAGTAAACAATTTTCTAGTACATTTCTCTTTTGTAATCAATTTAAAATCATTTTTTAGATCTTCTACATAATAACCATCAGATGCAAATTGAACCTACAATCCCTATTCTACCATCTAACCAACAGAAACCAAATTTTTATAATATTTGATACATGTAGCACATCAACCAAGTACTTAGTTTTTCCATCCTGCATACTCAAAGGAACATTTTTAACTCGCAATGGGGTGAGCTGTATCATCCCCTTTCTTCACATAGCCTCAAGACTCTAGACTGCATATCTCTCTAAACCACTCTCCATGAGGTTGTATGGTTAGAGATATCTAAATCTACATACCACACATAATTCTTTGATGAACCATCAGTAGTCAACAGTATTCATAAAGTATTGTATAACAAAAAATCACTTCTATCATCATTGTTTCTATTTACTGAATGCATAGCTACCTTGTAGTTACTTTTTTTCATTTCTAATTTTAGTCTTATTTTTGAAGCAAACTTTAGAAATATGGCCTTTTTTACCACAATGCCAACATTATCTATTATTACCAAAATTCTGTAGCTTATTAGAAGCTACAACTTGTCCTATTTGACTCCCTCTTCCTCGGGACTATCCTCCTCTATTTTGTTGTGCACCATAACCTTGACTGCGACCACCACCTTGGCCTTTGCCCCATGACCTCTACCTCTACTAGTAGAGTAACATGCTTATTCAAACTTTCTCTTGCTTTGAGAAGAAGAGGAATTCAAGTCAAGGTTTCTCTCCTCAAGGATTAACTTAGAAATTAAGTCTGCAAAATCAAGGATATCATCCCCCATATTCATAGATGACATGAAGCTCTTGTATTCATCTCCAAGTCCATCTAAGCATGCATACACTCAACAACATCATCATCAACTACCACATTGACAAATCCAAGAGCTTCCACAATACTCTTCATATTCAAGATATAATCATTAATGGCATTCTCTCTTTTCACTTGGTTCAGGTTTGACTTGAGTTGCAGCTTTCTGGCCTTTGTATTTACTTCAAACAACTTTGCCAAAATCTTTCATGCAATACTAGGGGTTTTAGATTCTTGCAACTAGCCCATCATGCTATCTGTAACATTGATAGGCAGCCAATACATGACTTTACTTTGTGTCTACTCCCAATCATTCTTAGCCTTTAACTGTTCTGAAGTAGCATTTCGTGTAGGAACTTCAAGTGCTAGTGTCATGTCTCCTTCAATGTAATTTCAAATATCTTTGTTCTTCAAGAAATTTTTCATCTTGAAATTCCATGTAGGATAATTGTTTTTATCAAGCTTTTTGCTAACAATCTGGTTGAAGTTATCTAATATTTTGAAAAAATAAAGAACCCTGCCAAAACCTGCAATTGCAAGCAAGCTGACACTACATGTACCACAACTATATATAACCTTTTTCAATGATTACATAATAATAGTTGTAAAATTGTAATCTATATGCGAATCCATTTTGTGTCTACAACTTAGCAAAAATGTAAAACCTTATAGATTCAAAATTTGTAACATGTGTACCTCTAAACGGTGGATACAACAAAACTTTTGTATACCTAGAAAGTGTTGTTGGGACCACTTACAAGTCTAGAATGGAGGCTGAAATGACCTTAGATGCCAAGAATAATAGTGGTTGCCCTAAAGAGATCATCTACAGTATATACATAGTTCTTCTTGCCCACAATTTCATTTCAATTGGATATTGTAGCTTTGCCAGCCTGAGGAGCCTCCTACGGCTATAACCTAAGGCAAATCGAGCAAGGTGGAAGAGCTTCTTGCCCATTGCTTGCTTGCTTTCTTCTGTGTTCCTATGTCTTTGCCTCATCCTTCAATGGAGCTCTGCACAATTGTAGGATAGCTCTGATACCATGAAAATAAATAAGAAGAGAGGGAGATGAAGCACTCAAGAGCATACACACATGCAAAAAGTCAATGGAGAGAACACTGAGAGATAGGGATGATATCTTCTTTTTCTTCTTTCTTCTTCTTTCACACAAAAGAACTTAATCTACAACATGATAAAAGACTAATATAAAAGTGCCTTAACATACATACATGTAGTCATCACTAAGTGTGAACACGCTAGGAAGGAGGAGGTGGCACAATAAATGTGCCATAACCAAGGATGGACTATGTGGGTATAGTCCGACTATAGAATCACTAGCATATCCTCATGTCACCGTCAATGAATAATATCATGCCACATCACTGAGGTACGTAGTGGATGGCAGCTCATGGTAGAGCTCAACATCTCAAGAGACTTTTATTTGATGTGTCCCCTAGTATACTAGGTAAGGCCTGCAATGTAGCCTACCCTTGCGAGAGTACATGTTCTAATTGATGGAATAGATATTCATTCCACTCCACTACTAGTTCTTTCATGCTTGATAGTGGGACATAGTATATGGGTTAGTAATAAACTTCTACCAACTACTACATGCTCATTGACTGTACCATAGTAACCACCAATACAAGTTGTGGAGGATCCATTTGTTGGGCCTAGGGGCACAATATAATTTGATTTTTTACCATCTATCCAAGTCCTATAGAATATCATGAGGATGAGACTATGACCTAAGTCCAATGGGTGTATAGTTCAATATGTAGATCATATGGCCTAATCGAGTTGTATTTACCTATAGACCCCACCCTTTTGGTTATCAAGTGGAGTGATTTCCAAATCTCTCCACCTCGGGGGGGGGGGGGGGGGGGGGGGGGGGCACTATATATATATATTCTCTATATAATGTGCATTCGTGGCCTATTTAGAAATATCCTAATCTGTGGATTTTTCTTGAATAAAACACAATCCTTTTCTATCCAATCTGTAAAGTAACCCCTTTATATGACACCCTTCTATATGTAAAAAATGTATACAAATGGTGTTTTAAAAACCCCTTATTTTGAACTCATGTTACATATACATATATTCATGAGATATACCCAAATATGAAACTATCTCCCTTTAGCAATGCCATGGTTGATGTTGTATATTATATGACTTCTCAATAGAGCAAAACCCTTACATATAAATAACCAAATAATACAATTGATTTTCTTCTTTAAGCTAAGTTGTTCTATCTCATATACATATATATATGAGGATGTATGCATGTATGTATGTATGTATGTATGTATGTTCAAGATGAACCTTAGCATAATTTCCTGGTCTTTGGCACTATATATCAATTTGCCCTACACTAGTTGGATTATACTTGGTGAGGGAGGAACTCAAACTTGTCAAGACTTTTTTATTCAAAGAGCCACAAGTCAAAACCATTATAATTATAAATGATTAAAGTATCTATTAAGATCAATATATCTAATCAAGTAACCAACATCTTACATCCTGGTAGAATAGCTCACCTAAGTAGGCAAAAACAAAATGATTACATTATCATTGACTAAATTCGTGATAAATCTTTTGAGTACCCCTACTACCAATTTCCTTGGCAGATCAATAGGAAAAGAATTTTGTACTATGGTAACTTAAACCATCTTAGTTTAATAGTGAGGGATTGAAAATAGAAACTAACACTAAAACATGGATTGAACAAATGGAAGACTACTTTTCTTCATTGTCATATGATGTTTAGCATAGATTGTGAAAACCGGGAATGATTTTTCATGTGGATGAATTCATGCTTTGGCTATAGACTAGTAAGTGACACAAGCTCCTTGCATAAGGCACTTTTCAAACTTGCTCATTATCATGATCATATAAGATAGCCAATGATGATTAGTGAAGTCTTGGGAGTTTATAAGCACATGGCTTAGTATAGTATCTTTGTAGTCACTTAAGTGACTTGTTTTACATGCTAATGGCGAGGAAATTTTTTGGAAAAGAGGATTAGGCCTTTGGTATGATTTTTTAGGTGCAAATAGATTGCTAGGTGTTGTTGTATAATATGGTCATCAAAGTGGAAGAGAAGGCATGCTAAGTTGAGTAGACCATAAGGGAAAGGTCAAGGAGTATCCAAAGGAGGTAAAGGGTCTTGCTACTCATGCATTGAAGAGGGGAGAGAAGGGTATTGGGACTATTTTGAAAAATTAAGAATAGGAGAAAAGGGGGGTAGCAAGCTATCCTTGCTCAACATCATCTTCCAGTGAGATTTTCTCTTGGTCTATCAGTTGTTTCTTGATCTCTTTTAATTGGAAAAACACTTGGGAAACATTAAATGAGTGTTTTGTTAGGATCATGGGCTGATTTCAACTATGTTCAATAGTGAGAAACAAAGCAACAATCTATCCTTCAACATTTTCCTCTCTTACAAGGTCTTTGGTATAGATGTCTCATGACTTGATTCTTGGTCCCGAACAACAAGGGAACCTTCCTTGATCAATAAAGAGGAGTTTGATGGGTTTATGCTTTTCATGTGGATTATTTTAGGTTATGAATAATAGTTAAAAATGGGGAAATATGCTAAAAATGGATTTTTGAAGCTCCAATGTAGGGCTTATTTGGTGGACTATATCTTTTTTAATGCTCTCTACCTTGTAGACGTAGTCTAGATATGATAGACTAGATTTTGTTGAGATTCAAGCTCATGATCACCGACACTGACTCTACCTTGACATTGTAGTCTTAGCTATCATCATTTGTCATGGGTGTCCAATAAATGAGTCAAAGATTCAACCATATAGTTAGTGACATAGTCAATTAGTAGATTAGATTGCTAAGTGTGTATGACTAGACTTCAGTCTATGAGTTATGAGCAATGAAGAGAAGAACATGAGAGTATTGTACTCTTTGTGTGGGTTTCCAATGTATGTGTCTTTATCTCCCTCTCTATAACTTTGACATGGCATCAGAGCTAGGTTAGCTTGGGTTTGTGGTACATAGGAGCTCTGACTTGAAGGATCTGGAAGCTAGAAGGTGACAGTGACCTGCAGCTTGAGAAGGAACCCTGTGGAGGCTCATTGACAGCCATAGCTTGCACTTGATGTGGTATGTATCCATGTTAGGGAAAATAAGTCAACGTCATTACTAGCAGATCTTGAGGGAGTGGAATTTTAAAATAAGGTTAATCTTAATAAGATTAAACCTTATTATCTCTAAATGCACTAATGAAATAAATCCCTTATAGGTCAATGCAGGGCTGATTAAAAACCTACAAGAGAAAATATTGGTTGATGGGGCAGCTAATTCCTTATCTAGAACACCCATTCTTGGAGCAGAGATATCATCAGGAAAAGCTTATCTGGTGGAGTAAAGGATATAAAGTGATTGAGCAAGAGGGTAGATCATTTCTCTAGGAAATCACAATCTTCTGTCATCACTGCTTACAAATCCTGACAAGAATCCCTATTATATTCAATGAAGAAGGTGGGATGGAGCCTTCAGTACATCCTCTGAATATGATGAATTTTGATTATCATAATTACGAGTAGAGGTGATGATGGCTAGCTGTGTGAACCCATTGTGGATGTACACAATGTACTTTGATGGAGCGTCCAGGGGTCCCAACAAGAAAGGGATTATAGGGGTAGTTATTAGAGATCCCCGACATAGAGTCGTAATGATGAAATTAGTTGTTTAATTCGGGGTTGGATTTACCAATAACATGGCAGAATACAAAGCTTTAATCATGGGCTTGAATATTGCTGATAAGGGTGGTATCCGTTAGTTGTTAGTAAAGGGGGATTCCCAATTGGTGTTGAACAAACTAAATGGTACTTACACAATACAAAATCCCATTCTTTCTATGTATTATCACACTACCATGACCATGCTCGACGGGTTTGAGAGTGTGTCTTTTCAGCTGGTTCCACGATATTGGAATTAGTTTGTGGGCTCGTTAGCAAACTTTGCTTATGATGAAGAATACCTTTTTCTTCAACTACGATCCTACTTTAAATATCTCTATTAGTGATGAGATAGAACCCAGTCGATTATGGGGGCTTTTACTAGAACATGCCCTATATGGCACGCGATGGTTAATATGGGTGATGAAAAGAGTGGCCAAGACCCATTTCCTTTGTTATCTTGGACCCATAGGTTGGTCAGACGACACGTTATGCATACACCTCTTGCTATTTATGCAGGAAGCATGGGTCACAATCTGATGCATTTAGTTTAGGGCACGATCCCTATTTCATCCTTGGGATGGAGCCTCTTGTTGTATATTAGCAAGATTTTACAAGGGGGGATATATACGAGTTGTTTTGTTTGATACCATTAGGCCAAGAGGGCTGGTACTTTTTAGGGTTAATCATTGATTTCCTTAGGCCAAGAGGACTAATTTTTATTGAGTTTAAATGTTTTATTTCTTTAGGCCATGAGGGCTAGTTTTGTTAGGAGTGAATTGTGTTATTTCCTTAGGCTAAGAGGATCATATGTTTGTTTTGTGTAGGTACATTTAATGGTTTTCTGTTTTAGTGATTGTATCACACAGGTTGCCGAAGTTACTAGAGGGAGCCTTTGCTGGCAGAGGAGCTTCTTGTGGCCATTCCAGGTGGTTTCGCCCCCTTTTTGAGTTTGTCCCTTAAGTAGATAATGATATATGTGTATGTAGGGGTTACTTTCTTTTCATTTGTTGGGGACTATGAATCAAGGCATGAAGTCTTAGGGTTTGGTTAGGTATATCTGGGGGCGATTTGAGTAGTTGTCTACCTCCTGTTAGGACATTATCAGGCGATAAAGACCTGTGATAGAGGGTAGTCCTTGTGACCCTGTCCTTCGTGCTTGCTTGTCCTAGGAGTCTCTGCTAGTGTGAGGCAGCTAGAAAAGCTTGCACTTAAATATCAAGAGAAGAGCAAGTTTCAAATCTATCTAAAAATAAAAATTACAGAGGTGCGTAAAAAGGGGTTCTAATCCCTCAATAAGAAAAGAAAAAAAAAGAAAAGGAAAAAAATTCCTACAAGCAATTGATTATCGCCTTGTGGAGGCTTGGTAGGTTTCTAGGGACGAGTCAACTGATGCCTTCTCTTCCTAGGGGAAGCAACTAGTTGAAAAGAAAAGAAAGGAAGGTTGGAGCGAAAATAAAAGTGAGCATTAGAAAAGGATTAAGTGTCACCTCGCGAGAGCTTGGTAGGTTCTTGGGTATCGAGTCAGGACCTAAGACCGATGCCCTGTTCTCCTTGGGTCACTCTATGCTCAGCTCCCTCCTTTTTACATGCCTGCGTATGAAACCTTGAATAGAAAATATGATGCCCATGCTAAAGGAGTCCTTGCCTAGTAGGAGGTCCTAGTTCAGTTGTCCTTAGTTAGGTAGGTAGTTCAGACCACTACTAGGATGCCCTTTTTGATAGGCTTTTTAGCCAATTCGTGTTCAAGCAGTTAGTTAAAGATTCGCTTTGGATTTTTGTCAGATTATGTTGGGCCTATCCCTTATGGATTTTCCTGCCTTGATTTGTCAAGGGTAGGGTGAGAGCTGTGGAATGTTTTGTTGTGTATTTTTTGTATCAGCTTGATGCTCTTTGTGGTTATGCATGTGTAGATCTGTTTGTGGGATTCAAGGGCTGAGTCACCCTATCCCATGTCACCAATGAGAGCTAAATTCTAGGAGTTGGGGCTTGAAGCATTTGAGGCATTTTTGGAGCAAGAAGTGTCCGGGAAGCACAAAAGACCAAATTTTCATGAAAAATCAAACGGTGGAGGATGGCCAAGCTCTAGTTTTCCTATATGCATTTTGATGTCAGGAATCCAACATGTCAATTGGAGATTGTTTGACCCCCCATTCAATCCCCGCAAGATTTGGCATTATAAAGTAGCTATACTAGATCTGGAGGCCGAAAAGTGCACGACAAATGCCCACTTTATAGTCTATCTCGATGCTCCGAAGCCTCTTGTCCAGATGCATCTCGAATCCGAGTGCGTTTGCCCATCCAAAATCGAAATATCCACTTGCAGGATAGTGTGAACACAAAATAACCGAATCAGTTATTTTAAAGTATTAACCTTAGGCTTAACAAAAGCCTAAAACTAACAAAAATTTGATGAACAAGAGGGGAGGCGCAAATTTTTTTGTGCCCCTTCCAAATCTGCTCGGTACTGCTCCAATCTTGACCCGTTTGGAGAGAGAGAGGGAGATTCTCGATCAGGACAGAGAGAGGAATCAGACGGCTATAAGCTTCCCTATTTTAATGGAGGATTTCAAAATTTGATTTTTTTAGTATTTCTCTCTCCTCTCTCCTCTCCCCTCTTAGCGGTTGTTCATACACATCAATTCAAGAGAGAAGGGGAAGGGTTGCGATGACGAATCTCGTAGTAAATGATGATGTTGGAGCAATGGAGGACATAGATTGGACTGAGAGAGCGTGTCACTGGCAAAGAATGAGTGTCAGTGGCCTCTCGTCTCTACGAGATATGAGCCTCAGAATCATGGTTTCTATGCATAAGTGAGCGGTTTTTTATTTTATGAAAAATGATTAGAGAAATTTTTTGATTTTTTATGTTCTTGATTTCCCATGTTATAATAATTTTTCGCAAAACATGCAAAACCCGCAAGTTGCAGTTTTTATGAAAATAATGGAAGTTGGGGTTTTTGTTGAGTTTTTTGGGGTCATATGGGATAAAAAATGAATATGAAAATGATGCTCACTATCCTTGATCAATAAGAACTCATAATTTTGAAATATCACATTTTTATAAAGAAATAAATGAAGAAAAATAAGAAAAAGTAGAAAATTTTTAGTTTTTACGCTTAAAAATTTAGGAAAAAATACATTTTATGTCCATGAGTGTATAACAAGGCTAGAGCATGAGGACAAAGCCTCAAGCAAGCCTTGTTTCTATGTTATAGTGTGTTTTTATTGATTTTTATATAGAAAATTACATGAAAATGAACCCTACACCTACCCAACGAAAGCAAAACCTAAACGGTAGAGGGACGAGGGTTTGTGAAAGTGGTTAGTTACTGAAAATGATTTCAATTATAATTTTTTTGTCTATATATAACATATAAGATGCGTTATCGTTTGAATTAAGGAGACTACTAGCACAGGAAACTCGGTGCTAGTCTCTGGCAACGTCGTAATTACGAGTAGCTTGGAAACCATTAAAGAATTGATTTTCACCTCACGTGGTTGGTTTTATTTTATCATAAAATTCTTGAGCACAATGATCATCCATATTTGCATTGAGCATGACATGATAACTCTTAGATGCACAGCAATTGATTGCCAATTACAAGACCTATGCCGAGTTGTGAGGAAACCCAAGCTATAGGCTAAACGATCAAATCTTTGGGAAAATTTCAAGTGAGATAAATTTATCTCTTGGATCATTAAAAATATATAAGAGTGGAGATTTTTCGTATGTTCTTTATGTCAGAGCAGCATATCAAGGGGCCAATTCTCTCGGTGTAGGAGAGCTGCAGTGGGGCCATGGCATTTAGCCGGAGGGGTGCCTCCTTTATGTTTGTGTTACGTGGTATATTATACCAAGATGTGTGGGATATCCCTCTGAGGAGTAAGAAAGGGCAATTTTTGGACTACGTTCTACTACAAATTCAATATCTACAGTAATGATTAAGGCAGTGTGTCCCTCAGACACTCCTGGCCGCGAGGCCGTGTGTGGTTGTCTTGTGAGAGTTATAGAGGCCTGACTAGTGCCTATAGTAGTAAAATAATCAGTCGCTACAATAATATATTTTTTCTGTGCAGTAGGATGACGGAGTAATATGGCTCACAAAGTCGATCCCCCACTTCTCGAATGGAAGGATTGCCATAATAGGAGCGAGTGGTCACTTCCTATTCTCTCAGCTATCATGTCATTGACAAATGTCGCATATTTTAACGTACTCAAATGCATCCTGGAAAATGGCTGGCCACCAAATATCCTACCCTCAAGGTTTTTTGCGCAATTAGCCGCCTAGCAAAATGACCTCTACAAGCAGAGTCATGGCATTCTTCTAAGATGAAAGGGACCTCATCCGGCATTACGCATCGGCGGTAGATATCATCTATCCCTTGCCGATACAACGTGCCTACAATTATTGTGAATTTTAAAGCCTATTGCTTAATCTTTCGCTTTTCTGACTTTGATAGAATAGCCCCAATCTCTCGCGTTGACAAATAATGTGTTATCGCCGCATACCAAGAGGGAATAGATGCCATGTCAATCTTGAACAATGAGTCCCAGTCACTACCTTCAGCCTGAGCTTCCTTTGGCTTCCAAAATTCCACAAGGCACTCTACGATACCCTGCAACCTGGGTGGCTTGCTCTTAACCTCATAGTCAAACTCCTGCAAAGTGATTAACCACTTTGCCAAATGGTTGGGTGGTTGTAGCTTATTCATTAGCAGTTGTAGTCCTTCCACCTTCGTATAAAGGACAACCTTCTCATAAAGGATGTATTTCCTGAACATTTTAGTCACAAAGACCATCGCAATATACAACTTTTCCATATAAGTATAATTAACTTTGGAAACACCCAGCTTCTGACTAGCAAAAGCAATCGAGTGATACCACTTATCTTCCCACATCTGCGCTAAACAACAACTAATCCTATGCATGGTAGCTGCTGAAAAGATATAAAAACTTTTGCCCCTCTTTGGTGCTTTTAGCATAGGTGCTCTTAGGAGTTCTTGCTTGACATCCTCGAAAGCCAGCTTACAAGGGTCACTCCACATAAACAAATAGTTGAAGGATAATAGATTTGTCAATGGCAATGTTCTTTCTGCCAATGCGTTTATGAATCGTCAATAATATCCAACTGATGACAGAAAGATGTGGACTTCTTTGGGGGTACGTGGCAGACTCATGACAACTATAGCTTTGATTTTTTAAGGATCCATCACAATCCCTATCGAGCTAACTACATGGCCTAGCAAGAGCCCATAAGGTACACCAAAAATGCACTTCCTTCGATTGAGAGCTATGAAAAATTGTTTGCATTGCTCAAAACATTTTTGTAAAATAATCAACTGCCTTTCTCTCACAATGGCTACCCCTAAATCGTCAATAAATACCTTCAACTCCTCAGGGGAAATGTCACCAAAGGTCTTGTTGGCAGTTCGTTGCCAAGAACCAAGCGCATTGCATAGACCAAATGCCATCACATGATACAAAAGGTCCCGAAGACTGTTATGAATGTCGTTTTGAGCTTATCCTCTTCTGCAATTGCCATCTAATTATAGCTTGCAAAATAGTCCATGAATGAATATATCTCCCTACCTGCCAATTGATCTAGAATTTGGTCGATAAAGGGTAGTGGGTAACAATCCTTAACTATTTGCTTATTCAACTCTCGAAAGTCCACACAGAGTCGGATTTGATTATTTTTCTTCTTCCTGATCACAACTGGTGAATGCCATTCAGTGTGCTACACAGGGAAGATCAAACCCGCTTCCTGTAATTTCTGTAACTCCTTGAATAGCCCATCTTGCAACTCAAACGGCATATGCCTGACTTTCTGTCGCATAGGACAACTTCTTTCCTTCAATGGAATTGTATGGATAACGAGGTTGGGAAAAACCCCAACCCCACCTCACCTCACCTCAAAAGACCCCGCTCAACCCACCCCACCTCACCCCCCCACGACACGGCACACCCTCATCCCCCCCCCTGTTCATCATAACTCCAAGAAAAAATATCGCGAAAATCTTGGATTAGAGTGACATAATCCTCCCGTTTCTCTGTAGTAAGCATGGATCCTAGCTTTATTGGCTGCTCATCATTTGGCGTACCAAGGTCTAGATTGATAAAATCTGCGTCCCTTATTCTATCTTGAGCTTCTAATGGCTCGTTCAACGTTACTTGATAGACGTCTTCTATGGTTGATCCCTCTTTGGATTTATCAGTCGACGACGTCTCACTTGCAGACACATCTTCCATTGTCTCTAACTCTGTAGAAGACAGGGGAGCTCGCTCACTTTGAGGTGATTCAGAATATGCATCGACTACCACACATCTAGCACCTCTGCCAAATATCAATCTACCAGCGGGTATATCTACTTGACAATCTGCTTGTAAAATCCAAGGTCAACCAAGCAATACTTGGTAACTCAGATACCTTGCAAACTGGATTAGCCTAAAGTCCAATATGCATTCTACCTTGGAAATTGTCATGTGGACTTTAGTAATGCAACCCTCCAACTGTCTCAGACTATCGTCAGCCATTCAAAGGATTGTGGAGGCTTCTTTCTAAATCGCAAGACCCAACCTCTCCATTAATTTAAAACTCATAATATTAACTCAGGATCCTATGTCGACAATAGCATTATCTGATAGAGTCCCATTGACATAGGTTGCAACCCTTGGGTAGCGCTTTTCGGCATGTTCAAACCAGTCATCCCCTACCCACGCTATTCCCAAGGGTTCTATGATATAACCCGTACACAAGATCTTTTTAAATTATTTCCGTACTCATGGTGACAACTTGATTAGTTGCAAGAGAATCACGTCTGGTTTGACATCGCAAAGGGAGCTAGCTAAATCAAATTCGTGATAATTTGCTAAAGCTCACTTCTCGCACCAAACCATCCGCTCTTTAGGATGCTGCATGGGCTTTATTGCCTCTTTTTTAACTCTCACCTTCTTTCTTGATACCTCTTTATCTCTCTTGGTGTCAACCTTACTCTCTATGGGTTTCAGAGTTCCCCCTTCCTTATTAGGATTTAGACCTTGCGTTCCTTTATCATCTTGCCTAGGGTTTCTGTCGACACGTTTTACATTATCTTTGTCGCCTTCTCTAAATTTTTGGCCTCTTGTTATGGCATGTAGACTAGAAGCTTCAGTGCCATTAACCTGCACAGCCTCGATGAGGCTCACCCCACTACCATCTGGGACTTCCTCAATAGTAGCCTTACCCCTTTGGATTATTTGTTTCGGCCCATCATCTTGTTGAAAATTGTTTCCTTGCACACGATGATTAACAGGCCTTGGTTGCCGAATGACTGCCTTCCTGGAGGGAATTGATCTTGCTCTGATAGGTGGTTGCTAAATGACCAGACTTCCCGCAAATGTCACACTTGACATTTGGGAAATTACATGGATAATGTTGCCCACCACACCATTTGCAGATGAATCTAGAGGGTGCACCCTCTTCGGGGCGTCAACTCCCTATCAGATTTTGTTGTTTCTTTTAAGAAATTAATGTCAATGGCTATTTGCCGATATTGTTTAGAGATCAATATATCTGTGTAGTTCTTCATCATGTCCTTGACTTCACTAAGGACATTTGACGAACTTGACTCATAGCCCTGATCATCTACCCATCGGTCCCTTGGCCGCACAATTTGATTAGGCATTGGTTGCATTGGTTGCTAACCCATAAGAATGACATTAAGGTTCGCTGCTTGGATTCCCACATTTGGAGGCATCTGACTAGCCATAGACATAGTCACACTAGGCGGAGTTGGCAATAAAGGTACAAGGTTCGCTGCTTGGCTTCCCGCATTTAGAGGCATCTGACTAGCCATAGGCATAGTCACACTAGGCAGAGCTGGCAATAAAGGTACATTCTGCACCATATTCCCTCTCCCATTAGGGTTGGCCATCCCCATCCCTTGGCTTCCACTTCCATTGATCAATTGCAAATTATTTCCTGACGCTAAATCCATATTTAGATTGATTCGAGAAGCATAGGCCGCTTGTAGACGGGACTCTATTTCTTGCGCTCGTCTAATGGCAGTGTCTATTTCTGCTAAGGTGACACTACTCAACTGCACCTAGAAGTTAAAATCAAGACCATGCAAGAAGTATTGTAACTGGGCAATAGATGGGATAGGGATAGAGGCATCCAATTGAGCCTCTTTGATCTTCTTGGCATACACTCGTATATCTTCATGCGGTTCTTGGCATGTCAAATTCAACATGCGCAGCCAATATTAGCCACCTCTCTCAGGGGTGAACTCCCTTCGGAAGGCTTCATAAAATAAATCCACGGTGGTTATGGTTCCGACCTCAAGACCATGATACCATATAGATGCCCTTCCCTTTAGGGTCATATTGAAGAACATCATTAGATGCCCTTCCTCTTGGATGCATCAATTAAACATCACCTTTTGGAACTCCCTTATATGAAGCTCCGCATCCTCTTCCACTAACCCATTAAAAATGGGTAGGGGGAAACCTAAGGCTGGCAAATCCGTCATTTCTACAGGGATTGCAATAGGCTGCACCATGGCAATGATTGGATTTGCTAATGAAATCGGGACAGGCAAAGCTGTCATGCCACTCCAAGTGGGTAGATTAATTGGGAGGGGGAAGTACTAGAACTTCCACCCCCTAACGGACTTCGATTTAGGCTAAGGTTACTAAGACCCTACCCTTGAATAGGTTCAGGACTACTCCTTTTAGGAGAATAGCGCCTATTGTTTTCGGCCCTCCCTCTAGCCCTCTCAGCTCTCTCATGTTTTTGGGGTTCGGCTTGATGGATCTCTTCAAAGGACATCAACTAACAAGTAGGTCCCAAGAGACCCTAGATTTGGAAACCACCACTTTGAGGTGGCTCTCGACAGACGCATCACTGATGATGGGACCTCAAATGGGCTGACATTGGCTATGGCACTAGCCGGACCTCATGTATACAACAAACACCTCCACCACCACCTAGCCTCGCGGTCTAGGAGTATTTGTAATAACTAAATACACACTAGATACATCTAATATTGTGTTTGTAGCTAGATAAGAGTTCAACAACACCTTCCCCAAAAACCCTCAAAGGGGGTATCCCACACATATTGGCAATAAGTGCCACATATCACAAACACAGGAGACACCCCACCGGCTGATTTTCGTGACCCCACTGCACCTCTCCTACATCTTGGGGATTGGCCTTAGATGCGTTGCTTTTACATATAAACACATTTGCAAAAGACTCCTCTCTTTGTCAGTGAGATCCAGGAGATACCATGTTTCCTCACTAATAATTTTCCCCAAGAAACAAACAACTAACCTACGGCAAGGGAAATCTCACCCTCTCAAGCTTAGGTCAAGTATAATTCAAACAATTGCTATGTATTTCCGAGAGTTGATACCACATGTATGATTAATGCAATAGTGGATGTCTCATCGTGCACAAAAAATTATGTTTCAAAATCAGCCTATGTGCTGGTACGCAAACAATCTTTCCATGAATTCCAACTAATGCGTATCTGCTTCATTGCAAGAATCTAGCACCAAGGCGAACCTTGTGCTACTAGATCCATAATTTCCAAATAAACCGTTTCCTAAGTGCTATGCATAGAAAAAACAATCAGAATCTTTATTATTTCAGCTCTCAAATTGTTGCACAAGATCCTACTCCCCCTCATCGTTTAAGTTTTTCTTCGTTGCATAGGTGTATAGAGATTGTTTTGTCATGATTTAGTGTATAAATAGCAATAAATCACACACTGTAAAAAGATAGGGAAAACTGAGGCCAAACCTCATGCTTTTCTCCACCATACATCCACAACCACTTATTATATTTTTTCATATTTTTCTAAGGGATATTCCTATTTTTCTCTTATTTTTCTCTATTTTTTCCATTTTCCTCTTTTTTTTCAATTAAAAATTGTTATATTTTTAGAGCTATGACTCTTGATTCTTAGAACAACAAAAATACAGATTTTATTAGCATTTTATCCCATGTGTATTGGTTTTTTCCACCTGAAAACACCAAAACTCCATTTTCCTCATAAAACCATGTTTTACGGGTTTCTAAAAATTATTTTCCACATTTTAACTTCATGTTTTTTGATTTTTTCATCATGCAAGCATAGAACAAATAGTGAATAGCATTTCTACCAAATTTCACTCCATAAGAACAACATTGACTCAATCAATTGTCAAAAACAAGCAATTTTCCTTTGTAAAATAGTCATACCACTTATTTGCATGTTGCGGGTTTTTAATAATTCTTTCGGGTTGCCAATAGACTGCGACCAACATCAGATCTTCAATGCTAAACATCTCCTCTCAGCCTCCTCTTGATCTTGGAGCAATCCGCGGATAAGCATCCTTTAGCCCCTCTTCTTATTGATTCTTCCCTCATGAACCACCGCTTGGAAGAGAGAGAGAGAGGAGAGAGAAAGACAAGTTTTCTATCTTAGCAACTGGGCAGTCAATGGAGGAATTGAGACCGGGGATATTGTAAAGAATGGGGATTAGAGGATCTGACACAGGATTAGCACATGCGAATACTCGGTTACATTGATGGGGTATTTAAGGTGTACAAGGACCTGATTAGGGCACCATTTGATAAATACAAATCTGTCTCCTCACCTTCACCTTTAGCTCCCATGGCTTTCCCTCTCTCTCTCCCCTCTTTCTCTCTCTTTCTCTCTCTTTTCCTATCTTTCTCTCTCTTCTCCTAGTATTTCTCTCTCCTCTCTCTCTTCTGTAGTCTTCTTTCTTCTCTCTCTCTCTTTTAGGTCCCCTTCATTACAATTGGTATCAGAGCTTAGTTCTTGACCCTTCCTTTCTCTCTCCTTTCCCTCAAATCTAGTCTCATTTTCCAACAATAAACCCTACTTTTTAGGTACACAAGCAGAGATGGTGGCTTTCTTGAAAGACACACAGGAGCTATGGTAGGAGGCTTGGCCAAATTTGGAGGCAAGGAGACAAAAATGGCAGCTCGTTTTCAACTTTAAGACTTGAGGGTGATGAAGAAGGATGCTCAAGAACAGAGAGAAGCAACAGAGGAAAGTTTGAGGGTGACAATGTACAAGGAATCTCCACCAACACCATTGGAGCCCGATGTGTGGAGGATAACCTTCTGTTGGATGGGTTTCATCTCTGCGTCTGAGTAGAAGTTGTTGTGAGGTTCCACGGTAGTATCAAAAGATTCTTTCATCTCTGCAGAGACTCGCTTCTTCTTCCACATCTCCACAACCTTCTTTGCCCTCCGTTGTACCTCTTCATGCTTGTGACTCCTCAGATGATCTATAGATTTCCTCACAGCACAACTCTTCAAAGCCAGGAGATCTACAGGCATCCTCTGAATGGCCTGAAGCAAGAGCAAGAGAAGATTCTCACAAGCCTCGTCTTCCCCTTCTAGTGCAGATCTGCCTATCTGAGATATCTCCTGCAGCCATTGATCCAGTGAATACAAGCCTCCAAGCTTAAGAAAGCGCTTCAGAAGATCCACCTCCTGAGTGCAGGCTAAGGCAACGACAAGCGCAGATCTACCTGAGATCAGATCAAGTGTCTTAATTGCAGATTCCTCAAGGACAAAGTCCATGCGCCTTTCATGCTCCTCCTCTTGAAGCTTCAATGAGATGCCTCTGACATGGCCTCATTGAATCCGCTTCATCAAGTGCATTGCAAACCCCGCAATCTTGTTTTGCAGGCGCTTGGACGGGATAATGACCACTTCCTCAGCAATCTTCTTGTTGGTTTGGAAATCCAAGGGTCATCCACGAGACGGAGATGGCTGCTGCAGATCAAGTGTCTTCCTACTGCCATCATTGATCCATTCATGCTGCATCATGTAGGCAAGCCTTTCCACAGAGGCAACATCAGCCAGGCCCCCTCCTTTACTCAAAACAAGATTAAGGCCCGAATCATGTTGAAGAATCAGGGTTGGAGATGTGTAGCAGGAAAGTGGCGCACGCCTTCCTATGGCTTATCTAAAGCCAAGAGATGCTCCTTCAGCCTCCTGTGCTCCCGTCTCTCTCCCTTCCATCCTTTTGGAATTTAAAATTCTCCTTAATATGTGTTAGACGACTTGCAAAGATTGATCCCGTCGTGACTGTAGCAATTTCAGGCTATTGCTGATCAGTGGCCACCACAGACGGCCATCCATCATCAATTACCAGGAAGCGTGGTGGTGCTCCACCTGCAGTTAAACTGTCTATTGTGGTGACATCATTGTAAAATGCATCCCATGTGCACCATCCAAACCAATCTAGGAAACTTGGAGTCTTTTTCTCTTCTCGGTGCTAGAATGTCTGCAAATGCTCCTCAATAGCCTCCACAACATTAGTTATTACTTCAAAAGGATTGCTGCCTGAGTTCAGAGGTACATGAAATGCATCTTCCAAGAGAGGTAGAAACACAATGTAGGTACACGAAATGCATCTTCCAAGAGAGGTAGACGGCAAGCCAGTATCATATATGACTGATATGGCGCTTTTAGAGATTGTTCTTTGATATTGCTGATTGTGACCCCCGAAGCCTTGTGGTGGCGCTTGTTGTACCTGAAGAAATGCATTCTCAGTGCCTCTAGGAAGAGCACCATGCCCCTAAGAAGCCATCATAGAAGCTACAGGTACAAGTCCCAAGGGGCTAGGACCAGGACCAAGACTAGATAGTCTTCATCCCCTTGCCAAATATGCACAGAGAAGTCCATTGGGTCCTGCAAATCACCTAGATTGAAACTCCCACTTGCCAAACATGATCACCACATTCCTGACTAGTGACTCAACAATGCCTTGCTGAGTTGCCTTCTTCCCAATCTCTGTCATGAAGCTCCTTTAAGATTGCAATGCTTCATGATCTAATGCACCAAACACATCAATTCTCAGTTGCATAGCAGTGGATATTAGGAGGAGGCGCTGTATCATCCACCAATATGAAAGCCATGGCAAGTAGTGGGTCACTGTTAAGAACCAACGGTTTCCAGGCACTTGTGTGGACATTGCCTGCTTGAACTCTTCAGGACTCACACCAGATCACCAGCAATTTGTGACTGGTGGACTATCATTCCCACTCCAGATAGCTTGTGTCGAATGTATTTGATACATCCCCATGCAGCTTACCCTCCAATAGATTGGCCTACAACATAGAACTTTGCCCCATGTTGGAGCTTGTTTGCTAACTGTTCTATGTCATGTGCTTCACTCTTGATACTATGGTGTGGATTTGGGTCACTCTCTTCGTATTCAGCCCTTGTGGATGGTTGCTATTGCACTAGTTGTGTCTATGGAAATGGCACCAGGATTGATTTATTAAGGGTATAATCATATTCTTTGACATATGCCCTCAATGACATGTAGTGAGGGTATCACCACAAATGTGTTTAGTTGGGCAATTCTGGATCACAGAACTTTTGTTGTCTAAAGCAATCTGTATTCTTTAGAAGCATTCCCAAAAATCTCTGGGTCTCTCTGAAAACCAAAGCTTCACATAAGCTTATTGATCTGCCCAATGAAAAGGAAATTGGAAAAGCGCTACTAGCTTTAGACTCAAGGGATTTTGAAGCGATGGAATGCATTGGATGTGTGAGGAATCATGGGGTGTATGCCTAAAGTGTAGTGATTTAGTTGTAAAGCTACGGTTTGGCACTTTGATTTTCTTGATAGTGACACTTATATGCTTATGTTGGTATGAAGATCTTTATGCAAGTGGCAATGGTACTCACGGGATATGCCTATGCCTTTGATTGGCAATCTTGGTAATGATGCTTATGATTGGTCTTGAGATGTCATGTCTGGTAAGGTTATGCTCTTGTTGGCAATTTATTAGCCCTAATCAGCAAAGATTTGGTTCATATTGGCAATGGTTCCCACGCACAGTGATGCATGGAAGTTGCAAAGTATTGCACGGATGTAGACTCAGGGAACTGCTGACAAAAGTCAATTACAGCAAAGACTTCTTGCGTGGCTAAGCATGGACCCCATATCTCAATTCAAAGAGGGCATCATTCCCTTCGATCTGAGCCAAAAATATCCCCATTTTGCCCTAAGTTTTGGGAGATATGCCCAATTTTGTGCTCAAAGGTAATGTGGGACAGGCAGCAGTCCTACACAGTCAACCCACAAAATTCAATTACAAAAAATCCGTAATCATTTATTATCAAAGATATTTTTACAAAGACTCATAGAGGGGATTTAGAGCTTTAATTTGAATCAAAAATTTTGGCAATCAGAGCTTCCTAGCTCAAGATTTTGCCATTTCTGTAACAGGGGGTCTAGTGGACTGCACTTAGGATGGCAAGCCACAAGGGAAAAGCAAAGGTCCAAGAGGACTTCGAGCGTGAAATAAGGGACTCGGGTGCCTCTATGAATGATCCTAGCTCCACCCAAGAGGATTGCGAAGACATGCTTGAAGAAGGGCCCTCCAAGACGGACCATTTTTCTATGCTTAACAACACACTATGTCAACATGAGACCCATCATGATGAGCGACATCGAGAGCTGGAACACTGCCATAGGGAGGTGGAAAACCGCCAAGATCAGCGTCATAGCGAGATGATGGCTAAGATGGAATTTCTTGTAGAGTGCATGGGCACCCTCATCTCTACCCTCTCACCCTCCTCAGCTTAGCCTAAGGAGCATGGTCCTCCCCGTGAGACCCACCGCCTTTCCCCCTTAGAGATGGGATGTGGCCAACATCGGTAGCACCCATGGTTTTCCCCATAGCACCTATGAGCTGGGCGATTCCTCTATGCGACATGATGAGCTCATCCTCCCCTCACCCATGATGGACCCTTCGAGCCTATCCTTGGGACAACACCTCCCCCATAGTGGAAGCTATATGCAAGAGCAAAATGCAAATTTTGGGTAGCAAGGCCCTAATACAGGTGCACATGGGCAGCATGGACATGGCAGTTTTGGGTAGCAAGGCCCCAATGATCAGTTTGGTTCGCATGTATTGCATGGGCAGTATGGGAATTTTGGGTAGCAAGGACCTAATAATCAGTTTGGCCCACATGTAATGCGTGGGCAGTATGGTAACCATGGACATTTTGGTCAACAAGGCATGTATGGGCATTCTCACAGACATTATGAGTACCATGACCATTTGCATGCACCTACTTATGGTCAACATGCATATGATGATTGTGAATATTTTCAGTAGCATGCATACGGAGATTCTTATGCAATGTAGGAGCAGCATGCTAGTGATTATGACCAGCATCATGTCGATACCTATGCTCATGGACTTGCCACTCATCATATTTATGGTTAGTCTAGGATGCAAGGACCCCATTGTAGTCATGTTGGACAGTCATCATGCAATCTTGGGCAGCATGTTTATGGGCAAAAATATGACCAAAGTTTTGGTAATAGTTAGTAGTAAATAGATGTACATGAGTAGCAAGGCTATTATCACCATATGCAGTATGGACAACATGAGTATCATTATGAGCAGCAGCCACATTGGTATGACCCTCCATATGGACAACATGAGTATCATTATGAGCAGCAGCCACATTGGTATGACCCTCCATATGGACAGCATGAGCATTATGGTCATGGGCAACCATCTATTGTACATGAGCAGCAAGATGACTATGAGTAGCATGTCAGAACTATTTTTGAGCTGACCAATGGTGATGAGCATGTGTGTAGATTTCTATCTAAGGCTAAACGCATTAGACACCTTACTAGTGATACGATATGGGAATTGCATGCTGCGGGCTTATGCTATCGATGTGTAAGCCGATATCTTGTGATCATCAAGACAAATGTAGAGCATAGAATGCCAAACTCCTATTTGTATTCAAATATCATTATGGCAAGGATAGGACAGATCTTGCTGAAGACCATTTTGATGTGGGTCCAAAGCAAAACAAACTTTCATTCAAGAAAGAAGATCATATAGATCTTAAAGTTCATGCTCATATTACAGATCAAGAAAACATGTCCTTTCAGGAGACCCTTCAGTCTGTACATATGTCACATATAAGGGTTGATGCAATACACTTTTCAGCTTATGCAACCCCATGTGTTATTGATAGCATCCAAGCGCAGACCGAGCTTAATCATATGATGCTTATGGTAGACTTGATGCAATAGCTAGTGGTACTGACCATTCTAGCTTTACTTGTGGATGGTAACCCAATGCATGGAAAGGGTAACCACTTTCCATTTGACCCCCGTGGTAATGTAGAGAACCACGCTTGCATGGATGGCATGTGCATCCAGGTTATCCATTTGATCTCGAGGGTTAAAAAAAGCTCTATCTACATCAACACTCCCTCGGCGCAGTCCCCTCACCTTGAGGTGGCAACCTTGGCTGAAGGACAACTCAATTTGGGCTTGTTTTGTAGTAGACAGCCATATGTTTTTGAACAGTTTTGGGCCTTTATTAATTGCACCCATGCATGACCTACTTGGGCTGAAATTACGCTCAACAAGCTTCGTTTTGAAATGCGGAACGTCTCATTTGGAGTTGCCCATGGCAAGTTATGATCAGTTTTCCATTGCAAGCCTGTTTGGGACAGCATGATTGGGCCTATTTTGCAGTAGACAACCATCTGTATTCGAACAGTTTTGGGCCTGCATTAATTGCATCCATGCATGACTTACTTGGGTTGAAAGTACGCTCAAAAAGCTTCATTTTGGCATGCAAAACATCTCGTTTGGAGTTGCCTATGGCAAGTTATGATCAGTTTTCCACTACAAGCCTGTTCGGGACAGCATGATGTCGAATGTTGTCCAACCCTTCTTGTTTGGAATTGGTGCCTATCCTTGTATTGAGTTACCTTCTTTCCTCATGCTCACACTGCATACATGCATATAGGCCACCATTCCACAAGATTTCACCCCCCCCACCCAGCCATACCAATACGTCCTCTTTTTGTTTTTGAGGGCAAAAACCTTCTAGGTCGGGATGGAATGTAAAGAATGGGGATTAGAGGATCTTACATGGGATTAGCACATGCAAATACCTAGTTACATTGATGGGGTATTTAAGGTGTACAAGGACCTGATTAGGGCACCATTTGATAAATACAAATCTGTATCCTCACCTTCATCTTCAGCTCCCATGGCTTCCCCTCTCTCTCTCCCCTCTTTCTCTCTCTTTTCCTATCTTTCTCTCTCTTCTCCTAGTCTTTCTCTCTCCTCTACTCTCTTCTTCTCTCTCTTCTCCAATCTTCATTCTTCTCTCTCTCTCTCTTTTAGGTCCCCTTCATTACAGATATGAAGCGACGAGAGAGTGCATCAGCCTGATAATGTCAGATCATAGTGGTGTATGTAGGTGACATGACCCCCTCTCCCTCTCCCTCCATCATTCGTCACCTATCAAGATGGCGTCGTTTTTTCTTATTTTTTTTCAAAAAAATTGCCCCCCCCCCTTTGTGCAAAAATTTTGGGGGGTGTCTCCCAAAAGTCACACCCCCCCTAATCCCTTAGTCCATTCACACTTGACCTTTATGGTCCTTTATGGTCCTTGGCATGAGCATTGTGTTTTTCAACTCTAACCTAATTTGTGTTACGTAAAGCAAATGCAACAAGGTTACATACATGAGCAAGATGAAAAAGTTTAACTTTACCAATATGGAATGCCACATCTTTCTGTAATTTTAATATGTTTCTTTGGAGACTAGTTGTGTTGAAGTTTTCAAAGGTAGATGTAGTATGCTAGTGCTTATTCTAGGACATATACCTTTTGAGAAAGAGGCTTGTTTTCATCTCTTCTAGCAATGAGCATGCATTAAAAATATGTGGAAGAATATGCACAAATGGCACACTACAATTGGTTTCTAATTTCCATAAAATTTTAGGTAGGTCACATGGTGCTCAACATTAAATTATTGATGAATATAGTTACCTTTATAGGGCTTGGATCATCACCAATAAATCTTTAGAGAAAAAAATAATTTTGTAAAATTTTATAAAAAGAGATGAGAAGCAATGTTGTATTATTGAATGACTACTTAATTTAAGGCTAGTTTGTTTGGAAACTATTTCCCACAAACTATTTGGAATTTTCCATGAAGTATATATTCTTAATATGTCTATTTGAAATTCTCAAGTATGGAATCGAGTTTCCTATTTGTGTGGCCTAAAATTCCCTGCTATGTTATATGGGAAACATGATTCCCTAGTTATATGACCTACAAATCCATAGTTTAAGTTATGGGGAGAATAATTCCCTAGCTATATGACCTATGAATCCCTAGTTTAAGATGTGGGGAATAAAATTCCCTAGTTATATATAAGGAATTCATACATGCATGCCTTGGATTCCTCATCATGGGATGTGGGGAAAGTAATTCTCTTGTTATAGTTAGGGAATCTATATATATGTACCTAGAAAAAATTGGAGAATTTCCTATATTACAAGAGCTTTCCTATATAGGAACCATTCAAAAGCTCCTTGTGCTATGGCTCTTCATTTAAGAATGGACTTCCAGTAGTAACAAGTCCAAATTTTGTATTTTTCTTTTTTATCAATGCAACTTAATGTTTCCTCCAAAAAAAAAACTTTTGGTTCTATTGATAGTCCCAAGGGCCCCACGATCCAAGGGAACTTTGGAATCTCAAGAATTAAGCACGTGTTTTAGTTTTCCTCAGCAGCATCTTGTGTTATGTCCCAAGCAAGGCCCATCAAAAAAAGAAAATAAAAATTTCCCTTTAATTCAAAACCATTCAGTACTCAATCTCCACATATTTTTGCAAGTTAATGTAAAATCTTTTTTTATCAAACTTGACTTTATATACATTTTGCAATTTTTTTACTCTCACATTCACTTGATCCTTTGTTCTACCTCTCATTCAACTAGTTGTCTATTGACTCGGGTAAGTTACTCATGAATATATGTGTGCATCACGTGGGCTCAAAATAATGTATTTTGAAAATATCATTTTTATACATTTTTTACATATAGAAGGGTGTAATATAAAGGGGTTATTTACAAATTGAATGGAAAAGGGTTATGTTTTATTCAAAAAATTTCACAGATAAGGATATTTATAAATAGACCTTGAACGCACATGATGTAGAGGATATGCATATAGTAACTTCCCGAAGTCTATTGATCCCTTGTGCCCTTCATGTGTCTGCCCTTAGAAGATGTGTATCGATGTTGCTGTTAGGAGTTTGATAAAAAAAGAAGCCACTCCATGACCATGGTATCCATCGTATCATGACCCATTCATTGGTAATGCCATGTTTTGTTTCTAAGTGATAAAGGATGCCTCTTTGGCAATGGATTGGCATGAACCACTTGCTAGTGACCTTGAAAGATAATAATGCTAGATAAGGGTTACCAACAAGTGATAAAGGCTAGCTTTAGCAATGAGTTTCCATGAAGGGCTTGTTGATGGTGACCTTCTAAGTCAAGAATATTAGATATTAGTCATCTACAAGAGATAGAGGCTTTCAACAACCATCCTTTTTACATAAATGAAAGCATTTCTATTAGGACATCTTGTCAGCCATGAAAATCCCACTAATCACAAGTCAAGCCAAAAGGCTACAAAAATAGAGCACATAAATATCACACACACATGGCACAAGGGTCTCCAACAAGTAAAAGAGGCTAGTCCATGGTAGTGGATTGCCATGAATCGCTTGGTGGTTACTCTCAATGACCATGGGGGGTGATGGTGGGTAACTAGCAATAAGAAATAGAGGCAAACTCTTAATTGTGACCCTCGTCTAGTATTCTCATCTTTGAGGGTCACCCACAAAGCACTTCATGGCAACCCAGTGCCATGGGGTAGCCTCTATCACTTGGTTGTGACTTGATCTAATATTATTATCTTTCAAGGTCACTACCAACTGGTCATGGAAATCCATTGTAAAAGAGGCAACTCTTCTTTGGTGTTCTCATCTTTGAGTGTCACCACTAATCAATTCAAGGAAATCCATTGCCATGGGGAAACCTCTATCACTTGGTTGTGACCCTTTTCTATTGTTCTTGTCTATAAGGGTCATTACCAAGTGATTCATGGCAACCCGTTTCCATGTGTAATATCTATCACTTGTTGGTGGTGGTCCTTGTTGAATATTCTTGTCTTCAAGGGTCACCAACAAGTGGATCATAGTTCAAAAATAAAACATAGCAGCCTCTATGGCTTGTTTGATAGTGGCTCTTTTTGGTCCATGGCTCAAGATCCATGGTAGGGGGCCCCTCCCATAGAAAGCATAGAAGATATTTGGCTCACTGCAAAGTTCTTATAGAGCTACATAAGATAAAATTTTGCATTCAATGTGTAATACCACTCTTGCCCTTCCAAAACTTCATTTGGAAAATCTATGAGTGCTAGGCCATAGACATGCGATGGACTATTGCCATAGATTTCACAATTCAACATATTACTAAAGACTTCCTCATGGGATTTTTTGAAGATGCACATTTTCTTACAATCCATGCCCACATGGTGATGGTCATGTGAGAGATTTCCATAACTTGTGGCACTTACAACTCTAGTATGATAGGCTTCTAAAACTTATGGAGGTCTCAAACCATCACATGCGAGAAGTTCTTACCATGACCCTATTCACCAATGATGATCTGCCATGAGATTCCCTATCATCCATGAAAGGGACACACTCACAATGAGCACAATTAGTAGCCCAATACATGAGAGAAACACACACTCACAACAAGCACAATTAGGAGCCCAATACATGGTCAAGTCTTGAATCAAATTAGAGGCCCTAGACTAAGTTTGGGCCACACACCAAGCCTCAAACCAATTTGGAGACCCAAATTGAGTCCCACGAAACTGAGTCCAAGTCCCATTCAAATACAGGCCCCACAACCCCTAGATTGAGCCATTGCCCTAGACCAAGCCCCACCAAACCAAGTCTAAGTCCAAACTAAGTGCTATTAAATTGATTTTGAGCCCCATGGGCCCCAAACCCCTATCCAATCGATTTCAAGCCCCATTAGCCCTAGATCGAGTTGGGGCCGTAGACCAAGCCACACTGGCCCTATATTGAGCATGACCCCCAGACCAAAATCAAGATCATTGAGCTCAAACCAATCCTCACCATCTATAGACCAATGAGCCTGAATGTGCACTAGCATCCACCCCTTCTTGATTTTCTTCCTCAACTTGAGCTAACACTCGGGGTGGGGGTGGGGGGGGGGGGGGTGGTCACCTTATAGAACATGTAATATACCACATGAGTTCAAAAGAATGGGTATTTTTATTATGTTGACTTACAATTTTCCAAAAACAGAAGGGGTTTATAAATGCACCTCATGAAAAATTTACATTAGGGATGTTTTTATTCAAAAGTTTTCAAAAGCACACTTTTTAAGGGATGCGGGGGCGAGGGGGGATGTGTGGGGTGGGAGGGGGATGGGTGGGGGGAAGATGGGGGGAGGGGATCAATTTTTAAAGGCATATATGTTCTCATGAGACAATTCTCATGAGACAAATATTTACAACTAGCATGGGGGAGGGGGAGTGGATTCTATCATAGCTTTTCATTAATATGAATTCACATTGTGTTCACATTAAAATCCAAACAACTTCCAAGTTTGAGGATTATAGGCAACACATCAGGTGCTTTTGTCGGGTGAGGCAAAGCATCCATAGTTTTTTCCTCTCCTTGCAATTTTATGAGCCTTTCCCTTTAGGGCATATGCTATTAAAATGGTGCACAGCAAGGCGGTGCATGGCTCCAAAAAATTAGCCACACTTTACTCAAGTTAAGTGGCTCACTATCTTGAAGAAAGTTGCCCATTTAATGAGTTGAGAGTTGTGGATCTTGGAAAAAAAGGAGTCCTTAAAATTAGGCATTAGTTACATGAAGGCAGATTAGAAGTGTTGGAGGAGGGCAATCAAGAGGTTGCTCAACTCGCTCAACCTTCTAAACTATCATGGATAGTGGTGAAAATAGAAGTGGTACAATGGTGTAGTAGTAAATCGCATCTTAGTATGGATAGCACCCCCCCTCTCTACATAGAAGGTAAGAAGATAAGCCAATCATTGTCTTCCACTCATATTAGGAAGCTATTGTTAAGGTGCAAACCTGACTTTAGCCACCTTCATAACAAAAGCTCCTTATGGATCGTGAGTCATTGGCAAGCAATCTGTTTACTCGTGTCTTTCTAATTTCATGAGAACCCATATATTGGAAGGTCAAGCGCATCAAATAAGATATCTGACAAATCAAGGGTTGAAGATGGGAGCGACATCTAGCTCAAAAGACGTAGAAGAAAGCAATGAAGATAATGTGGTTGCGGTTTTAGCTACAAGTTGTCAGAGAGAGAACTAGGGAGAGAAGAAGAGGAGAGAGAAAGACTGCAGAGGAGAGAGAAAGACTGCAGGAAGAGAGAGAAATAGAGTGACGAGGAGAGAGAAAGACTAGAATTGGAGAGAGAAAGACAGGAAAGATGAAGAAGCCATGGAAGCTTGGAGCAAGAAGGGAGAGAAAGTTTGTAAATGTATTGATATGTCAAAAAGATGTGAAAAATTACAACTTCTCTCCTTATATACCAGTGTCAGTGTGACATGGCATATTATTAACATTCTAAGTATTCCCAGCTTCTTACAATCCATCCCTTCCCAAAAGTTTTTGTCCCCAAAAACAAAACTAGAAAGAGCTAAAGAAAAGATGGATAGAACAGAGTACTACTCTGTTTTACAGCTTAACAAATAGGGAATGAGTGAAGAATTTATCATTACAAGGGCTGAATTTGAAGTACGAAAAGTGGACCCTGCTATATACATGATTTGAAGAACCTTAGAAGCCATTGGAGCCATAGAATCTTCAACAAATAGTTCCAGAAGAAAGTAGACAGCTTGCTGGAATAACAGTCCCTGCTGGACCAAATCAGTCATAACTTTTGATAGAAGTGTCCAAATGAAGTGTACCACATATCAAAACGAAGCTCTTGAAGAGTACTTTAAGCTCATGTAGATAGCTCAATTCTGAAAATGAAGTACGACAAAAACTGTTCTAAAACAGCGTGCTGTCCTGAACCAGTCTGCACCAATACTAGCTCCATAAGCAATAGGCTTCAGCCACTAATGTATCCTTCAAGTATGGATACTCATCCAATATTGAATCAGGTCTCCAAGAAGCCTCTTCAGAGGGTAAACCTCTCCATTTAATCAAATATTCCACAATAGAACGTGATCGAAGCTTCTTTTCACGCTGACCTATAACAGCCTCTGGGATGTACTGAACAATACCATCTTCATCAATAGGTGGCAGCTCATCAACTAAATCCACTGGATCACCATAATAGGGCTTGAGCTGACTAACATGGAAGACGTTATGAATCTTTGTAGAAGAGGGAAGCTCTAGTCTGTAAGCCAAATCTCCAATCCGCTTAAGGATCCTGTAAGGGCCATAGAATCTGTGGGCAAGCTTATTACTGGATCCATCTTTCAATGTAGAATACTTGGATTTGGGCACCTTCAACAAAACCAGCTCTCCTTCCTGGAACTCTAAAGGCCTCCTCTTCTCATCAGCATACATCTTCATCTGATCTTGAGCCTTCCTTAGATTCACCTTGCATTGCTGAAGAAGGGTCTGCATTCTATCCAACTCTTCCTTCCCATGAGGGTTGATCTTTTCGTTAAAAATGACTGTGGGTAGGGGCACCTTGTAACCATACAAAGCCTCAAAGGGTGAAACTCCTATGCTCGCATGAGTGGAATTATTATAAGCAAACTCAGCCAGGTGTAACCAAGAATCCCATGAGGTTTGGACATCATAGCAAAAATGGCGAAGATAAGTCTCCAACCATTTATTAACTCTCTCTGTCTGTCCATCAGTTTGGGGATGATAAGCCGTAGATGGAGCCAACTTGGTACCCATAGATGTAAATACCGCTTGCCAAAAGTTACTCATAAACTTTGAGTCCCTATCATGGACAATCACCTGCGGTAATCCATGCAATCTGAAAATATGCTCCATAAACTGGTTGGCCACCTGAGAAGCAGTAAACTGAATTTTTGTTGGGATAAAATGAGCTGCTTTGGTGAGTCTGTCAACCACCACATAAATGCTATTCCACCCCTTCTTGGTAGTAGGTAAGCCAGTGATAAAGTCCATAGTAATATGAGTCCATTTACCCGTAGGAATAGGCAATGGCTGCAATAAACCTCCTGGCTTATGGGTGCTATCCTTATTTTGCTGACAAGGCATACACTTCATAACGAAGTCCTTAACATCTTTCCACAGTCCTTTCCAATAAAAGCTCTTGCTGATCCTGTCATAAGTCTTGAAAACTCCCAAGTGTCCAGCTAAAGGCGAAGAATGCATCTCCTCCATAATTTTTCGCTTGAAGGAAGAAGTAGAAGGAATAACAATCTTGCCCTTCCACCAAATAAGACCATTTTTAAGCTGGTAGTGCGAGTTTTCTTCCATGAGACCTTGCTGTAATTTCTGAAAGATTTGGCTGAATTCCTCATCTAAGAGATATGCCTCTTGTAGCTCTTCAATCCAATCACTATGTAATTCCGTCATGGCTGATACTTTGCAGGCCCACATACGAGAGAGAGAATCAGCCACTATGTTATCTTTGCCCCTTGTATGAGTGATGTCAAAGTCATAATTTTGTAATGTTGCTACCCATCGTCGTTGCTTTGGAGTAAGATTTGACTGAGTAAGGAAATACTTGAGTACGCGATGATCACTATGCACTCTGAATCGGCTGCCATATAAGTAATGGTGCCATTTCTTGATTGCATGCAGAATAGCCAACATTTCCTGATCATAAACATTCATGGCCATCTCCTTATCAGTAAGCTTACGGCTTTCAAATGCAATTACTCCATGCTCCTGAAGCAAAACAGCCCCAATGCCACGGCCACTAGCATCACATTGTATAGTAAACTCTTTAGAGAAATCCGGGCATACAAGAATAGGAGCGGAGGTAAGTAATTCCTTTAACTGGTTGAAGCTGCTATCTGCAAGAGAATCCCAAAAGAAAGCCTCTTTCTTCAACCTGTCAGTTAAAGGGGCTGCAATTGCCGCATAATGCTTTATAAATTTGCGATAGAATGAAGAGAGACCAAGAAAACCTCTAAGAGAGGTAGTAGTAGTAGGCGTTGGCCAATCTTTTATGCATTGCACCTTCTTGGGATCAGCCTGTATTCCTTTTTCACTGACTATATGTCCCAAGTATTCCACTTCAGTCTGCGTGAAAGAACACTTCTTCTCCTTAGCAAAAAGCCTATGATGTCTCAACACATCAAAAACCTTCCTCATATGCGACAAATGATCCTGAAAAGTCTTGCTGTAGATCAAAATGTCGTCGAAGAATACCAAAACAAACTGAAAGAGGAAAGGTTGTAGAATCTTATTCATCAGGCTTTGAAAGGTAGCTGGAGCGTTTGTAAGGCCGAATGGCATCACCAAGAAATGGTAAAGCCCACGATCAGTCCTAAAAGCAGTCTTGACCTCATCACCCTCTCTCATGCGAATCTGATGATACCCTGATCTCAAATCAATCTTCGTGAAGAATCGAGCCCCCTTAAGCTCATCAAGCAAATCATCTATCCTGGGTATAGGATATCTGTTCTTCACTGTTATCTTGTTAAGATCCCTGTAGTCAATGCACATTCTGAAAGATCCATCTTTCTTTTTGACTAACAGGACTGGGGATGCATACGGTGAAGAACTTGGTTCAATGAATCCCATTTCAAGAAGCTCTTTGATTTGCTTGGCTACTTCCTCTCGTTCGCATTTTGATAGTCTGTAAGGTGGCTTATTGATCGTCTTTGAGTTGGGTTCCAAATCAATGGGGTGATCCACCGCTCTCTTAGGAGGCAATGAAGTAGGTACTTCAAATAGATCTCTGTACTCCTCAAGAAGAGCTGTCAAGGCTGGATGGTTTGCTGAATTTTTGGGCTGATCCTGTGTTTCTTTGTTCAAATGCAATACAAATATCTGTGAGCGCTTCTTGTACTCTTTCTTGAGTTGTTGAATAGTGATAAGCTGAAAATCAGATCTACTAGGGATCCCCTGTAAACGGATGAGCTGTCCATTGGAGAAAAACTCCATATATAACTGTGAGAAATCCATAGTAATCCTGCCTAAGGTCATCAACCAGTCACAACCAAGTACAATATCTATGGGCCCCATTTCCAAAGTGATCAGGTTTACTTTGACTTCAAAATTTTCAGCCATCTGCAAAGAAACCTGTGGACAAATCTGTGTGCTGATTTCCTCTTCACCATTAGCCACTTGTACTCTAATGGGCTGCTGTAAGTCGGTGGGAACACAATTCAACTTGTACAAAATGGATTTATTGACAAAACTGTGGGTACTGCCACTATCTATCAGGATGAACACTGGCTTTCCACATATGCTTCCCTTCATACGAAGTGTATTAGGGTTCTTAGATCCCGTCCAAGCATCCATAGAGATAGAACAATTAGTGGCAGCAGGCAACTCATTACAAAATCCACCAGGATCAAATGGGATATCACCGCCTGGATCAAAAGGAAAAGAGTCAGATGGATCATAGAAGTACTCATGTCCACCATCATCCTCGAAATCTTCATTTTCAGCATTGATTGGGACTGTATTAACTTCATCTATGTCATTTTCAAGGTCCTCAAGAACTAGCATACTCTGAATTTTTGGCTTGGCATTTTTGTATACACACTTTGAAGCATGGTCAGGAGTATACTTTTCTCCACACTTGAAGCATAAGCCTTTGTCCTTTCTTTCCTTGTAAAGATCCATGGGAATATTTCTAGAATTTGTATTGGCTGAAGTAGACTTAGGCTTATTGTCACCTTGCTTAAATTCAACCTTTGGACTGTTTGCTGTCCTGAAATTGCCTTGAAGCCTAGAAGCATTAAATGGGGGATAAGTTGGTATCCGTAAGCTCCCACTAGGCATATGGTTGCTGCCATAATTGTTACCAACTTGCCCTTGCTTTAAAACAGTCCTTGGCTGTCCATAACTTGGCTGAAATGAAGACTCTTTCCTATACTTCCTTCCAAAGCGCTCTGCAAGCTCAATAGCCTTGAAAAGTGAAGTAGGATTTTGCGCCATAACATCAGCTGACAAGGATGGTTCCAAACCATACATGAACTTGTGTAACTTGGCCTCATCACTGATGTTTTCCACATACATGGTCAAGTTAAGGAATTGGTTTGTATAATCTCTTACACTTAGGCTCCTTTGTTCCAAGTTGTACCATCTTCGTTCTAACTTCTCTTTCTCAAGAGGTGAAACAAAGACTTCAGCCATAAGTGCCTTAAAAGCTTCCCAATTCTCAATAAGTACATTCTCTTTCTTGATATACCTCCACCAAGTGTGAGCAAATCCTTCTAAGTGGAGGGAGGCAAAATGTATCTTCATGTCATCAGTTTTAGGAAATATGTCAAAATAAGACTCCATCTTAGAAGTCCATTCCTCTAATTCTGATGGTGAAGATGACTGGCCATTGAATTTGGATAAAACAATTTTATCCTTGAATTCTCTATCATGGAAAGGTTGCTGTCCCAAAACTGGCTGATCGGAATTTCTAAGTACAGAATCCCCAAAATGAGATTGAAATCTTCCAACAGGTGGCTGAGAATTACCCTGTAATCTTCCTGTTGGTAAAGCACCCCTAGAATGCTGAGTATGCAGTCCAAAAGCTTGAGTATTGGCGCCGTTCAAACTGCCCAAATAGTCATCATGCCTTTGTGAAGCTTCTCCCACTTCATATTGACTATTGGGTATGCCTCTTCTTCCTATTATCCCATCCCCATAACCATTTTGGTTGGATGGCTGAAGTGGAACTGAGGGGTCACTATTTGAACAAGCCTTCTCATTTGCTTCTTTTGATCCCTTTTGTGACTGCATGAGTTGAGAAAATTGTGCCATAAGTTGGGCATTAGATTCTACCAACTTATCAATGGAAGCCTTGGTTTGGGTAGTTGATTCCATCAACTTATCAAGCGTAGACTTCGTTTGTCCATGAGATAAAACCATATGCTCCATTACTGACAAAATAGCTTCATGACGTTCCTTATGTCTTAGTTCATGGGCACACAAAGCGTCATTGAGAATACTAATCTCTCCTTGTTGAGGCTCTTCAGGGTTCTCTTGAAGTGTGCTTTCCATCATAGAATCCCTGATTTGCTGTGCATAATCCTCCTGGACCTTATTTTTGCCTTTATGCCCTGCCATACTAGTGCAGTCCTGCAGTACCCCCTGTCAGTAAAACGGCTATAACTTTGGCTAGAAAACTCCGATTGCAAAACTTTTTTGTGCGAATCGAAGCTTACAATGCCCTCTTCGAGATGAGCTATAGCACGCTATAACAGGTTTAGGACAGAAAATTCTGTAACTGACTTTCAGAGTCTGAACTGTCCAGTCCTGCACCCTGTTTAGACCTGTAAGTGCCCTGTTTTGACCCTGTAATGCAAGAAAGTAACCTCCAAAGGCTACCAAACCCTGCAAAGGGGTATATAGGACCTGTGAGTACCCTGTAGTACCTGCACCTGTACTTCAGTATCAAAGGGTGTACCTGTATCCACCTGTAAATACCCTGTGGGTAACCTGAAAATGCCCTGTTTTACCCTGTTTTACTCCAATAGGTACTTGAGTCGTTGGAAAGTCTTCAATCTTCAATTCTCCACTCGCTGTACCTGTGTGAGGGATAAAACGGCAGGACGGGCTCCCTACACGGGCTCCGAATCACCGGGAGGTGGGCAAAGTTCCCCCCGGGTCGGTTGGTTGCACCCCTTCGGGATCTTCGATAGTGAGGGAGGGTCACCTCTCTTTTGTCCCACTATCTCCCCCGGCATCCACCTTTTTCCTCGGTGGGAATATCAACATGGCAGAGGCTAGTGTACTAAGCAATCAGCATGATATGCATTTGGAAAATATTCATTCAGCCTTTCATGAGATGCAATTGATTGAGATAAAAGAACTTGAGATGGGAGAAGGGTTTTACCTATGCAATTCAGTGACTCACTGATTGCTAGTACTTACCCTTTACAATTTTCCAATTTAGGCAAAAGAGAATCAACCAATCAATTGGATTAGAGTAAGCAAAGGAATCAATGAATGTATTCAGTCCATAGGATTCAAATGTTATGCTGAAATCTCAGATTGAGGCCCTTCATTCACTGATTGAAACTAATATGCATTAGACAAGCATTGCATTCATGAATAGATGAATTCAAGCAAAGGTTGGCTGAGAATTTGATGAAAATGTTCAATTCTTTAATCTCTCAGTCAAATGGCTTAAGCTCAGCAATTAGATTGATGAGAGAGATTAAAAATTGAAGAGAAATACCTTGACATGGCTGAAAATAACTTGCCAAATGCTTGATAGGGCTCCCGGTTGTCCAATGTTAGCAAAATAATCCAAGAAGCTTGCTTATCTGATGGTAGAGACCAATCTTGAAGCTTCAAATGCTTGAAATTGAAGCATTAAACCCGTTTCCCCCAAATTTTTGCTCCATAGAAGCTCTTGATCTTCAATCTTAAGCCATCCCGTGCTTAATCCTTGCAATTTGTTGAAGAATCCTTGCTGAAATGATTCCACGGGCCAAAAGGATGAAGAATCTTCAAGAAATTGTCAAGAAATGGAAGCTTGGGCTGAAGCTTTCATGGCTGCCCATGGACTGTTCATGTAAAGTTCAAGAGATGCTGAAGAATCATGAAAGGGAGCTGAATCCTCCCTTGTTTGCTGAAGATTTTACTTGCCAAGGGATCAGGGAGAGTGCCAAGGGCTGATGAGGAAGCAACCTGAGCAGGATGCAGGCTGGAATCAGCCCGAAAATTGCGCCGCAATTTTCGGGGCTGTTTCCTGCTCCATGGCTGAGGCAACACTGAGCAACCTTGTGCTCATTCTGAAGGTCTTGATCTGGGGAAGCTATTCCAAGTAATGGTTGGCCAAGAAACTCAGGGGTTTGAGAGAGATGAAGTGATCTTTAGGGCTGATCTTCCATGAAACCTGCAGGAAACTCCAGGAAAGGGGAAAGAGAAACCCCTCTTTTGAAAGTAACCACAGTTTGTTCTCAAACTAAGCCCGGTTAACCATCCTTTACCCTAGTTACCTCCATTTTTGCATAAAATTTGATGACGTCCAGCCATTTAAGCCTTTACCCGCCATATCTGACCTTGAATAACTCCAGATGTAGTCATTGCTAACTGTAGTTGTCCTGCAGCACTCCACTAGTCACTGTCTTGTACCATTTTTTGTCTGAAATTGGTTTTGAAATAGGAAAATAGGAGTGAAAATGGAAGAAAATAATGGATCAAAGACTGAAGCTCTGATACCACTTGTCAGAGAGAGAACTAGGGAGAGAAGAAGAGGAGAGAGAAAGACTGCAGAGGAGAGAGAAAGACTGCAGGAAGAGAGAGAAATAGAGTGACGAGGAGAGAGAAAGACTAGAATTGGAGAGAGAAAGACAGGAAAGATGAAGAAGCCATGGAAGCTTGGAGCAAGAAGGGAGAGAAAGTTTGTAAATGTATTGATATGTCAAAAAGATGTGAAAAATTACAACTTCTCTCCTTATATACCAGTGTCAGTGTGACATGGCATATTATTAACATTCTAAGTATTCCCAGCTTCTTACACAAGTAGAGGAGATGGATATTTTTAATAACACTCACGATGGTAAGTGACATATTTTTAACCATTGAAACCTCTAGTAAAATGTTATTTTCAAATACGATATTTACTGGTTTATGAAAGAGTTGAGCTTTACTAAGGTTTGGGTTTGTTTTAAAATCACTTTTGTATATGTATCTTAGGGCTAATTTCTAATCATTTTGGAGATTAATCTGTGAGAGTCTTGACTTGAAATTATACAAGATCTGATTTTGAGCTTATTGAGGAAACATTAAATGACTACAAAGATAAAGGAAGAGTAAGAGTTGTATGCAAAATTATGATTAAAAATGATTGCATTTGTGCCCTTCAAGATCAGACTTGCACACGATTTTCACAGATCATAGCAAGTCAAAGTCTCACATCATGGCTGTATCCAAAAAAACATCTACCAACCATGTAGTTAGGTTTTCTTAAAATGCAACAATTGAAAAAAAACCTTCTATATAAATGAAGCACAAAGATCAACTTACGAAAATGGGAGTGCACATTGGATCCTCTTTGATACAACATTTTGATCTAGATGTCCTATTGAAATGTCTTGTGTGATGTCTAAAACACAAAATTACTTTTTGGGGCTGATATAAGAACCATGGTACTTTGAAAGGAAATTTAAGGTAGCCTAACACTCCTTCTTAGATCAAAGAGAGTGAAAGGAAGGCTCTAGTATTGACCCAAAGAGTCCCACCCCAACGAGATTAAGGCATTGTGCCAAGGGTGTCACTCCGAACTACTCAAAGACCTAGGAGGATCACGGAGGTGATGGATATTTTCTTTGAGTTTCCCAAGAGGTCACCCCAATGATATCAAGACATCAGACCAAGGGTGTTGCAATGGATTTCTCACAAGCTTGCAATGATCATGAAGGCAATGATTTTTGTTTGGTGGATGTTTGTTTGTTTGACTTGGCCCAATAGTTCATACAAAAGTGAGACTCAAAGTACAAAACCACAATCAAGGGTGTGGATATAAAGAGTAGATGAGAGTAACTACCTAACTAGTATGGTAGTTTCTTGGGATCTTTTATGAGCAATGAATGCTCATAATGCTCCACTTGATGAGGTAAAAGGAAACATGATGCTCAATCCATGGTTTTCCATTTGGAAGAGCTAAGTTGGAGAATTAGTCACTATGGTAGTATTATGTTTTAATTTGAATTGTACAGAAGGGGCCATGAAAATGCACATTCGATTCAATTTTTAGATTTACAGAGGGGATATAGCTATTGCCTTCAAAATTCACAAAAGGGGTATATAAAATGGTGAAAAAAAAATCAAAAGGGGTTTTTTAAGTATCCTTTGAACGCACGTTATATAGTGTGCTTCTATAAGGTGACCCCCTCGAGAGCTAACACCACTACTTCAACTCATCCCATACATCAATAACCGTTAATTTTAATGGAGGAGAAGTGTGCTCTTTAGACTAGGAAGTGTCCTACGCGGCTTGGGTCACTTTAGCCTTGAGTGAGAAGCAACAACTAGTATACTTCAACTGTATTAACATTGGGTTGTTTTCCTAGCTTTATCAAGAGGGATTGAGAGACTCCATTATTCTTGCCCTCCAATAGTAAGTTTTTACTTTTTTTTTTCTAGGCATATTAGTCCTTATTTTCATTAGGTATGTTGCCTTAATCATCTTTATTTATTTTACTTTTTTTTTATAGGTATCTAATATCTTTGCTACCATCAAAATTTTAGGAGTTAATTACTTATATGCACCTTGAATTATTTTCATGATATACCATTAGGAGGAAGTACTTGATCAATAGCATTACTTATTTGTGTATACTAGCTTCTTCTATCCTAGTTTTAGTACTAGTGCTTTGGAATTTTTATCTACTTCGATTGATTAGGAATCATTGGATTTTGATAATGTATGATGTGAGTAAAAATGCCTACATGTCTTCTTTGAGGTTAGTTTGTGTTCTTTGAAAGTTTTGTCAAGAGAATTAACTTGGCTTATGTCTCTAGAGCTTTATGCAAACTTATATGCTACATGGAGTGCCTTGTGTTTGAGGGTAACCTTATAAATAGCATGTCTACTTAAATTATATGAATCCCACAACAACCTACTTTTTTAAGAGGATAGTTTTGGGTGCAAAACATGCCTTAACACATTTTTTCTCTTGAAGTCTATATATGAACTTCCAAATGTGAGTAGTTTTTATCTCTTCTAGTCATTTCAATAAGTATTTACAACCATCCAGACACATGATGTGCAAGGATTGATTTTGGGAGTGTTCAATTGTCTCCCAATGTGTTGGTCCAATTTTATTTTGTTCATGTAATGTCACCATTTCGCCGCCGCCGTCACATCTTCCCCCCTCCTTTTTATTCCACCGACGTCACCGTCAGAATTCCCTTTCTTTTTTATACAAAATAAAAATAATTTTTTATTAACAAAACTTCATTATTTCATTTCCCCCTGTCAACGCCATTGGCTCGCGGAGGGAGGGGGATTTGAACTATGAGAAGGAGGGGGAGTTAAATTGAGGTGCTGACAGAGGTGGAGATGATGACGGCAGGGGGGAAGTGGAACTCCAAGTCAGCACTGAGAGAGGACAAGTAGACGATGACAAAACCCCACTAAACCTCCCATTATGCAACATATCAATGAGCACAAGGACCATAGAGTGGAGTTAAGGCCTCCTTACCACGACGCCTTCTCTCCCCCAACTATTACCACCTCACCCTTATAAAACCCCCCTCCCTAAGAGGGACGATAATTCTTCCCTTCCTTTTCTCCCTAACTATCACCCTTCTTCCTTTGCAAGTCTCCCCCTTCCTTACCACCGACACGTTATTCTTCTTCTCCCCCCTTGCTACCATCTTAAGAAGAAGAGAAGGAAAGGGAGAGTAAGAAGGAGAGGAGAGGTTCAAGAACACATCCTTTCTTGGGCAAAGGCTCAAGTACTGTCTCTCCCCATTGCGAGTCTCATAACTACTCCATCGATTGCCTCTAACTGGACAAGAGATTGTGAAATTTAAAGACAAGGCTTAGGGAACTCCAGCACCAAGGAATCCTTCGAGAGAAGTGAAGGTCACTTTCCAATTCCGAAATGGCCCCAAAGCGTAAACTCTCCCAAGTAACAAGAAAAGCCACTATTACGGATTGGGCAAAGATGCCACCATCAACACAAACGGGTTATCAGGCATGAATGCTAACTGGACACTCCAAAACCAGGTACCGCTACTGTGTCTAGTAATTGAAATCAAAGATTTAAGCATGGACATCATTAGGAAGAAGTCATAACTTGCATTGAGTAACTTGCATACTTTGAGAGATAGTTGAAAAGGGGTTAATAACCATGAGTTGTCGTCGTAAATAGATTAAGCATCTACAGGTTATTGTAGTAATTAAGTCAAGTATTATGTTCAAACTTTTGCAAATGCATCATAGATTGTTGGTGTACATAAATATTCAATATAGGTCAATGGCATCCCATAGACTATTGTAGTGAATTAACTCTCATTTACAATTGTAAGAAGTTGGGAATAACAAATAAGTGTTAATAATATTGATATTATGCCATGTCACACTGACATTGGTATAAAAGGAGAGAAGATGTAAATTTTTCACATCTTTTTGACACATTAATACAATTACAATCTTTCTCTCCCTTTTTGCTCACGGCTTCTATGGCTTCCCCTTCTTTCTTGTCTTTCTCTCTCTAAATCTAGTCTTTCTCTCTCCTCGTCACTCTTCTTCTCTCTCTTCCTGCAGTTTTTCTCTCTCTTCTGCAGTCTTCTCTCTCCTCTTTCTCTCTCCCTAGTTCTCTCTCTGACAAGTGGTATCAGAGCTTGAGTCTTTGATCCATTATTTTCTTCCATTTTCAGTCCCATTTTCCTATTTCAAAATCAATTTCAGACAAAAATGGTACAAGACAGTGACTAGTGGAGTGCTGCAGGACATCTACAGTTAGTAAAAGACTACACCTGGAGATATCCAAGGCCAGATATGGCAGATAATGGCTTAAATGGCTGGACGTCATCAAATTTTATGCAAAATTGAAGGTAATTAGGGTAAAGGATGGTTAACTGGGCTTAGTTTGGGAACAAATTGTGGTTACTTTGAAAAGAGGGGTTTCTCTTTCCCCTTTCCTGGAGTTTCTTGCAGGTTTCATGGAAGATTAGCCCTAAAGATCTGTTCATTTCTCTCAAACCCCTGAGCTTCCTGGCCAATAATCACTTGGAATAGTTTCCTTTGACCAAGACCTTCAGAATGAGCACAAGGTTGCTCAACCTTGCCTCAGCTATGGAGCCAGAAACAACCCCGAAAATTGCGGTGCAATTTTCGAGCTGATTCCAGCCCTGCCTCCTGCACAGCTTGCTTCATCTTCAACCTTGGCACTTCTTACTGATCATTGGCAAGAAAAATCATCAGTTAGATGAGAAGATTCAGCTCCATTAAAGGTTCCTCAGCCTCTTCATAAACCCTAGGTGAACAATCCATGGCAGCCATGAAAGCTTCAGCCTGACCTTTCAATTTTCAACAATTTCTTGAAGATTCTTCATCCTTTTAGCCCATGGGATCATCTCAACAAAGGATTCTTCAATAAATTGCAAGGATTAAGCACGAAATGGTTAAAGATTGAAGATCAAGAGCTTCTATGGAGCAAAAATTTGGGGGAAATGGTTTTAATGCTTCAATTTCAAGCATTTTAGGCTCCAAGATTGTTCTTAAGCACCCGATAAACAAGCCTTATGGATTATTTTACCAACATTGGACAACTAGGGGCTCTATCAAGCATATGAGATTGATCAAGTCATCTTCAGCCATGTCAAAGGTACTCTTCTTCAATTCTTAATCTCTCTCACTAATCCAATTGCTGAGCTTAATCCATTTGATTGAGAGATTAAAGAATTGAACATTATTCATCAAATTCTCAGCCAACCTTTGCTTGAATCCATCTATTCATGAATGCAAAGCTTGCTTTATGCATATTAGTTCCAATCAGTGAATTAGAGGCTTCAATCTGAAATTTCAGCATAATACTTGAATCCTATTGACTGAATCCATTGATTGACGAATTTGTTTACTCTAATCCGATTGATTGGCTGAATTTCTTTTGCCCAAGTTGAAATATTGTAAAAGGGTAAGTACTAGCAATCAGTGAGTCACTAAATTGCATCGGTAAGACCCTTCTCCTATCCAAAATTTTCAAATCTCATTCAATTGCATCTCATGAAAGGCTGAATGAATATTTCAGAAATGCATATCATAATGATTGATTAGAATGCTAGCCTCTGCCATGTTGATATTCCCACCGAGGAAAAAGGTGGATGCCGGGGGAGATAGTGGGACAAAAGAGAGGTGACCCTCCCTCACTATCAAAGATCCCGAAGGGGTGCAACCAATCGACCCGGGGGGGAACTTTGCCCACCTCCCGGTGATTCGGAGCCCGTGTAGGGAGCCTGTCATGCCGTTTTATCCCTCACACAGGTACAGCGAGTGGAGGATTGAAGATTGAAGACTTTGCAAGGACTCAAGTATCTACAGGACCAAAACAGGGTAAAACAGGGAATTTACAGGTCACTTACAGGGTATTTACAGGTGGTTACAGGTACACCATTCATTGCTGAAGCATAGATGTACAGGGTACCCACAGGTCCTATATACCCTTTTGCAAGGTTTGGTAGCTATTTGGGGGTACTGTCTTGCATTATAGGGTCAAAACAGGGCACTTACAGGTCTAGACAGGGTGCAGGACTGGACAGTTCAGACTCTGAAATCCAGCTACATAATTTTCTGTCCTAAACCTGTTATAGCGTGCTATAGCTCATCTCGAAGAGGGCATTCTTAGCTTTGATTCGCACAAAAAGTTCTGAAATCGGAATTTCCTAGCCAAAGTTATAGCCGTTTTTCTGACAGGGAGTACTGCAGGACTGTACTAATATGGCAGGACATAAAGGCAAAAATAAGGTCCATGAGGATTATGTTCAGCAAATCAGGGATTCCATGATGGATAGCACACTTCAAGAGAACCCTGAAGAGCTTCAACAACAAGGAGAAGTCAGTATACTCAATAATACTTTGTGTGCCCATGAACAAAGACATAGGGAACGACATGAGGCCATCTTGTCAAGAATGGAGCAGATGGTTCTATCTACTGGTCAAACCAAGGCTTCTATTGATAAGTTGGTAGAATCCAACAAACAACTCATGGCACAAATCTCTAAATTCATGCAGTTGCAAATGGCATCAAAAGAAGTTAATGAGAAGGCTTGTTCAAACAGTGGCCCTTCAGTCCCACTTCAGCCATCTAACCAAAATGGTCATGGAAATGGGATTATTAGAAGAAGAGGCATTCCAAATAGTCAGTATGAAGTAGGAGAAGCTTCACAAAGGCATGATGACTATTTGGGCAGTTTGAATGGGGCCAATACTCAAGCTTTTGGACTGCATACTCAAAATTCCAGGGGTACTTTACCAACAGGAAGATTACATAGTAATTCTCAGCCACCTGTTGGAAGATTCCAGTCTCAATTTGGAGGTTCTGTACTTGGTAATCCTGATCAGCCAATTTTGGGACAACAACCCTTTCATGAAAGAGAGTTCAAGGACAAAATTATTTTAGCCAAATTTAATGGCCAGTCATCTTCACCATCAGACTTAGAGGAATGGACCTCTAAGATGGAATCCTACTTTGATATATACCCTAAAACTGATGATATGAAGATTCACTTTGCTTCCTTGCATCTAGAAGGATTTTCCCATACTTGGTGGAGGTATATCAAGAAAGAGAATATACTTGTAGAGAATTGGGAAGCTTTCAAGGCACTTATGGGGCTGAAGACTTTGTTTCGCCTCTTGAGAAAGAGAAGTTAGCACGGAGATGGTATGGTTTGGAATAAAGGGGCCTAAGTGTAAGAGAGTATACAAACCAATTCCTCAACTTGACCATGTATGTCGAAAGCATCAGTGATGAGGCTAAGCTTCACAAGTTTATGTATGGTTTGGAGCCATCATTGTTAGCTGATGTTATGGCACAAAATCCTACTTCACTTTTCAAGGCTATTGAGCTTGCGGAGCACTATGGAAGAAAGTATAGGAAAGAATCTTCATTTCAGCCTAGTTATGGACATCCAAGGACTGTTTAAAAGTAGGGACAAGTTGGTAACATCTATGGCAGTAAGCATGTGCCTAATGGGAGCTTACGGGTACCAACTTATCCTCCATTTAATGCTTCTAGGCCTCAAAGTAATTTCAAGACAGCAAACAGTCCAAAGGTTGAATTCAAACAGAGGGACAACAAACGTAAGTCCATTTCAGCTAATACAAATCCCAAATCTATTCCCATGGATCTTTACAAGGAAAGGAAGGACAAGGGCTTATGCTTCAAGTGTGGAGAAAAGTATTCACCTGATCATGCTTCAAAGCGTGTATACAAAAATGTCAAGCCAAAGCTTCAGAGTATGCTAGTTTTTGAGGACTTTGAAGATGACATAGATGAAACTAATGCAGTGGCAATTAATGCTGAAAATGAAGATCTTGAGGAGGAAGTTGGACAGGAGTACTTTTATGATCCAGCCGACTCTTTTTCTTTTGATCCAGGTGGAAATGTTCCGTTTGACCTGGTGGATCTTGTGATGAGTCGTTTGCTGCCACTAATTGTTCTATCTCTATGGATGCTTGGACGGGATCTAAGAGCCCTAATACACTTCGTATGAAGGGAGGCATATGTGGAAAGCCAGTGTTCATCCTGATAGATAGTGGTAGTACTCACAGTTTTGTCAATAAGTCCATCATGGACAAGTTAAATTGTGTTCCCACAGACTTACAGCAGCCCATTAGAGTATAAGTGGCTAATGGTGAAGAAGAAATCAGCATACAGATTTGCCCAAGGTTTCTTTGCAGTTGGCTGAACATTTTGAAGCCAAAGTAAACCTGATCACTCTGGAAATGGGGCCCATAGATATTGTACTTGGTTGTGATTGGTTGATGACATTAGTCAGGATCACTATGGATTTCTCACAGTTATATATGGAGTTTATTTCTAATGGACAGCTCATCCATTTACAGGGAATTCCTAGTAGATCTGATTTTCAGCTTATCACCATTCAACAACTCAAAAGAGAGTACAAGAAGCGCTCACAAATATTTGTTCTGCATTTGAACAAAGAAACATAGGATCAGCCCAATAATTCAGTAAACCATCCAGCCTTGACAGCTCTTCTTGAGGAGTATAGAGATTTGTTTGAAGTACCTACTTCATTGCCTCTTAAGAGAGCGGTGGATCACCCCATTGATTTGGAGCCCAACTCAAAGACAATCAATAAGCCACCTTACAAATTATTAAAATGTGAACGAGAGGAAGTAGCCAAGCAAATCAAAGAGCTTCTTGAAATGGGATTCATTGAACCAAGTTCTTCACCTTATGTATCTCCAGTCCTGTTAGTAAAAAAGAAAGATGGATCTTTCAGAATGTGCATTGACTACAGGGATCTTTATAAGATAACAATGAAGAACATGTATCCTATACCCAGGATTGATGATTTTCTTGATGAGCTTAAGGGGGCTCGATTCTTCACGAAGATTGATTTGAGATCAGGGTATCATCAGATTCACATGTGAGAGGGTGATGAAGTCAAGACTGCTTTTAGGACTGATCGTGGGCTCTATCATTTCTTGGTGATGCCATTTGGGCTTACAAACGCTCCAGCTACCTTTCAAAGCCTGATGAATAAGATCTTGCAACCTTTCCTCTTTCAGTTTGTCTTGGTGTTCTTTGATGACATTTTGATCTATAGCAAGACTTTACAGGATCACTTGGCACATATGAGGAGGGTTTTTTATGTGTTGAGACATCATAGGCTTTTTGCTAAGGAGAAGAAGTGCTCTTTCATGCAAACTGAAGTGGAATACTTGGGACATATAGTCAGTGAAAAAGGAATACAGGCTGATCCCAAGAAGGTGCAATGCATAAGAGATTGGCCAACGCCTACTACTACTACCTCTCTTAGAGGATTCCTTGGTCTATCTTCATTCTATCGCCGATTTATAAAGCATTATGCGGCAATTGCAGCTCCTTTGACTGACAGGTTGAAGAATGAGGCTTTCTTTTGGGATGCTCTTGCAAATAGCAGCTTCAACCAGTTAAAGGAACTCCTTACTTCTGCTCCTATCTTAGTATGCCCGGATTTCTCCAAAGAGTTTACTATACAGTGTGATGCTAGTGGCCATGGCATTGGGGTTATTTTGCTTCAGGAGCATGGAGTAATTGCATTTGAGAGCCGTAAGCTTACAGATAAGGAGATGGCCATGAATGTTTATGACCAGGAGATGTTGGCTATCCTGCATGCAATCAAGAAGTGGCACCATTACTTATATGGCAGTCGATTCAGAGTACATAGTGATCACCGGGTACTCAAGTATTTCCTTACTCAATCAAATCTCACTCCAAAGCAACGTCGTTGGGTAGCTACATTACAGAATTATGACTTTGACATCACTCATACAAGGGGCAAAGATAACATAGTGGCTGATTCTCTTTCTCGTATGTGGGCCTGCAAAGTGTCAGCCATAACAGAATTACATAATGATTGGATTGAAGAACTACAGGAGGCCTATCTTTTAGATGAGGAATTCAGCCAAATCTTTCAGAAATTAGAGCAAGGTCTTATGGAAGAAAACTCGCATTACAAGCTTAAAAATGGTCTTATTTGGTGGAAAGGCAAGATTGTTATTCCCTCTACTTCTTCTTTTAAGCGGAAAATTATGGAGGAGTTACATTCTTCGCCTTTAGCTGGACACTTGGGAGTTTTCAAGACTTATGATAGGATTAGCAAAAGCTTTTATTGGAAAGGACTGTGGAAAGATGTCAAGGACTTTGTTATGAAGTGTATGCCTTGTCAGCAAAATAATGATAGCACCCATAAGCCAGGAGGTTTGTTACAGCCATTGCCTATTCCTACGGGTAAATGGACTCATATTACCATGGATTTCATTACTGGCTTACCTACTACTAAGAAGGGGTGGAATAGTATTTATGTGGTGGTTGACAAACTCACCAAAGCAGCTCATTTTATTCCAACAAAAATTTAGTTTACTACTTCTCAAGTGGCCAACCAGTTTATGGAGCATATTTTTAGACTACATGGATTACCGCAGGTGATTGTCCATGATAGGGACTCAAAGTTTATGAGTAACTTTTGGCAAGCGGTATTTACGTCTATGGGCACTAAATTGGCTCCATCAATGGCTTATCATCCCCAAACTGATGGACAGATAAAGAGAGTTAATAAATGGTTGGAGACTTATCTTCGCCATTTTTGCTATGATGTCCAAACCTCATGGAATTCTTGGTTATACCTGGCTGAGTTTGCTTACAACAATTCCACTCATGCGAGCATAGGAGTTTCACCCTTTGAGGCTTTGTATGGTTACAAGGTGCCCTTACCCACTGTCATCTTTAATGAAAAGGTCAATCCTCGTGGGAAGGAGGAGTTGGAAAGAATGCAGACCCTTCTTCAGCAAGGCAAGGTGAATCTAAGGAAGGCTCAAGATCAAATGAAGATGTATGCTGATGAGAAGAGGAGGCCTTTAGAGTTCTAAGAAGGAGAGCTGGTTTTGTTGAAGGTGCCCAAATCCAAGTACTCTACGTTAAAAGATGGATCCAGTATTAAGCTTGCCCATAGGTTTTATGGCCCTTACAGGATCCTTAAGCGAATTGGAGATTTGGCATACAAACTAGAGCTTCCCTCTTCCACAAAAATTCATAATGTCTTCCATGTTAGTCAGCTCAAGCCCTATTATGGTGATCCAGTGGATATAGTCGATGAGCTGCCACCTATTGATGAAGATGGTCTTGTTCAGTATATCCCAGAGGCTATTATAGGTCAGCGCGAAAAGAAGCTTCGATCACGTTCTATTGTGGAATATTTGATCAAATGGAGAGGTTTACCATTTGAAGAGGCTTCTTGGAGACCTGATTCTATATTGGATGAGTATCCATACTTGAGGGAGACATTGGTGGCTGAAGCCTATTGCTTATGGAGCTAGTAATGATGCAGACTGGTTCAGGACAGCACGCTGTTTTAGAACAGTTTTTATTGTACCTAATTTTTAGAATTAAGCTATCTATATGGGCTTAAAGTACTCTTCAAGAGCTTCGTTTTGATATGTGGTACATCTCATTTGGACACTTCTATCAAAAGTTATGGCAGATTTGGTCCAGCAGGGACTGTTTACTCAGCAAGCTGTCTACTTTGTTCTGGGGTTATTTGTTGAAGACTTTATGGCTCCATTTGCTTCTGAAGTATTTCAAATCATGTATATAGTTGGGGCTTACTTCCGTTCTTCAAATTCAGCTCTTGTAGTGGTCCTTTTTCATTCATTTTCCATTTGTAAAGCTGTAAAACAGAGTAATACTTTGTTCTATCCATCTTCTTTGTAGTTGTTTCTAGGTTTGTTTTTTAGGACAAAAACTTTTGGGAAGGGATGGATTGTAAGAAGCTGGGAATAACAAATAAGTGTTAATAATATTGATATTATGCCATGTCACACTGACATTGGTATAAAAGGAGAGAAGATATAATTTTTCACATCTTTTTGATACATTAATACAATTACAATCTTTCTCTCCCTTCTTACTCACAGCTTCTATGGCTTCCCCTTCTTTCTTGTCTTTCTCTCTCTAAATCTAGTCTTTCTCTCTCCTCGTCACTCTTCTTCTCTCTCTTCCTACAGTCTTTCTCTCTCTTCTGCAGTCTTCTCTCTCCTCTTTCTCTCTCCCTAGTTCTCTCTCTGACAACAATGAAATCATGCACACTCACATTTAAATATTTAGGTTACGCCTTATGAGTTGTATGAATGCATTAGAAGGAAATTTCATGAATGGGAATCCTGCATTGTATCATCAACTCAGGAAAGACTTGCATCTAAAATTACAAGGCATCATGAATAGCCTCACTTGCATCACATAATAGGGGATGCATCTAAAAAGGTAGATTTAAGATGTGCATGTGAAATGTTGAGCTTAATTGAAAGGGCCAGTTTGGAAAATGAAATCCTGCATGATAAGTGAAGCCAAGATTTAGCTTGACTCAACTAGGACTCTAGTCACAAATAGGTCAAGTTGTCTTTACGACAATTTTTGGACTTAGAGTCAACATACTCTTTTGGTCTCTATCCCAATAACTAGTTGGGAAGGGTCCAAAACACTCTTGGAAATATGAATTTCAAAATATGGTATATCTCAAAGCTAACACAAGAAAACTCGAATGTCATATCCACAAGAAGAACAACTATTCACCAAGTTACATCCAATGCTCGCAACTATTTCAGAATGGTAAATAGACTTAGTTTACACTTGACTTGTGAAAGGAGTGAACACTAATTCATGCTATCTTGAAGGAACGAAACCCGCGGCAACCTTAGAACCCCGATTAAATTCTAAAGATGGGAAAATTGGTTACCAACTGACCAAATAAGATCCTAGACCGAGATCTTAAGATAAGTTCCAAAGGATAGTAACCTAGAGAAGCTATCATCTGAAACTATAGCGTAATTACTCACCCTTATTACATAGAGGAGAGGTTGGAAGGAGGGTATTCTCTATCTCTTGAAAGATGATAGAAAATGATGCCAAGGAAGGAAAGACCCAAGAAGGGTGACACGACCATTAAAAGATGAGGACTCCACCTTAGCAGATGTAGTGAGCACTCGCCTTCATTGTTGTTTGTGCTTGTAAATCTAGACTCAATGTCTGTGAAAGGAATGTATGACACAATCTCACAAAAGAAATTTGAATAATGATTCAAGTTGAATTCAAGGAGGGCGCGCCAAGCTACCCCTAGCTGGCCGCCAACCCTAGTCGAGGGGGTTCCAAATAACCGTGATGGGAACGTGGACCGAACACGCCACGAGAGGTCTCTCCATGGGTTAGTTTTAATGTAGGAGGACACTTGGATGCCATGGGGGCTCTGGCTGTAAATTCCCTACTTCTGACTCAAACGATCTACATGACTCACAGCTGACAAAATTAAAGTAATGGGGCAAAACTAATGTCATGACTATAAAAAAAGGGGACTTTCCAAACTTCCCATGACTTACGCTTTCTGAGAATCCATTCTCCCGATCCATATTACCATTCTATCCCTATAGCTAAATCCAATAGGGAATTATTAACTTGGTGTTGATGTATCTATTGGAAAGAAAATCATCCTAGCCAATGTCTATCTATTCCCAAATAATTGTACTTGAAGCTTATGCTTCTTTATGGATAAATAAGATTTTTTTATTTATTTTCTTTATCGCACAATAGTAATGAAAAATAATTTGTGCATTAAATCAAGATGTGTAGAGATATGTAAATGTTATCTTGACACAAAGGTTTTAATGCAAAACCAGATAGAACCCCAAGCGCAAAACCAAAGTCTTGTTTCTACACTAAGCCTAGTGGAGGCACAAGAGAAGAAGTTTCTTCTCAAATAGATTAAACCACCAGAATTCAACGGAAAAGGGAAGTCTATTGAAGCTAATGCCAAAGTTTGGATTGAATTGATGGAGGATTACTTCAGTGCAGTAGGAACAACACCTGTAAACCAGGCTATGATTGCCAAGCTCAAGCTTACCCGTAAGGATAGACTCTGGTGGAAGTAATGGTGTAAAGACCAAGTAGTCACAGAGAGCACAATAACTTGGGATAAGCTAAAGGAAGCCTGCAAAGAAGGTACATACCACCTTCATATAGAACTCAGAAGATGAATGAGTTCTTCAAATTGAAACAGTTGGGCTTGTCTCTCTTTGGAGACGTACTACTCAAGATTTGTCTCCTTGTTGAAATACGCTCCGACCATGAGCATTCCCCAACAAGTTTTGAAGTTATATGATGGGCTGAACCCACCAATGAACACTTGATTGGAATCAATGCGTCCATCGGATTTGCAAGATGCATTGATAAGAGCAGGGCCTATTGGCCAAGAAGTCCATGCCGAAACCTAGAAATAATAGACCCTTGTCTCACAAAGACCAGAATCCAGGAATGTTGAAAGCTCAATTAAAAAGGGCACAAGGACAAAGTCAAGGTCAATGGAAGAAGTTGAGGGCAAATGTAATCAGTAATTTTGTCCCTACTCAATGAAGTGATCAAAGCCTGCAATGTTTTCACTGTAATGAACCTTGACACTTGAAAAGGGAATGTCCCAAACTTGGTGGAGATCATCACCAAGGAAAATTTAGTGGCCAAGTCAGAGATACCCATGGCTACAGCCGTGCATCAATGGGAAGGGCAAAAACTTCCAATATCTCCTCCAAGAGAATCAATGAAGAAGAAGACCCGTCCATGGAAGTTGAGATTGAGAGGGCATCCATTCATGCCGCTCTCCATCAAAAGGGGCCAAACTGCCAATTCGTGATGATCCAAATACCATTGGATGACCAAGGTAAGAAATTCAAAACCTTGATTGACTGTGGCAGCACTCACTGTTTCATTTCACCAACTTGTGCAAGAAGGTTAGGGATAGCCACTGTAGCCGCACCTACTCATGGACTCCTAAATTCATTACCCTGAACTTAACAGCTATTGGACCAAGGGTACATATGCCCCAGCAGTTCTCCTTGGGGGATCCTGTCTTATTCCAAAAGAAGAAGGATGGTACACTTAATCACTAATATTAATGTGTATAGTTTGGATGGTCCAAAAAATTAGAATTTTGGGAAAAAAAAACTAGTATATCTTAGATATTATCCTAAAAAGATAGAACTAAAAGTCATTTAAAAGAAAAGACAAGTGATGTTTTAGTTATTTTTGGAGATTTTATAAAAAGAAAAAAATAAAGAAAAGTGATTCATGAAATTGTGTGCGCCGTGATTGCAGTCTATAGGCAATAGACAACACTTCAAACAGAGAAAAGAAGGAGTGAACTGATAGCTTTCTAACCAAGTGTCTAGGTGTTTTACCCCCTTTTTTGGGGCCAATGCAACCATCAGATTTATGATTTGAGCATTAGATCACTGAGTCTTCCAAGAGCCCTCCACTCTTGTTCTCAGCCTTATCCCCTCCTCTCTAATTCATTATAAATATGAGGCATGGGGAGGCACAAGGGAGCATAAGGAGACCCCGAGAGGCTACCAGAGAGAGGTAGAGAGAAGGATATCCCTTCAAGAGAGTGTGAGGGAGAGAGAGAAAGAGAGAGAGAGAGAGAGAGAGAGAGAGAGAGAGAAGAGTTACCCCGAGAGACTGCACAATTCCCTCTATCTCGATCCTCGACTTAACCATCTTCTCCTACACTCTCCTATCTCAAATCTATTCCGCCTTCTTAACCTCTTGAGTCTATTTGTGGACGATGGCCTCCAAGCAAAGAATGTCGCGTCCGGATGGCAATCCTAGAACTGGCAACGAAGCTTCGGGCAAAGGCATCACTATCAATCCAACTACGATTCGGTCATAAGTAATGTATTTCTAAATTTGATAGATGTTTGCTTTGATTCTCGCATGATATACATTAGGCTCCATGCTATGATGTACCAGAATAGGTTATGGGAAGGGATGAGCCTCTTCTCACATATTTGAAAGATGGAGTTTGCAAAGTGCATGTATTAAGGAAAGTTAATTGCACTTAGTTGCGTATGGCTTATTCGTTTTGATAGAGCAATCGATCAAGGGTTATGAATATCATAATCGTAAAAAGAATGACATTAGAATTGTGCATACAAGTATTTAGTAAATTTTGCTTACAATCACTCTTTGATCCCAATGGGGAGAGCAAATATGCGATGGAATTATTATCGCGTCTATTCTTGTATTGTTTGGGAAAAATACAATTAGTTATATTGGTTGATTGAACAACACCCTAAATGTTTTTCTTTCAATCAATTGATTGTTGCATTGTGATTTGGATAAATATTCCAACTTCTTGTGTTTGATGGCAAAAGCATGGCAAGGGTCAGTAATGACAAGTAGCCATGGGAAATAAAGGAATGTTTCATTGGAAGATGTTATTAGGTTGATTGCCTTGATCGTGCTTGACTCCTAAATGGATTAATTAAGGATATTTTACACGGGTGGATCATCTCCAAGATTGCACCCTGGATTACCCCGAGAGGACATTGCTCGATCTCACAGGATGATGGTCGAGTGGTGAAAAGGCGAACCACAAAAATGGCATCTCACTCCTAGAATGCTTGTGGATCAAGTGGAGCTCTAGACACCCCTTGCCTGTCCAGAATGGAGTTGGAGATCCCCATGAGCCCAAGGTCTAGGATGTTGGAAGATCCTATTCTAGATACAGGATGGAAATTTTGGTGCCATGTGATGTGGACCAGGTACTTCTATTGGACAGAAGGGATATATAATTCTCATGTATGGGCAAGAGACAAAGATTAACTTGAAGATAAGTTAAGGAACTTGTTTGTCAAAAGGAGTGCTTGTTTTGTTCTCGTGTCTATGCTATAAATTACATGAACAAACCATATTTCCTAAAAGGCTTAATTAATGAAGTTGATTTTAAATGTTGCATATAAATGTGGTAGGACCTAATTAGAAAACTAAAGCTATCAAGGAAAGCAGGTGGAGGTAATCCCCGATGGGTCCATCCTACGGCGGGGTGGTCCTAGAGAACTGGGAGGCTTCTCACAAGGATTTATCGTTGAGTTGACTTTAGGTATTGTTAAGCTAGAGCTTGATTCATGCCATTTTAAGAGACCAGAATGGGACTATACCCTATGGGCAGAGAGGTTGAGCGGCGTATCCCTCTCGTTTCCCATTCTCTTTGAACCAAGTGCAGTATGGATCTGCTTCGGATTGGGTATCTCTATGTAAAGTAGGATGCCCAAAACCCGACGCTGTCAGAGGGGTTTTTGTTGAAAGGTCGAATCCACCGGGGATCAGAAGTAGAAGGAAATAGAGATAGGATATGGAAGAGAAAATAGAGAATACACAAGTGGTAAACACTATAAAGACAAAGCACAATGAATTGAATCAATATGTATTGAAAGAACCTGGAACCTTTGCACTACTTAGAAGCAATCTCCAGGCATTAGATCTCCTAGAGCTTCCTCATAGAACAAAACGTGCATCGAAATTACAACTTCTTCTCTGCTGCTCAGAACCCAAATCTAATAGCTCCCTTGGCTCCAAAAGGGGGGTAAAACCTAGGACGCATGATCACAGATCTCCCAGATCACTCCTTCTTCTTCTTTCAATTCAATCTGCAGTTTTCAGCCTATTTACAATGATCATGATGCACGCAATTTCATCAATCTGTCCCCCTTGTGAAAATCCCATAATTGGCTGAAAAAGCAACTAGTTTTTTGCATGCCATCCTAATCTAGAAGCTTTTTCTAACTTTTTTGGATTTTTTACAATAAATAATCTAAAAAATATGTTAAAATTATCCAAAAGTTTAGTATTTTCAGATAATCCATACAACTCACACTAGTACTAATGGCTCATATCACATTGACTCTCTAGATCAATAAAGAAGTCGGATGATGATGCATTTCATACTTTTTCACACTGTGTCCTCATAACGTCACAACATCCACCCCCTCTGAACCTACACATCCTTTGGTATGTGCCAAAATCCTAGTGGTCACTGGATTCTAAGTCCTCCTCATCCTCTGTAACCATATCCTTTGCTTCTTCATCTTCCATATCTTCCTGGCTAGCCCCTATATCATGACCACTATTTTCTTCCAATTCTGGCAACTGATAGGCAGTAGATTCCCACCTTTTGAATAGTTTGATTCTTTTCCCTGCTATTGAAAGTTTGATGGCTATCCCATCCAGTTCATTTAATGCATAAGTAGCATTTATCAAACACATGTCTTACCACATAGGGTCCAAACCATCTTTTGGAAACTTTACGCATGACAATATGCTAGTTGTCTAAATTGCTATCATAAACCAATACCCAATCCCCATCTTATATGGTTCTTGGTCTCAGTCTATGTCTTTTGTCAAACCGTTTCTTGTTCTATATCCTTACTACCCTTAACTTTGCAATTATTGTCTCTATGTCTTCTGACTTTCTTTCCAACTGTCTAATGCGTAAGGCCAACAACTCCTCTTAATTCAACTCCTCCTCCCAAGGTAACACACTCCATGTGACTATCATCTCTTCTATTGGCATGATAGGTTTTTGACCATACATCAATTCTGCAGGCATATATCCTGTAACAGCACTATGAGTTGTTATGTCGGCCCACAAAGCATAAGGGAGCAATCGTGACCACTCTATTACCTTCTCTCCACATGCTTTTGCCAATGCCTTCACAATAGGTGGATGACCTCTTTCACTTTTTCCATTTCCTTTAGGGTTATAGGTTGAAGTTAAAGCAAGCTTTATCCCCAACCGTGCAAAGAAATCATGAGCTTCATCTGCATCCAACTCACCCCTATTTGCTGTAATTTTTCCCACACAGCCATACTGACAAAAGATCTCTTCTAAGAGAAAAGTACACATAGCATTTGTTGTCTTAGTACGTAAAGCTTTCCGTTCCACTTGATTAGTCGAGTCTTCACGAGCAAGCATAAGATACCTCATTTGCTAAAGACCTATAGGCATTGTGACCAAATCCACCACCCACTTAAAATGAAGAGATAATGGATATGTGGGTTGCAATCCATCCCAATATCTCACAGATGAATACATTTGACATGTCATACATGTTTCCACAAAGTGAGCAAAATCCTTATACATACCCTGCCACCAATATCTTTCTTTGATATTTGTAAAAGTACCCCAAAAACCTCTATGGCCAGCCCACAAGCTTTCATGAAATTCTTGCATTACTTTTACTTGTGAAGCTCTATCACCCAAAAGTCGCAATGGCATACCCTGTTTCTTTTTAGCATGTTTCTATAAGTATCCATCTTTTTTAAAAAACCCATACGCTTTCCTCTTGATTTTCTTAAACTCCTCATCTAACCATTTATCTCTCTTTATTAATGTACTGAGGTATTGACCAATTCTCATCCACTCTTCTACATATTTTTCTTCCAAAAACACTTCTACACAAGATACAAAACATCTAGAGTGTCTCCTCTTTGTTGTCCAAGCTTCTGTTAATGTTTTAGCAACACCTTGCATTGCAAAATTCACTCTTGCATCATCATTTTCAGCCATAAGAAAGTCATCTTCTTCCTCCTCATCCATCATTCCATATTCATTCTCATAACGTGCTCGAGATAACATGTCTACCATTGGGTTATCTCTTCACGCAATATGCTGAAATGCAGGGTTCAAAGATTTGATGTATGCAATCCACAAGAGCATAGAAATGCCCGGAGTAGCACAACTAGTAATCATACCCAATATCGGCAAACAATCGGTCTCAATGACTACATGAGCACCCATAAAATACTCCTTATCACATTTAAGGGCTGTCACAATTCCCCATAATTCTCTTTTAACCTGTGGATATCTTCTCTATCATTCAGTCAATACTTTAGCACGAAAGCGAATTGCATATATTTGCCCTTCCTCATCATCTTGCCCAATTGCCCATCCAATCCCAATTGGGCTTGTATCAACAGTAATAATGATAGGCTTTCCATGTGAATAGTCAACCTTTCTCAATGTAGGAGCAGATTTTAAGAGTTGCTTCAATTTATTCATTTCTTTCTGATGCTTCCTTTCCCAATGAAATTTCTTACCTTTCCTTAGAAGTTGATAAAGAGAATCGGCTACATGTGCAAAGTGAGGAATCCATATCAAATAGAACACACATGCACCAAAGAATCTACGCACCTCTGATACATTTGTGCATACATCTTGCATTCTATCAATCCCATCTATTTTTGCTAGTGATGGCCTTTGCCCATAAGGCCCACATATATGCCCAACAATAAAAACCTCTTCAACTCTAAAGACAGACTTTTTTCCAGAAAGAGTTAAATGCACCCCTTCTAGACGTGTCAAAATCCTCTCACAATCCACAATATGGTCTGCAAAAAACTGTCTGCATCCATGTGCATCCATCTCCTCATTCTTTTCATCCACTGCACACCCTTTAATTGGAACATCATCCAAGAAGGGCATAGTCAATTGTGGTATAAAATCCCTAAGTACCCTATTCATAGCATTTTTCATGTGTGCCACTGAGTTAATTGCTCCTTGTGGGAGAGTACACATCCGTACTAACCCCAAGGGAGTCTTCATGGTTGTGATATCCCTGCTTTCAATTGCAAGTTGAAACTGATCATAACCCGAGTAAAGAGCACCCAAAGAATAGATCGCTCTACCTGCAAAAGCCTCTACAAATTCATCAACCACAAGACCTGCACCTACATTTCTTATGGTTACTTTATTAACCGATTGCATGTCTTGAATAAATATCAAAGCCCCATTCTTTTTTGGCATAGTAAACCAATGATTTGAGTATGGGGCTAAAGAAGGATCCAAGATCTTCATGCGAATCTTTTCATTTAGCAAATCCATCAGCTTTGGCAAGTAAGATTTAGGCACTGGAATAGGCCTCAAGTTCCATGGTACATGTGGCACCGTAAATATGACCATAGGAGAGATAACATTTGGATTCACACAACCTATTTCACTTGGCTGAAATGCAAATGCCTTTCCATGTCGAGCCAACATCCGCATAAAATAGTCTCTCTCAACAAGCAAAAGAAACCCTTCTGGACCAACTTTCAATTCCTGTAATGTTTCAGATGTAAATTGATTACCTATATCATTAGGATCCCGTAAGCTTGGCTGCCTTAACACTTTTTCATACATACCCTCACTCTCTGGTGGAAGTGGCAAAGCAATTGGTTTCACCTTTTTTATCAACTGTCTTATACTTTGTCTCCACAAGTGCTTCAACCCATTGTAATCCTTCCTGTTGAGAAAACAATGCTATAACATCATACATGCCCAAAGAACATACTGACAACACTCTATTTTCAACCTCATTTTCTGCATGTATAGTTGCCAAAATTTTAGCCATAGTGTCATTAACATTCAGCCCATAAAACATGCCTAAAATGCCTTCATTTTAAGCTAACATTCCCAAAACTCTCAATTCCTTAGTAGCCCGTTTCATAGATATGCATTCAGCCTTACACATAGCTTCCATAGGCTTAAACCAACATGAACTGTTTGGTGTGAGTTGAGAATTACCAATAGTAACACACTTCATTTCATCAAGAGGTGAGTACACCCTCTAAACAACACTACTTTAGCCCCGCATTACAACAGTACTTAATGAAAATCCAGGTCTTTGAATTCCCTTGCATTTGGAACCAAAAAGGAGACTCTCGAAGTGTATCTCGATTTCTAGGATGATTAACACAAAGAGTAAGAAATTGGACTGCTTTTCTCCCATCCTTGCTTCTCACTCTTGTATAAGTAGAACCATCATCAAGCACCTTTGTTTCCATATGCACACCTGTAATATAGGGTTGTCCCAAAATCACTGCATATGAGGAATTATCTTGCACAAAGAAGTGTTGATCTTCCTGTACATCACCAATTGTCCCTTTTACATTAGGACATGCAGCATAGAGCTCCCCTGAAGAATTATTTGCAGCCCTCATTCGCCAACCATGATTAGTGTCTACATGCCATGCACCATTTTCATACAATCCATGCTCAATGACATTTATCTCAGACCCATGGTCAAGTAAAGAAACACAAGGAGTTTCATGCTCCCCTATTTTCACTACTGTTTCAGTGGTAGCTCTAGCCCAATGATTTCTTGTGTATTGACTTGGAGGAATAAATCCTCCAATCTCTTCTCCATATTGTTGCATTTTCCTTACTCCACCATGCATATTGCTACAAGACAATGCATTTTCAGCCACTTTCTTTTCCACATGCTATCCACTGATTAGTAGCATCCTGCATAGACAATCTTGTACTTCATGCTCATATTCAGCCCAAATACCCAACAAACCAGTTTCCTCTTCAAATTGCAGCAATGCACTAGTGGTATCACCAAGAAACCGACACTTCCTTTTAATTATGTCAATGATCTCATCATGAAATTCTCGCTTTGCAATGCCAAGCACCTCTCCCAAGGTAAATTCCACCCGACTGTTTAAGATCCGTTCTTCAAGGACCTTCTTAAGATCTATGGCTGTCTCAATGTCAGATTGCAACTTATATCTTGGCTGCTTGCCCTTCTTTTTTCCCTCTTGTTTGTTATTATGTTTTTGCTCCTGACTGACCTCTTCCATAACATGCTCGAGAGGAGGTGGCTGATTTGCAACTTTAGGCTGATCCACACTTCTTCTTGTCATTCTTTTAGATGTCCCTACAATATCTTCATCTCTTTTCATTTTTCTTCCACAATTACATCCGTGTTTTGTACCTTTGTTAAATATGCATACACTGAATATGCATCTACCGGTGATTCCCAACCAATTATGCCATGAATGTCTTGCCCTGCATGAGACATTTCACTATTAGTGACCTTTCTCTTTTCAACTGTATGTAAAGCATGTGTCCATATTTCAACCTTTGGACCAACCATCACTTGGCCATGCATTCTATCCAATTGCAGACCAAAAGTAGAAGCATGTACTGCCGCATAAGCATTTCAGACGACCAAGTCTTCCAACAACTTCTGCATACCTCCATTTCCGAAATTCAAAGCAAAAGGCAATCCTGTTTCTTGTGCATGGATCTTGCCATATTTCCAAAAGATAAGCTCATGCCAAGGCCTCCTGATAGGCAACACAATCCTTTCTCTTGTGTTGCAAACTATCACACCACATACATCTTTTTCTAGGCTTAGGGGCTGATGCTTGTCCCCTTTCCTCTTGTCCTTTTTCGTCCAATTTTGCAACCTTCAATTGAAGATCCCGCATGCCTTTGACCAATTCATCTAAGAAATATTCCCTAACAGAGGGAACAATATCAAGTATAACCATAGGGTTAGCCACAAAAGTAGGTGGCTTACTGGATACATCAATTGTCTTGCCCATAACAGTGGGCAAGCTAGAGACATGTAATCTTTCTCTTCTTCTATGCTTCTTCACAAGTGAAGTAACAGCTTCCTTGACATGTCTTCACTCTATTTTCAAACCTGTCTCTGTAGTCTAATCCTCCAGCAAATCATCAAGATTCTCTTGAAGCTTAGGATCAGCTGCCTATAGAAACAATTCAATCTTCTGACTTGCAAGAGCTTGCTGTTTTGCAAGATCCAATTGCTCAAATCGACTTTCAAACTCTCTTAACAATTCTGTAGCCACAAGACCCTTATTGGGTTGTAAAACCCACTCTTGAAAAGTTTTGCGCATAATCAAATTGGTATCCTCAATGTAAAATTCTTCCCTAAGTGTCTATTTGAAGGCTACCCAATTAGCATCCTGCAAGTATAATTCACTAATCTGCGCTTTCAGTTCATGAACAGTAATATGTACAAAATACCGGCTCCATGCAGATTGAGCCACCCCAAAGAATTCCATCTTCTGAGCATAGGTATGTACATATGGAGATACATTCTTGTCATTGAATAACTTCACCTCACGCTCAATTGTTTGCAAAGCATTTATCACAATACTTTCTGTTTGAGCTGAAGCTTACATCACCTATTGTTGTTGTTATACCTACATAAGCATATTCATATTTTGCACCAACTGTTGCAAAACATCACTGGAGGTTGTATTCGAAGATTCTCCCATCTTGTCTTTCTTTCTTCTGATGACCTTTCATGTCGGGTTCACCAATGTCGGAGGGGTTTTTGTCGAAAGGTCGAATCCACCAGGGATCAGAAGTAGAAGGAAGTAGAGATAGGAGATGGAAGAGAAAATAGAGAATACACAAGTGGTAAACACTACAAAGACAAAGCACAATGAATTGAATCAATATGTATTGAAAGAACCTCAAATCTTTGAACTACTTAGAAGCAATCTCCAGGCATTAGATCTCTTGGAGCTTCTTTATAGAATAAAATGTGCATCAAAATTACAGGTCTTTCTCTACTGCTTGGAACCCAAATGATCTGATGGCTCCATTGGCTCCAAAAGGGGGGTAAAACACAGGAATACCTGCTCACAGATCTCCCAGATCACTCATTCTTTTAGTTCAATCTGCAGTTTTCAGCCTATTTACAGCAATCGCGATGTGTACAATTTGGTCAATCTGTCCCCCTTGTGAAAATCCCATAATTGGCTGAAAAAGTAACTAGCTTTTTGCATGCCATCATAATCTAGAAGCTTTTTCTAACTTTTTCAGATTTTTACAATAAATAATATAAAAATAGGCTAAAATTATCCAAAAATCTAGTATTTTTGGATAATCCATACATCTTACACTAGTACTAATGGCTCAGATCACATTGACTCTCTAGATCAATAAATAAGTCGGATGATGATGCATTTCATACTTTTTCACACTGTCCTCATAACATCACGACAACAGTAGAAAGTTATCAGGAGACCTTGACAACTAGGAACCCAAATTTCAGGTCCAATCCTAGTGGGTTCGACCGCGAACGCTCTGTTGCAAGGCGGACTCGAGAAACCCTAGGCGAAAAACCCCGAAACGTGCATGGACCACTAAAATGTGCATGGACAGCTGATAGGGCAGGCATGTTACACCATGCTTCATTTAGATGAATCTTTAATTCATCATATTAACCAACTCTCCATTGCCAACGAGAAGTGGGATGAACTTGAAAAGCTCTACGGCACTATAGGGAAGAACTCCAAGATCTTTCTAAAGACTGAGATTTTTATCTTATAGTACAAATAAGGAGAAGATCTAAGCAATTTTATTTCACATATTAAGGCGCTTATGGCACAGTTGGCCTCCATTCAAGCACCCATTCATAATGAAGTTGCCATTGCTATCCTTTTGAAGTCTATAAAGAAGGTTTTTCCAACAATTGTGACTACCCTAACTAATATCCTGAACCCAACCTTGGCAAGTACCATCCAGTCTTGCTTGGATGAAGAGAAGAGAAACCATACTGAAGGGATTTAGCATTTACTTCCGGTGAGGAAGTGTTAGTCCATACCGCTTCTAGTAAGTGCTCCTTCTATCATAAAAAGGGGCATATTGAAGCAATTGCTAAAAGAAATATCTTGACAAAATGAAGTGCAATAAATGCAAAAAGACCAAGCATATCATGAGTAAGTGTCCCAATCTTCCAAAAGTACCCAAGGAATTCGAGGCCAACTTTGCCTCCCAATCCACAGATGACCGACTCTTTTGAGTCTTGCAACACTCTCTACCTATAACCTTCTTTTGTAGCCTGATTTATAAAGGCATCTCATTATGGATTAAAGGGGGGCATCCTATCATGTTGTATCCAATGCCACTTGGCATTTGAGGGGGATGTTGAGAAATAAGCATGGGAACTCTCCTTATACTGGAGAGGATAAGGGTATCTAGGTGTAAATGGATTGGAGGATAGGGAGCAAGGGGAAACCCTAATCCTAGCTCCTCTAGAGGCTATATAAACAACCTAAAGTACACACTCACAGTTGAGGAGAGTGTACTAGTTGTACCTTGAACAACTGACTAAAAAATATCTTATTATTGTACTTGAGCTCTCTCTCTCCCTCTTGTGCACACTCTCTCATGCTTCCAACTCCGATTTGCAATAGTTACAAGGGTATTATCATGAGTATAATCAATTGGTTGAGGCAGCCATTCATAATGACTACCAAGAACAACATCATGCAAGTCATCACCTTCAAGAATTAGCAACATCTTTACTTTCGACCCAAGGAATCCTTGTCCTTAAAAGTGAGGAACAGAATGTTGTCCAAAAGGATATCCATGGACGATTATCGAAATCGACATAGTTGGCTTAAGATCACAGAATCTGCAAAACATATACAAAATGACGAGATGCAAGTGCAACACAATAAATCGTATGTAGAAGCTATGCTATAAGGAAAGACGAGACATAAGTGCTATAGTCCAAAATAGAGAGGCCCAAGATAGATGAAACGTGGGCAAAAATAAAGTGACCCAAAATATACAAAATATGTGTGAGAATAAATCGGTCCAACATAGATGAGAGATATGAACAACGCTCAAAATGTTATTGCTTTACTTTTTGGCCAAGAATAGATGATGATCTGGCTAATTTTGGTAGAAAGGCAAAAATGCAAGAGTGAGTAATTGTGACAAAACCTATGTTGTAGACATCTGCACGAAAAGCTATTATCCCGTTTGTTTTCCTATTTCGAGTCCAGTTTACCTAATTTGACATAACTTTTGACACAGAACTCCAAATTGAGCACGGATTTGATAGGAAGAAAGCTTGTGAGTCTTGGCACATGAAAAAAATTGGTTTTCTTAAGAAGGTGTTTCCTCAATAATTTCCCAAATAGAAACTTTTAGGGTGTGCAAGCAAGGCATATCTATAATTCAACACATCTACAATCTAAATGATGATCAATGATAATCAAGTGAACTTCTATGCTTAAAAATCCATAACATAAGATACTCATAACATACAGAACACATAAAATTTAAGCATGAAAAGGACATGAATTAATAATTGAAGAGATACTACATAGATATACTTATTGATTATCTTCTTCAAGGAATTGGTTGTATTCGATCATGATAGCTCTAAGATCACATTGAGATGTAGAGAGAGAAGATATGTAGAGATGTGAGAGGGAGAGGGAAAGAAGAGACACACCATATCCACTCCCAAAGACTACATCATATTAAGCACAATCTACATATATATAGGCGAGACCTAGTCTAGATAGAGTGAGCTATATATGGCTCCAAGACTACACAATATCGATCTAATTAATATATCTTAGTTTGTATTGATGATATCATTAAGTGGATGAAAACAAAACTACTCAAGATGGATAAAGAAAATGAGGTTTTTAATAATGCATGTGAAAGTTATTAGCATAAGTAAAGACCTGCCAAATCTTGTTTTAGCTAGTTATGTGGCTACTTAATAAGACTAGTGCTAAAGTTTAAGATAATGATTCTCTAGATAAGATATTAATGCTAAAAATGAGATCTTTAGGGTTAATGGGTGACACCTTAAACATTTTGTGACTTATGATAGCTAGGTACTATTAGGTTAGTGGTTATGATAAACCTTGACTAATATAAATTTTGGATTTTTTTTCTCTTGGAGGGTGGATTCTTATGGGATGTAGGTATGGCTATTCCATGGATGGATATGCTTTACCCTTATCTTGATGCTAATAGTTCTAATCCTACTCATGCTGGGCCTTATAGCATTCTACATTATTAGATACATGACATTTTCTTATATGCATGCAAGGAGAGGCCTATTGTGGTTCTTCTTTTGTAGTCATTTTGATGCCAAGAGGCATATTCTATGGTGGATTCCATGAGGTTCTTTGGTGAATTCCATAAAACTAGAGACATATTCTACGGTGGATTCCATGAGGTGTTTCGGTGGATTCCATAAAACTATATTTATTTACCGGGACTCTACACAAGGTGGATTGCTTTTGCTAGAAGTTGACAGGGACACCTGTCCTTTTCAGGCGCCAGATTAATTTAATGTGCACGTGGATGATTCCACAGTGGGTGATTCCACAAAATACATATCAAATTAATGGATGTTTATGAGTTTAAAGTGCGCACTCGAAATCAATTAAGGTTAGGACAGTGTTCCAACCTATTTTAATTATTTGTAGCTGAAGACTGCTAGGTATTCACTATTGTTTGTTTATTTTATTTATAAACAATTGTGAATGCTTTAGTTGATGTGTAGAGCAGGTAGCGGTGGCTTTGGGTAGCACTAGGCGTCAGCATTAGTCCAAGCATAAATTTTATAATTATGATTAGTTATCTTAAGTACAATATATAATATTATGTATTTATATGATATTGTATTATTAAAATTATTACTCTATTTGTAAGTTATAAGTTTAAACTTCTTTAGTAATAATTAGATCATTGTTCATAGTACTATTAATTTATTTATTTTTAATATAGATTATTTTAAAATATGAGATTTAAGATATACTTTTATTGAAATAAGATTTCTTTATGGAATACCATGTTATTTTCTTAATGTGGTTAAGTTTTAGAAGCCCTTTCTAGCTTTCTTTATAAAAGCAACATGATCGCGTGCAAAACAGGAGAATAGGGTGAAAACTGTGTTTTTTCGTTTGTCCCTCATCTAGAATTGGAATTTAGAGCTTTAGGAGTCGTTTTGGTGGTTTTGGCATGCTCCAAACATGATAGTGATGTCAAAATGTAAAGATTCAAAGCACAAAATTTTCTGCAGTAACTGCTGCATGTTACAAAATACCTCTTGACTCTTAAAACTTTGTATTTCAATTGATATTTGTACTTTCTTTGTAATTATATGTAAGATATGAATGTAAATATCCATGTAAAACTATAATATAAAATTAAACATGGAAAACCATGGCTTTTGCCATGGGAAAAGTTGGGCCTAATCATGTGTTTTTCTCTTGTCTTTCTCAATCTACTGAGTTATTCAAATCCTCTTACGTACTATAATGTTGTTTGTATTTAAGAGTTGAGATGTTTGATTTGTTAGATTTTTTCACTAAGTTCTATTATGTGTGTCATAAAGTTGTTTATGATTGAGATTTGATTTGCTAGATTTGCCACATGTTCCACTTTGTAACACCTTCTTTTTTTTACAGTATCATGTACCATTTGGTTATAGATTGTGTTAGGGGAATCTTTATCTGCATGTGCAATTCCTGTATTGGTAATCTCACGCTTATTTTTGACAGTATGATACTATTTTCATGCACAATGCTATCTATTGTACATATCAACACCATGATTATAATAGCATTGCCTAGTATAGGGTGGGTAGAGAGTAGTGGGAGTTTGTTTTATATCAATCGGTTATTTATTGTCTTACTCCATCATATCTTGACCTTTAAGTAAATGATAGTTGCCCCTATTGGGATTATATTTGTTGGTATATGGATGTGATCAAGGGCTACTCTTTAGGATGTTTACTAGCGGCACCTATGCCCTATTATGATGATGTAGTTGGCTCAACTCTATAATATGTTGGAGGTCTTTAGTGATGCACTTGATAACTGATGTGTTTGCATTAGACGTTATTCAGGAGCATTCAATATCTAGTAGTTTAATTGATAGGATTGACTTTGATTTTTGTTTTCTTAGATTCTTTCATGTCCATTCTAATTTACTTTTAAAAAATAAGAAAAGAAAAAAAAAACAAGAAAACATATACATCAATATTTTTTTATGTCCTTTTATTTTTAGTTTCTCACGTACTATAGCTTAGGTAGATTAGTTTTCATGTAGCTAGGTAATTAGTTGCACACATGGCTAGGGTATTACTTTTAATGCAACGAGTTAGTGATAGTTAAGCTTAGCTAAGTGGATGTTTATATTTGGGAGAATAGATATAAGGTGTAGATATGCAATGCTATAAGCAAATAGTCAATGTAAGGATTAGAGTAGAACAACTGATCAAGATTGTGACATGAGCATATAAAGTTTATTCTGTTGAGGGGAGTTTCAATATTTATTAATCTAACTCATTAACATTGTAATGGTTAATGTATGACTTATGTGTAGATTTTGTTATCATTTTGATTTGAAAGCTAATGCATGCATATTGACAATTCTTGGAGTTGCAATATTCACATACATATACATGTTGTTTCCTGTCTAATCTCTATATATATACTTATTCATTTGAAATGAAGAAAAAGAAAAAAAATATCAATTAACTAGATTAATTTAGAGTTTACAAGCATAAGCAATTACAGAAGAAAAAAAATAAACGAAAGAAACATAAATGATTTGGTATATATAAGAGTCCACCCATATGGGATGAGACATTAGCACTAGGAAGTGATCCCAAGGGATTATGTGTGTGCACAACTTTGTGAATTTCAATGTATGTGATGATTGATTACGAATCCAATAGTGTTTAATTTGGAAATTTTCTTTCTTTCTTAGTAGTGACATAGGGTAGCTAAGTAACAAGGTTCTCTCCATAAAACTTTGACTTAGGTATAACATGGATGAGAGATACTGAGCTAGTGGGTATACTTTTCTTTTCACTTACCTAGGCCATGTGGGTGATATTATGTGCTAGATTAGATTCCTTGAGCAAATTTGTTGAGCTAAAATATTTGAAAGTCCAACTTAGTGATGAATTCTTAGCGTTCTAGTCATTCTTATAAATTAAGAGACTCAAAACTAAATAAAAATATATTAAATCTAGGAGATTATGCCTATTTATTTTTCTTTTAAAAACCCCAAATATTAAAGAAAAAAAAGAAAAAAAAAGAAAACCAAAAGAAGATAACCATCACCTCTAAGGCCTTGATAGATTGTAGGGATTTCCTTGATAGGTGCCCTACATCTACTACCTTGCATCTCTTTGGGATAAAACCTTTTGGGAAGGAGAATAAATATGTATACTCTTTTGACTTAAAAGATATGAAAGAAAAGTTTCAAAAGAGAAAATAAAAATAAAAATAAAAAACATGAAAGATGGGAGTTAGGGACCATTGATTGGTTGTCTTAGTAGAACATGGAGGATAAACAATTAAACCATAGGAGTCCTATTTGGTATTGTGGTATTAGCTTGCCTTGTATGCATTCTTTAAGTAGGCATTGTACTTATTATCAGTGAGGCTATGCCAAAAGAAATATTTCTAGTAGAAAAGTAGTGTGGCATTTCATTGCCTAGAGAGATCATTGTTGCTTAGTGGCTCTAGAACACTTTCAAATTGGTATGCTTTGTGCATTGGATGTAATATTATTCACTTTGGTAGGGACAATGAGTGAGGGGAATGCTAGCTTGCACACATTTTTATACAACTTATTTGAAACACTTGTCTTGATTAATTCATAATAGCACAGTAAGTATTTTTTGACCTTTTCAATGTCTATCAGGATTTGTTATGTTGTTTTGCAGATCTTGTAGCTATGCTCATGGGGATGCTTTGCAATTAAGTGTGAAAGATTGGATTTTCTTTTTACTTGCTTGTGGGAGTTGTGTTCATGATGCTAGATGTTCATATTGTAGTTGTGCTCATGTGAGGACACTTTACATCTAAGTGGGAGAGAAATGACAAACCATAATAACATGTAGAATATTGGAAAATTTTCAACAAAATTATATGAATTTGACATAATGTTGCCAAAATTTGAGATTAATTTTATACAAATGCAGTCATATTTGCTCTCTTTGAAAGACGTGTCTCTGTAGTTCAGCAAAGTGGGCTAGCTCAATGGAGTTTTGTACTAGACAAAAGAGTGGAGTTAGGAAAATACTTCAACGAACACAATATTAGTGAGTTTGGGAATCTCCCAATTCCCATTCTTTGAATACTAAAAAGGTGGCACCCGGATAATACACCCATAAGTTTCTCAAATCCATATGATGTAACCTATCAATGGAAAGCGCTTAAAAAATGGAATCGATTGAGCTATAGAGCGCTTGATTTGGAGTTATAGTGTTCAAGTTATGACGAATCCAAAGATTTGACCACGTGTCCCAAACTTATGGGGAATTCCCATATTCCCCATTAGATAATATGGTCTTGGTAGAGTTAAATAATTATATATGTTTAGTTGGGGTTTATGTGTGGCCTACATGATAATTTGACCTTCACTCGCATAGATATATATATATATATATATTCAGATGAGTCTTTAATAAAGCCATGGATGGTTTGGAGTATAGTCGTGTAGGACTTTGGTAGTAGTAGAGGACATGAATCGAATGGAATAAATCTATTAGGCACCTTCAATTATCAAGGATGATTATAGAGGAGAGTACTAGATTGCAATTCTTTTGCCACATCGCATATAGGATAATAGACTTTGAACTTTGTAGAGAGAGTTTTATCATTCTAGGACATTTATATAAGTTTGAAGGGGGAGGATTTTACAAACTAAGTTAATATGGTTTAATGATTTTAAAAATGAAAAAAATGATATAAAGAAAGAAGAAAGGAACATAAGAAAAAAGGGTTGTTGCCATTCTACATGTGATGAGAAGAGATGCCAAGAAGTAGAATGGAGAGGGAGCACCATATTTTCAAAACTGAGAGAGGGAAAGAGAAAGAGACGAATCACGAGGAGGGAGGGAGGATTAGAGAGAATATAGAAGATTCCAATCATCATCATTGTCATTGACACACTCATTGTTGCTAGCCTCTCGTTTTCATTCTTGTCATCATCATCATCTTGCATGAAATCGTTATTTTCTCTATCATTCATTTTCCCATCACACCTCCATTCAATCCCTTCAAGACCATCAAATTTGGCATCATCACTTTCTCTATCCATTTCCATTCATGGTGGCTCATCTATTAAATGACACAGAAGAAATATAATAGAGTCTTTCTTTTAACCTTAAGGTTTAAATTAGTGGATTTAAAAGTCCCATAAAACTTTTTCTTGATTGGAAAAGCTTCAAGAATCTTTCCTAGCAAGTGTGGGACCCATAGTAGGTAGAAAGGGGAGTAAGTGCTAAAGGATCACACTTGCAAATAGAAATTCCATTGTTGGTGTAGAAGACATGAACTTTAAAGACTTAACCACGACTTGCAAAATTTCCAAGTAAGCATACAACCTTGTTTATTAAGTATGAATGGCATGCTATTAATTTTTTCTAAATTTATAATTTTTCCATAATGAAATAAAGGTTGATCTCTAACCTTGATTGGTTTTCAACATTTACTAGTGTTTGATTTTTTTAAAATATAAAAATGTAAAAAAAGCTTAAAAGCCACTCTAAATCTACATTTGGAATTTTTTAATAAACATGTAGAGTAAATGTTTACTAAATCTCATATTTTTTGGATAAAGTATATGATATGAAAAGTATAATGAAATTTTAAAGAAGTTTTTAGAGAGGGTTTACTATATTTTCAAATTCAAAAGTTAATCTTTTTAGGTGAAAATATGGGTTTTTATTAATGGAAAATGATGTATTCTCATAAGAAAATTATGATAATTTAAACATATATTAGGAGTATCATTTATAATATACCTTAAAATTTTTTAATTTTCAAAAAAATGTTAACTAGTATGAATCTATTTTAGAAAGAAATATTTATATGAAAACCTCATGTTTTCAACAATATGCTAAATGAAAAAATATGTGTTTCTTCAATTTGTGACACACAAGAGTATGGATGGATGTACACAATCTTTTATTACTATTATTGATATACTTTATTCATTTTCTATGAAAAAGAAACAATATACAAAGAATTACACTTACAAATTAAATGCAACATACTATAAACAACGCATCAACAATAATAAGGAAGTATTGTAAATCAATTCATTCTAATATGATACTCGTTATGATGAGGAAGAGAGGAGGACCAATAGAATACATTATTTATTTAAGGAAAATTTTGAGTTTAATAATGAATTTTGTGTGTGAACATGTAAAAGTGGCAAATGAGATTATATTTACTTTTTTTGTTATTTAGATTAAGAAAAGAAAAGAAGAATGTTTTTATCAAAATTTTAAAGAAATTAATTGTTTAAATATTTAAAGTGCAACAATGAATTTCATTTTATGAAGAGAGGTTACATTTTTAAAAAAGGAATTAAGATTATGGGTTTCTAAACATTATATTGACTCTTTTGAATGCTTTACTTTTATGTATATAAAAGAAATTCATGTATAAAAGACAAATGTTTTAAAAAAAGGAAGGAAAAGGATAATAGAATAAGGCTCCCCAACTAAGAAAAATAAAAGAAAAAGGAGAAGGACAACAAAATAAGGATCCCCTTGCCTTTCTCTTCTTGGCCACTATACATATCTCACCTCCATTTACACGCATGCTTCCTACCCGCTTCCACCTTGGCCATGCTATAATAGGACTCACATATCAACCTCGACATCCATGGTGATGCATCACGTTGTAGTTTGATCTCTTTCTCGAAAGCTCTTCCTTGTGTCATTCCTTGCTTGAAGCCTCGATCATCTGTACAATAAAAATAATCCTACTTGTCATATGAAAATTATGGCTATCATCCTCCATATCTTTAATCAAGCTGCTAGTTCTTGGTTTGCTATTCTCCATGATGGTTTTATGAGCTTCATCAAAGACATGACGAAGTGATTTCGAGATGCTTACACGATTCGCAATCTTTGTTAATTTATGATGAGAGAAGATATGATTGTACTTATATATCCATGCTTTTTGCGATTTCTAGTGTGTCATGGAGGAAGATGTGTTGAAAGATTACATGCATGCATCAAAATTCTCCATGCTAAATGAGAGCAATAAAGTGAACAATTATTGGGAGTGTATAGTAAAGAGAAAATTTGATAGTATAGCATATGTCATGTGTGTAAAAGAAGAAGAATAAACCAACAAGAAAAAATTTTAGTCTCCATCTCTCTTCTAGTGTGTTCTTGAGTGAGCTTCCACTTGTGTGTATAGTATGTGTTTAGTGCAATACTCAAGCAAGTCACTCCGTGCAATTCCTAACATGGTATCAAAGTGGTACCACTAAAAGAGAGGCTAGCTTGAAGGTTGAAGTGAAGCAAAAGAAGTAACGATTCCAGTAGCAAGCAATAGGTAAGAAGCTCTCCTATCCTTCCACTCTTTCTCTTCGATAGTGCCTATGGAGACATTAGAAGCAGGGCAAAGCAAAAATCTCAAAAGGTTGTGAGATTTCGTGTGTAAGAAGAACATTGTATATTCCATATATTTCACTGATTTTTTGGCCATATGAGGCCGTTCTGGGCCTCATTTTAGACCTGTAAGGTTGCATATAGTAGTTTTGGGATATACTATGATTTTCGTTGTGTTGACTAAAAGTGGATGTACATGTTACATATTTTGAATTTCTGTGATGTTTGCCAGGAATCAAACAACAATTTGATCTTGCAAACAACTTGTACATTACATATACTATTGAGTAGTCAATTAAAAAGGTTGCTTGATGTATTGTTGTGCACTTATTGTGAAAGGTTGTGGAAGACTTGCTTACAGTTTTGTATCAATTTTGTGATAGTCGCAGAGAATAGTGGAAACCCCATCATTGAGAGGTGTGACGAGAATAATTACCCATCATGGAAATTTCATGTGATGAACTTTCTTATTGGAAAAGGCCTCTACAACTTCATTTTAAGTGAAGAAAAGGAACCAAAGAAAAGTAATCATGTGACTTTAGAAGAAGTAAAGGTGAAAGAACGAAATGAAAAAGACAAAAATGTGATGTCTTGGCTATCTGAAGAAAGGAAATACATTGTAAATGAATATGTTTTGAAAGTGAGAAGCGTTGCATATGCCTTAGAGGTTATTGATGCAATGCTTGATAATGATGATTTGGTTTCATCTACATTCTGTGGCCTTAATAAAGAGTAGGCCTAGAAATTGTTTAATATTTCTATATATATTTGAAGGTTGTTTCCAGATTTTGATGAGTTGATCTCTCTCATGATCTCACTTAAGAGATCAACATGCAAGGTAAATTATATGAAAGAAGTGGTGAATAGGTCAAAGTATCTTACTCAAGTTCTGGAAGAGAACATGGCGTATCCTCTTCAAGAGGGCATGGTATTGGTCATATCGGTGATAACCAGCAAAACATATTAGATCAGCAAATTGGTAAAATATAAGTCTTAGGAGTTCATGGCAACTTTAGAGGTAGGGGGAGCTCTATAGGAAGAGGTGGATGGCTGAACAAAGATTCTAGCAATTTTTTAATTGTTATGGTAAAATATATCATATTGCAGTCGAGTGTTATGCTAAGAAGGATGACATCCACAATAGTAAATTGCAATAAGGAAACTATGCATCATCTTTATGACAAAATGAATATAAAAATGAACATTTGTGTTTGTTATGTAGCATATGATGAATACTATTGTAGGAAAGGGGACACATAATGATATATGGTATGGTTGATTCATGTGCATCTAATCATATGACTAGCCATACTAAATGATTTACAAAATCTAAGTTATGTGGAGATGGGTGATGATTCATTCCACGAAAATACATGATGGTTACACAAAGAGTCTGTTAGGTGTTCTACCACAAATAATTTAGTGTCTCTTGGTGATCAAATGGTAGAGCAAGTGTTTCATGTTTGATTTAATATAAAGGACTATTTTTTGGAATATTTTAATGATAAGTGTAGATTGTTCACAAAAGGAATTAGACTTGGCCACATGTTTACTTTAGATGTTGGAATTCCTACTATGAATGCTGGATGTAGAGTTACAATGAAATTAGCTGCTTATCTCGTGGTAGGATTCACTAACAACATGGCAGAGTATAAAGCCTTGATTACGGGACTAAATATTGCCAAGAAAGGTGGTTTTCGGCAATTGTTAGTAAAAGGGGATTCCCAACTGATCTTAAATCAACTCAATGGGACATATACAATAGGCCGGAATCCCATCCTTCGTATGTATCATTGAGCTGCTATAACCCTACTTGATGATTTGGAGAGCGTCTCTCTTCAGTTGATTCCATGTTATTAGAATCAATTTGTGGATTCATTAGCCAATTTTTCTTATGAAGAGTACCTCTTCTTCAACTATGGTCTTAGTCCGGATGTTGTTATTGATAATGAGATCAGACCTGGTCGCTTGTGGGGAATGTTATCAGACCATACATTATATGGCAAGCGATGGTTGATATGGGTAATGCGAAGAGTAGACGAGACCCATCTACCACTATTATCCTGGACCCACAGGTTGATTCAATGACATGTTATGTGTATGCCTCTTGCTATGTATGCAGGAGGTATGGGTCACAACTTGATGCATTTAGTTTAGGGCTAGGAGCCTAATTTTTCCCCTTGGAATAGAGCATATTTTTGTATATCTGCCTTCTTCCAAGGAGGGATCTATATGAGCTGGTTTGATTGATTCATTTAGGTCAAGAGGGCCAGTTTTTTTAAGGGTTTAATGTTTGATTTCTTTAGGCCAAGAGGGCCAATTAGTTTGCAGTACAAATGTGCTATTCCTTTAGGCCAAGAGGGCCCTATGTTTGTTTGGTGCAGGTACATTTAATGATTTGTTGTTTTAGTGATTGCATCATATAAGTTGATGAAGTCGTTGGAGGGAGCCTTTGGTGCAGAGGAGCTTCTTGTTGCCATTCCAGGTGGTTTCGTCCCTTTTTTGAGGTTTTTTTTCCTTAAGCAATTAATAATATATATGCCTGTGAGGGTTACTTTCTTTTGTTTGTTGGAGATCGGCAATTGAGACATGAAGTCCCAGGTTTAGGTTTGGCATGTCTGTGGGAGGTTTGAGTAGTCATTGCCTCCTGTAAAGGCATTGTCAGGCACCAAAAGGCCTATTTTAGATGGGAGTTCTAGTGACCATGTTTTGCTCACTTGCTAGGCGGCTGATCTAGGAGGTCCTGTTAGCGTGAGGCAGTTAGAAAAGCATGCTAGACAAAATGAGGCTACAAAGAAGAAAAACCCTAAATATTTGAAAGACACTATATGAATATATGGAGGTGTGTAAAAAGGGGTTCTAATCCCTAAAGCAATAAAAAAGAGAAGAAATAAAAATCTTTGAGCGGTTGTTTATTGCCTTGCAAAGGCCTGGTAGGTTACTGTGGATGAGATAAGACCCAGGGCCAATGCCTTCTCTTCCTAGGGGTGGCAACTAGCTGAAAAGAAAAGAATAAAAGAAGGTTGGAGCAAAAATAAAAGTGAGTGTTAGAAAATGATTAAGTGTCACATTGCGAGGGCTTGGTAGGTTCTTGGGTACCGAGACAAGACCTGAGGCCAATGCCGTGTTCTCCTTGGGTCACTACGCTCAGCTCCCTCCTTTTTACACACCCGATTATAGAAAATAAGAGGCTAAAGGACCAACGTGCTAAAAGATAATATTTGATCAGGCTATAGGAGTCCTCGCCTAGTAGGAGCTGCTAGTTGAGTTGTCCTTAGTTAGGTAGGTAGTTCAAGCCACCATTTAGGATGACCACTTTGATTGTTCTTTTTCACTTGGCTGTGTGGGAAAAGTTGGTTAGTGACTAGCTTTTGGCTTTTTACCTAATTATGCTAGGCCTGCTCCTTGTGGATTCAATGCATTGGTTTTGTCAAGCGGGTAGGGTGAGAGCTGTGATGTGTTTTGTTGTCTATCTATGATGTATCAACTTGATGCTCTTTTTGGTTGTGTTTATGTACAGATCTATTGGTGGGATTCGGTGGACTGAGTCACCCTATCCAATGACAAATGATTTTTGACACCGAGAAGTACTTCAAAATAGCCCAAAATTTTGAATTTCAAGGAAAAAATAGACTTCATCGAAGGCAGCAACTACAATCAATACGATTTGAAGTGGCAAGTCCCAAAAAGTGCTTTAAAGACCCACTCAATGGTGGTTGGTCAATTTTCATAATTTTTTGACATGTCAAGCGAGACTCAGGGAGATGTCCAACAGTGGGGGACTTCGAGATGGTCAAAAAAAAATTTCTAGATCATAATTTGGACGCCGGATGCGAGAATGGGGATGCTCAGGAGGCCAACCATCATGAGTCCACACTTCTCCTTTCATCCACCATAACTCACTGCCATGCTCTAGACCCCGCATTTCTCACATGGTATCAGAGCCCAGTTGGGCATGGCATTGCTTCTCTAGCCTCTCTTGATTCCTCTCAACCTCAATCTAGCTCAATGTCAGCTCATGACTTCATCTCCCAACTCTACTCTCACTGAAGCTTCCATGGCAGCCATAGCCAGTAGCACCCTATCAGATTGAGCTGCTTATATCTCACTCCATAGGTCAAATCTCTTGGAGCTTCCTTCTAGAAAAGTATTCCCCAACTCACAAAGCTTCTAGATGTCCATCATGTTTTGGTGCCCACACTTAGCTTTTTCTGCAATAGCCTCTAGTGTCTACCATGTTTGTGGTGTGCCCACACTTTGCAGGTGGTTCTCATTACAGCCTCTACACATTTTGTGCCTTTTTAGTTGTGATTGAGGAGGGGTGTTGAGAATCAGCAATCACACTCACTAAACAACCTCTTTGTATGGAGCTTCAGGGCCAAGGACATGCAGGCTAACATATCCCATATGCACAATGGTGCCTACTGCAGTTTCCTACTTTCCTATAAAGCATTGTACTTGCTTCCTTTTCTTAATGCAATGATAGTACTCTTTTCTTTTCAGTGAAGTGTCAATGTCATTGTCCACATACACAAGATTGTGTTTATGAGTCCAAGTCTCAATCTTGGAACCTAATTCACTTGTGTAACAAATAGTGTATTTGTCTTCTCCATCATGAGTCCACACTTCTCCTTTCATCCACCATAACTCACTGCCATGCTCTAGATCCCGCATTTCTCACAGCATGAACCGGATTGCTCCAAGATCAAGAGGAGGCTGAGAGGAGATGTTCACACATGCTCAACCTTCTTTGCAACTGTTTTGTACTTTCTATCCACACTTGCTTCTTCCCTGTTTTGCAGCCCATATATTGCAGCCCATAACATTCATGCTCAAAAAATTCTTGACTTCATACATCTCTAAAGTGTTAGCATAAATAAACTCTTTTTTTGCCATGTTTTCAGCATTAATTGCTACAAAAAATTCAGCCACTGTATCAACATCAACCAGCCCTTAAAACAACCCTGAAATACCTTTCTTTGCAGCCATCAAATCATATGTCTTCAGATCTTTTTCAGCCATGCATATGGCTGAAATATTCTTAAAACTACCAAGACTACATGTTGTCCATTCTTGTAATCTAGACACAAACATAGTTTCCCCTTTTCTTCGAGGCATAATTATCTTCCTAGAGGCACTTCCATAGCCTCCACTTAGAGTAATGCTATCTAAAAACCCTTAAATACTTGTGCATTAGGTGGCATGGGATTATCCTGTAGCCTATACCAATTGCGGGGATTATTCACATGAACAATGAGAAAATGTATTGTCTTTGTATTGTCTTCACTCCAAACCCGAGCATATGAAGAACCATCATCCAAGGCTTTTGTTTCTAGCCTTGATTCCAAAATATAGGGTTGCCCCAAGATCACTGGATAACTACATGAATCTTGCACAAAAAAATGATATTCATCCCTAACATCTCCAATAGTCATGAGTAAATTTGGACAAGCTGCATAAAGATCCCCTAATGAATTGTTTGCTGCCCGCATGTGCCATCCCAGATCTACATCAATTGGCCAACCTCCATTCTCATACAAGCTTTGTGCCATAACATTAATTTTGGAACCATGATCTAAGAGAGCTATACAAGGCGTCTCTCTTTCTCCCACTTTAATAATTGTCTCTATTGTAGCACGAGTCCAATGCATTTGTGAATAATGACTGCTTGGAATAAAATGAGTATCTTCTTCTTCATGTACTTGTTGATGGACATCCCCATTATACATAGCCTTCTCTTTATGATTACTACTGCCTATAAGACCAATTTCAGCACAAGCTTGTTGTCTACACTCCCATTTAACCCATTTTCAACATTAGCCTGCTCCAAATCAGCATTACATGCATCATCATATTCCCTCTGAAGTTGTTTCTCTATGTCTTTGTCAACCTGTATCAATGCTTGCAAAACTTCACCATCAAGTTGTCTTTTTTGTTTTAGCATATCAATGATTGCATCATGAAATTCATGCTTCACAATTCCAAGAACTTTGCCAAGTGTGAACTCCACTCTATTGCCAACTATGTGATCTTCCAAGACCTGTTTAAGGTTTGTGGCAATCTCAAGATTTGATTGTAACCAGTAACCGGCTACTTGCCCCTTTTCTTTCCTTCTTGTTTCTTCTCTTGAGATGCATCCTCCATAACACGCTCACATATAGATTTTTCAACCTCTTTCTGCTGCTCCATTTTACTTTGTGTTATGTGTTTAGATGGGCCTGAAGAGGAAGGACTACCAGTGTCCTCATCTCTTCTTCTCTTTTCTTCCACAAGAGCTTCTTGATTATGAACCTCAGCCAAATAAGCATAGGCTAAAATTGAATCCACTAGTGCACTCCATCTTGTGCTCCCTCCTATACTTTGACTTGCATCAACCAATTCAAACTTTGTTGTTTTGCCCTTTTCCATGCAATCTAATGCTTGCATCCAAACGAGAGATTTTGCTTCAACCATGCCTCCTTTACGAGCTTCATCTGTTTTTCAATTCCCAACCCACATGTGGCTGCATCTATAGCAATAAATGCTATTCTTGTAGCCATATCTTCTAACCTCCTCTACATGCCACCATTTCCAAAATTTGGCTCTATTGGAAGACCACTTTCTGTTGCATGTATTTTGCCATCTTTTCAAAAGACTAACTTTTTTGCTTCTAATTCACGGTAGGTTTTACACACACACCAAATGCATCTTCTCTTGTATCCTTCTTTGTACGGTCTTTGGGTTATTGCCCGAGCCTTCTCTTCTACCTTAACATCCAACTTTTTGACATTTTCATAGACTTCTGTCAAATTTAGCCTCAAATCATGTATGCCTTTGATTAATTCATCCACAACATCACCTTTAAGAGCTAGACCAGTAGGTATAGCCGGTTGTTCTGCCATAGCTACAAGCATCGTGGCTACAATTTTAGCCCCCTTATGAGCACTGGTAGGTGTGGTGCCTATACCCCATCTTAATTTCATCCGCTCTCTCCTTATCAACATATGTACTACCTCAGTTACATTAGCCCAATCTGATTTTAGTCTTGTTTCAGAATAGGCATTTTCTAAACGATCAGTTAGTTTCTCCTAAAAGACAGGATATGTAGCCTTCAGAAACAAATCAATTTTCTGAGTCTCTAATGATTGTTGTGCTCATCGGCATCCTACTACGCATATCGACTTTCAAATTCATGGAGCAAAGCTGTAGCAGCCAACCCTTTATTGGGATTTTCAATCCAATCTGTAAATGTATGTTTAGTTACCAATCTTGTATCTTCCAAGAAAAACTCCTCTCAAAGATTTTTTAAAAGCTGCCCAATCAACATATCTTTTATGTAACTCATCAATTCAATCTTGCAATGCATGTATGGCCAAAGGGAGAAATACCAACTCGATGCATACTATGGTACCCCATGAAACAACATCTTTTCTTGATATATATGGATGAAGGTCGAAATATTTTGACCTTTAAATTGCTTCAATTCATGTCCCACTACCTGCAATGCATTCACAACTAAGGAATCAATTCTTTCTACTTGCTACTAAGTTTTCATCTATTGTTGTAACAACAACTCTTCATGTTGTTAACGCTACAACAAAGCAATCATCTGTTGTAAAGCATCACCACCACTTGAACCCGAAAAATCCCCCATCTTTACATACTTGTAGCCGACTTTCATGTTGGTGGGTTCACCACTGTTAGAGCATTTGGGGTCAAAAGTGTACCACGGGGGAAAGAGATAGTAGGGTGAAGATAGGATTCAAGGAGAGGAGTAGATGAAAGAGAAGGGGTTTTAAAGAAATAGAAGTTATAGAAGAATACTCATAGAGGTGAAGCCTAACAATTTATTTTTGGATTCTAAGAATATAAAAATCTCTTGTAGACCGAAAATATGCATAAAACAATGGCTTCTTTACTTCTCAGACCACCAATCTGATGCTTTCGTTGACTTTGAAAGGGGGGTAAAATATCAAGACACCTAGCCAGAATTCTCCCAGATCACTCCTTCTCCTAGTTTGAGTGTTGCTCACTACTTGAAAACTGCAATCGCGCATCGCATGATTTCGCCAATCCTTCTTTTTACATAAAATCCCCTAAAAATGATTGAAATCCACTTACTTTTTTTTTACATGTCATCTTGTTCTAGAATTTTTCTATAGTTTTTGGATATTTACAAGAGAGAATATCTAGAATATAAAAAATTGGCTAAACTTGTCCAAAAATCTAGTATTTTTTAACCATCCACACTAGGACACTGACATTAATGACTAATATTGGATTGGCTCTCTAGATCAATAAGAAAGCCAAATGACGATGCACTCTAGAGTTTTTCATAATGTGATCGTGTAGCAACACGAGAACGGTGGCTTGTCAGTTAGTTCCTCAATAATGGAATTGCTTTGTGGATTTCTTCGCTAACTATGCTTTTGTGGAAGATGTCTTTTTCAATTGTGGTCTAGGAGAGCCCTTACAATTATCTCCTAACATTAGCCCTAGTTCGATTTGGGGTCTTCTTGCTGACATGTCATATTTCGGCTTCCAATGGTTAGTTTGGGTTATAAGTCAGGTAGCAAGTGATCACCTTCCTGCTCTGTCATGGACGCATAGGATTGTGTTTCATCATATTCATCGAACACCCCTTGCTATTTATGTAGGGGGTTAGCTAATAACCTTATGCACTTAGTCTAGGGCCTACGAGGCCTTATCCTTGGTTGGTTTTATGTTTTAATAGAGTAACATTAGGACCAAGGGATTGTTTTAACAATACGATGTGCTAGATGATAGTAAAATGTTTTATCTCATAAGGCCAAGAGGGCCAGTTCTGTTAGTTGTGAAATTTTATATCTCTTTAGGCCAAGAGGGTCATATGTCTGTTTGGTATAGGTACATTTCATGGTTTTTTGTTTTAGTGGTTGCATCACACAGGTTGGACGAAGTGCCTAGAGGGAGCCTTTGCTGTGGATAAGCTTCTTGTGGCCATTCCAGGTGATCAATTTGTGGGATTTGACGGGATGAGTCGCCCTATCCCATGGTCACCAATGAAAGCAATTTTTAGAGACTTGTTAAGTGCAAAAAAGAAGTGGATTAGTGCCAATTTTGGGGGGGAATTTAAAGCTGATGGAAGCAAAACTTGAAGATCCAACAATTTTAGAGACCAAGGAATATGGAAATGCAAAACATCGGCCATTGCAGTAATTTTTTGACCGTGGAATCGAAGAGAGAGAGATTTTTGACGGTTTGGGATGTCAAGTTGGTTAGGCAAGATTTTTTTAAACTCAATTCGAGCGGTCAAGGTGCGAAGCCAGACGCTGCAAAGGAAAAAATGGCCAATATTTAAATCAAATTGGGCATGCCTTTTGGGGGAGCCAAAGGCCCAACTTAAAAATTTCATAATTGGGAGAGGGCATTTTTTGAAATGGCACAGCTTGAATCTACGCCCCCCCCCCCCCCCCCCCCCCCCCCCCCCCCCCCCCCCCCCCCCATATTGCATTGATTTTTTGAGAGGAGGCCATGGCAAAGGTTGAGAAGAAGCTACTAATTAGAGATTGGCAATGAACTTCTTCCATTTTTTCTTCTCTTAGCCAGTTTCTGATCGTAGAATGGTTGTTTGATGGTGAAGCTACAAATCTAGTCTTTCTTTCTCCTCCCTCTTCTCTCCTCTTAAAGGCGGTTTATATGCATGAACCCATGGAAGAAGGGAAGTAGTTGGACTCAAGAGGCTGATGGAATAATGGCCCTAGGATGGAGTAGATCATAGATTAGAGTTACAAAGAGCGTCAGCGGGGCAGAAAATAAGCATCAACGACCTCCCAACCATTAAATATATGTATTCTATACCGGGTTTCTATGCGCGTAAGCAAACCAAAAACTTTAATCGTTTAATAATTTACATCAAAACACGCAAAATCTACACTTATGCAATTTTCATGAAAATGATAAATTTTGGGGATTTTGTTTGTGATTTTGGAGTTCATATGGAGTAGAAATGAATATAAAATCAATTTTTAGTAATCGTTATCAATCTCAATCCATAAATCAAAAATATCAAATTTTTTATCTAAATAAATGAAGAAATGGAGAAAATTTAGTTTTTTGCACTAGAATATTTTAAAAAAATATGTTTATGTCCATGAATGTATGGCATGGCTGTGGCATGAGGGATAAGCCTCAGTTCAGCTATGTCTTCATGTTAAAGTCCAGTTTTACCACTTTTTATAAGAAAAACACATGAAAAACCCACTCTTTACACCTATCAATGATGCACAACCTAAACGGTAGGGAAAAAGTGGTGCGCAAATCGGATACCGTATGCGTACGTAGCAAGCACCAGAAGGTCCCCAAGAACAAAGAACTCTAATTTTTGCTCAAAAACCAAGAGAATAGACTTCACAACATGAAGTAAGAAGACCAATTGGGTACAATCTGCCCCCATGCCTTGTGTGAGAGCTCCACAAAGCATGTATTTAATATATTATTCATCTCTAAGCTCAAAAATAGCCCAAATTTACAATTAGCATGCTTTAGCTTTAGTGTTTTCTTTTATCCAAATAAAGAATAAAGCAGTTGGGCACCCCAAGAGTCAGGTTATGCCCAAATACAATGTCCAATAATGAATATTTAAATCATGCGCCCATGCACATACAAAATAATAAATATATGTCAAGCGCTTTAATAAATAAGCATGTTAAAATAGATATTGGCACCATGCCTAAGATGCGTGCCCATCAAAAATGATAATTTTTTCTAAATAACTTGAATACACGCTATCGCCCAGTGCTTCCCAGCGCCACCGCCACCTGCTTGACATATCAACTGAAGCATTCACAATTGTTAGAAAATAATAAAATTAAATCGACAAAAGTGAATACCTAGTAGTCTTCAGCTACAAAATAAATAAATAGGTTGAAACTCAGTCCTAACCTTAATTTAATACGAGTGTGCACTCTAAACTCATAAACGTCCGTTAATTTAAATATGTATTTTGCAAAATCACCCGCTATGGAATCACCCACTTACACAATAAATTAACGAGGCACCCAAAAAGGATAGGCGTCCCCATTGACTTTTCGCACAAGGAATCCATCTTGTGTACAAGCCCTAGAAAATAAATCTAATTTTATGGAATCCACCACAAAACCTCACAGAATCCACCGTGAAATATGCTTCCTAGCATCATACCCCCGGGGTGGGATAGCAATTGTCCTCAATTGCTATTAGCTCAATGTGGAGTGAGTAGTGAGGGGTAAGCACTTAGGTCACGAGTGTGCATTCATTGGGCCTCTTCAACAGGATGATTTTTAAATTTCACCAAATATCTAGAATATCTACAGCCAGTTCTAATGGTCATAAAGTTGGTATCTAGAATAGTCTCAGGTTTAAGGATTTCAGTTTCATCTTCTAACAAAGGAAGATTTTCATAAACAATGTGGACAAGTAATTGGCCTTTGAAAGGTCATAACAAACTGATATGAAAAGTGTTGTGGATTTTCCAATGTTGGGGTAGTTCTAATTTAAAGGCATTGTCATTGATTTTGTGAATGATTTTGAAAGGTCCATAAAATCTAGGAGCTAACTTTACAATAGAGTGTTTCTCAACACTTTGTAGTCTTCGCTTTTCAATTCATAACCAAACATAATCATCAATTGTGAAATTCATAGCTTTTCTTTTCTTGTTTGCTTGTTTAGTATATGATTGTTGGGCTTTCGCAACCATATCTTTAACTTCATCGAAAATAGTAGCATGCATATGGACAATATCATCAGCAGCTTTAACTTTGTTTGACAATGAAGTAAGAGGTGTAGGCAATCTATATCCATAAATGATTTCAAAAGGTGCTTTTCATGTAGTTGTATGTGGTGTGTTATTGTGTGCAAACATAAGTAAATTCAAGTGTGTATCCTAGGTGTGTGGTTATGAAATTGTGTATACATGTGAAAGATCTAATATTGTATTGTTTGTAGCTTCTATTTGCCCATTTTTAAAGGATGAAATGCAAATGAAAAATCATTCTTTGTTCCTAAGTTAGCAAACAAAGTAGTCCAAAACTTATTGCAGAATCTAGAACCACAATAAGAAATAGTACCTTTTGGTAAACCATGGTTAGTGAAAACAGTTTTTAGAAACAATTGAGCAGCTTGAGATGTAGCTAATGTTTTCTTGCATGGAATGAAATATGCATGTTTGCTAAATCGATCTACAATAGTCCATATCATATCATGATTATTTGAGTATTAGGCAAACCAGTAATAAAATCCATTGAAATATTCTTCCATGGCCTTTCAGGGATTGGTAAAGGCATTAACAAACCATACTACTTACCATGGTGTCACTTAACTTTTTGCCAAATTAAACACTCAGATACAAAGTTAGAAACATCGGATTCCATCTATGGCCAATAAAAATCTTCAATCAAAGTATGTAAAGTGGAAATAATACCTCTATGGCCTTGATATGGGGGACAATGAGTTTCATGCAACACAAATGATCTAAAAGGAACAATTACACATAACCTTTTCTCATAAAACATAAATCCATCAGCATAAGACAATGAATCAATTGGAATCCATTTATTGTTAATTAATTTATTCCAATCAGCTTGAAAAGTAGGGTCTTGGTTATAGGTATCTTTCATAGGGATAAGAGAATCAAAAGATACCATAGAGATATTATGAATAGTTGGTCTTCTACTCAAGGCATCAACAACAACATTTTCTTTTCCGGGTTGATATTGGACAAGTGGATGAAAACTTTGAATAAAAGCAACCCATTTAATGTATGTGTTAGATATTTGTGGCTGACTAAGGAGATGTTTAATACTTTGTTGGTCAGTTTTAATCATGAATTCAAATCCCATTAAATAGTGTTTTCATTGACATAAAGCTTGTACTACAACTAGTAATTCTTTATCGTAGGTAGAATACTTAAGTTCAAAGGGTTTAAGCTTGCACTTGGAGTAAGCTATGGGATGAGAATCTTGCATAAGGACAACTCCTATTCTAGATCTAATAGCATCAGTGAATACTAGGAAAAATGATCTAGTAAAGCTAGGGAGTTGCAATACAGGAGCATGAGTTAAAGCATGTTTCAATAAATCAAAGGACTTTTGTTGATTTTCAGACCAATGATACACAATACCTTTCTTTAATAATTTTGTCAAAGGTAATGTAAGCAATAAAAAATTTCTCACAAATTTTCTGTAAAAGATAGCAAGACCTAAGAAAGAACGTAATTCATGCACATTTTTAGGTATCGACCAGTTCAAAATTATTTCTATCTTTTTAGGATCAACTTTAATACCTTCAGATGAAACAATATGTCCTAAATATTCAATTTTTGTTTGGAAAATTTCACTCTTTTCAAGATTAGCATATAATTGATTCTCTTTCAGTAATTTGAAAACCAAATATAAATGTTCATAATGCTCATTCTCATTCTTACTGAAAACCAATATGTCATCAAAGAAAACAATGACACAATGATGATGCTTCAAAAATATGTGATTCATCATATGACTGAATGTAGCTAGTGCATTATTTAATCCAAAAGGCATAACAAGGAATTCATAACGTCCAAATTGAGATTTTGAAAATGTCAGATGTGTCCAGTCGTACTTGATGGTATCTAGATTTAAGATCTATTTTGCTACATATTGCAGCCCCTTGTAGTTTGTCCATAAGATCGTCTACCCTAGGGATCAGATATCTATTTTTGACAGTGATTTTATTTAGGGTACGATAATCAATGCACATCCTATAAGTGTTGTTTTTCTTTTAACTTATAGTACAGGTGCACCACATGAAGAACTAATGGGTCTAATGAGTCCTCGGGTTAACAATTCTTCAACTTGAATTTGAATTCATTTCTATTCAATTTGATTATGTCGATAAGACGCTTTACATGGTGGTTGAGAACCTGGAATTAAGTCTATTTTATGATCTTCAAGATGTGTGGGTGGTAAACCAAGTGGTAAGCTAGCAGCAAAACAATCTTTAAATTGTGAAAGAAATTGTGTGTGCCTAAGATGCGTCTTATTTGTCTTAACTTCAATTTCATTCACCCAGGTTAAATAGGATTTTCTACTTTTTCTTAATGCACGTTTAGCCTATGTGTAACTAAGCAATGGAAAATTATCAAAAGTGTGCATACCATGCAATGTGATTCGTTTCCCATGAGAATGAATCTTCATTGAATGCGTGGAATAATCTATATTGGGATTATACTGATGACGCCAAGGCATTCCTAAAATAAGGTCACTAGATTGCAGAGGTACAACTAAGAAATTTCTATGTTCAACATAATCACCAATTTTAATTTATAATTCATGTACTTTTTGTGTTCCATTGTATCTAGTGCCTAAGAATGCAGTCTTGATGCAATAATGAGTGGAAACAATACGTGATTTCTATTCTTTGACCAATTTTGCAGAAATAAAATCATGTGTACTCCCATCATCATGTAAAACAATATTTTCTTTACCATGCACAAGACATTTCATCATTAATAAAGAATGGGGATTTGGTATACCTGGTAAAGTATCTGAAGTAGTGCCATTATCGTCATCGTCTTCCATGAAATCTAGTATTTCTTCATGGTCCTCATCTTCAGTCGCTCCCAAATAGTTGATGTGAACTGTTGGCTTTTTGGATTGACAATTCGCCGACAGATGTGCAGGTTGATGGCATTTATAACAGACTATGAATTTGGCTTTACAAACATTATTGGTAATAGCAGAAAGTTTAGGAATGTTGGGATTTGGCTGAAGAGATGGCTTAGGATTTGGATTTGTGTTTGATGGTAAAGCAGGGGATCGTGTCCAAGATTTACAGAATGAAGATGGAAGGAAGCAGTTTTGATTGAATCTTCGAAAATTAGAATTGAATTGTTTTGTACCGAAGTTACCATTGTTTGAGAATTGTTATGGACGCTTCTCTCGTCCTCGAATTTTTTCTTCAACATCATGGGCTAAGGAAATTGCATCTTCAAGAGTTGTTGGCTTGAACATGTTCACTTCCGCATAGAAATAACCAAGTAACCCAGACATAAACTTGCGCTTATGAGTCGCCTTAGGTACATCTTTGAGCATTCAAAGTTGCAATAAAGCATTCCAAAAACACTCGGTATATTGGGAAATAGGCTTGCAATCTCTTTGTTGCAAAAGGTCCCACTATTTGATTGCTTTTTTGTGGAATTGGGGTGGAAGAAAATTTTGCGAAAATTTCTTTTGGAAAGTCTCCCAAGTAGTAGGACAATCAATGCTTTTGCGGACAATAGTCCACCATAAGGATGCTATGTCCACTAAATGATTAGTGACACACTTAATTTTATCTTTTTCGGCATACTATTCTTCATGGAAATAATCATCAAACCGGCTGATAAAAGCAAGTACAGTCTTTTCATTGCGTAACCCATTGAAAGTACAAAATTTAAAATTTCTTTTACTTATCTTGGTTTCTTTTCGAATAGATTGTGCTTGTCGCATCGATCGTACGTCGTATAATATCTTCAGATTGCAGTCCATCTTGATCGACAGTAGATCGTTGCAGACTGGCCAATTGAGCTTGCAAAGTTTGATGTGCTCTTTGTTCCTCTTGAAGCTGCATCATAATTAGGTCCAATTTTTGCTCCATTGTTGGTTCTAGTAAATCACATTTGGCCATAAAATTTGCCATATTTTGATCGATCATCGTGCAATATTTCAAACAACCTCACACACTCAAAATCCTGTTAGCAGGATGAGCGTAGCTCAAGTTCGGGATTACAAGGCTTGCTTTTTTTTAGTAGATTTTTATGATATTTCTTCTTCATGGCTATGGAAATTGATATCGGCCTTCTTGCAAGAGGATACTTTGTCCGTGTAGACTACGTATAGCAATCTGTTTGCTGGAATTTGGCTCTATCAAAGCACAGGTGCGAACAGGGGCTTGCAGGGAGGTCAAAAACCTATTCGAGATTAACCAGTGTGAACACCGGCTAAGAAGAAAATTTTACAAGTAGTAATCTTTAAGCTTTAGGCTTTAGTAAGATTAAAAAGCTTAATCTTTAATAAAAGAAACTTGACTTCTCTGAAATCAACGTGACAGGACGACGGCATGTTCTTGTCGAGGTCGACTGCAATGAATTCATACTCCCACTGTCGATGATTAAATTTAGATATGAAAAAAAGTAAAGCTTAAGCTTTTGTTAAGCCTCAAGCTTATTGTTAATGAAATTCTTAATTTTCTGTCTTTGAGAAGAAAGATGACTTTCAAAGAGACTTCCCCGGTGGTCCTTCGCTTCCTGAGAGTGGTCCCTCATGATCTGATTGCGTAGTAGGGGTTCTTCACTGCCAGGAATGCGTTGGTATTGACGGATTGTTGCGAGACTGATTGTAGAGCTTGATTTTTCCAGGAGCTTCCCCTTTGCATGAGATGGTAAGCAATTGAAAGCCCTCGATCTCAGCTTTGCTATGATACCATTGGTGCGCAAATTGGATGCCGTATGCGTACGTAGCGAGCACCGGAAGGTCCCCAAGAACAAATAACTCTACTTTTTGCTCAAAAACCAAGGAAGTAGATTTACACGACATGAAACAAGAAGACCAATTGGATAAAATCTCCCCCCATGCCTTGTGTGAGTGCTCCACAAAGCATGTATTTAATATATTATTCATCTCCAAGCTAAAAAATAGTCCACATTTACAATTAGCACGCTTTAGCTTTTGTGTTTGCTTTTGTCCAAATAAAGAATAAAGTGGTTGGGTGTCCCAAGAGTCGGGTTGTGCCCAAATACAATGTCCAATAATGAATATTTAAATCGTGCATCCATGTGTATACAAAAGAATAAATATATATCAAGCGCTTTAATAAATAAGCACATTGAAATAAATATTGGCACTACACCTAAGACACGTGCCCATCAAAAATGATAATTTCTTCTAAATAACTTGAATACATGCTATTGCCCATTGGTTCCCAGCGCCATCGCCACACCTGCTCTACACATCAACTAAAGCATTCACAATTGTTAGAAAATAATAAAATTAAACTGACAAAAGTCAATACCTAGCAGTTTTCAGCTACAAAATAAAAAAATAGGTTGGAACTCAGTCCTAACATTAATTTAATACGAGTGCGCACTCTAAACTCATAAACATCCATTAATTTAAATATGTATTTTGTGGAATCACCCACTTGCACAATAAATTAATGAGACGCCCAAAAAGGACAGGCATCCCCATCAACTTTTTGCACAAGGAATCCACCTTGTGTACGAGCCTTGGTAAATAAATATAATTTTACGGAATCCACTATGGAATATGCCTCCTGGCATCAGAAAGGGGGGTTTTGATGTTGATTAGTTTTTGAAAACATATGAAATTATGATCTATTTATTTGTGCATACCATATAATGACCTATAGGTTGCAATCATTGAAGAAAATGTTTGTTGCACTTCCGAATGTTGATTTATAATGGCATTCATGGTTGCATTGCACATATCATATGGTAAGTCCTGGATACATTGCAATTAGTTTCTTATATACATGGCCCACGCTGAGTTATGAGATACCTAAGCTATAGGTTAAGGCGTTTGTGTTCTTTGGAAAATTGTGAAGTAAGAAAATATCTTGTCTCCTAGATCGTTCTAAAATAAGAGTGGAGTTTGTTACGTCTATGTTATTTGTATTAGCGGTGCATTGAGGGGCCATTCCCCTCAGTGTAGGAGAGTTGTAGTGGGGCCACAGCATTCAACCAAAGGGGTTCCTCCTTTTGTTTGTGATTACGAGGTGTTTGATACCAGTCTTGTCGGGACACTAGCTCTCTAGGACTAGCCGAACCTCTAAGACACACAAGACACCCCCATATGGTCTTGCGGCCAGGAGCATCTAAGGCTCACACTACACTAAACTCTAATATTGATCTTGAGTTTGTAATAAAACATAGGCCAACATTTTCCTTTCCCCTACTCCTCAAAGAGAGATCCCATAACATACAGGTACAATACCTCGTATCACATACATAGGAGGCAACTCCTCAGCTAAAACACCACAACCTCAGTGTAGCTCCCCTATATCTCAAGGATTGACCACAAGATGCGTTGCTTCAACATAAAGAACAAGTGTAGAAGCTCCACTCTTTGATTTATTGAACGATCCAGGAGTTGATATTTCCTCACTAAACTTGCCTCCCAGGAACCGCTCGTCTAACCTACAGCAAGGACTTTCTCACACTCCCAGCGTTGGTCAATGTTCGACATACAGGTGCTATGCATCTAGGGTTTTATACCATGTGGCATGAAAAATGCAAAAGTGGATGCTTATTGTGCACAAATATTGATCATTAAAAATCAGCACAATGGAGTGTAAAAATCAACCCTTCAATGATTTTCAATCTACTCATTGTTGTTGTGTTGCTAGAGACTAGCATTGAACTTAATCCACTAACCTCTTAAAACTTAAATTATTATCGTCCTATATGCTGTGCACAGCCAAAAGATCAAACTTTACCTCATTTTCCATACTTAAATGCTTCCACAATCCTTTTTTCCCCTACCGCTTATATGTTACATCGTTGCATAGATGTAGGGTTTTTTTTGTCATTTTTAATGTATAGAGCAAAAAAAAGCACTAAAACATTAAAAAAAGAGTGATATGTGGCTATACCTCATGCCCCAACCTTGCAAAACATGCACAGACATTAATCATATTTTTTCTTATTTTTCAAAGCACAAAAATCTATATTTCTCCATTTTTTACTATTTTTTACTATTTATTTATAAAAAATAGAGCATTTACTAGTTTTTCTAATTATGACAACTGAGAATCACTTATTTTCCACATTCATCCCTCATGCATCATTTTTATCTACTCAAAATGACCAAAAAATCCCATTTTCTTTGTGAAATGCGTGTTTTTCGAGTTTTAAGTAATTAGTTATGACCATAAATTATTACACATTCTACATTTCCCATGTGCAGCCCTAAAACATGATGCAAGCAAGGCTCAAACAAATTTCCAACCCATGTGCACATCCTCCCCCCCCTTGAAACACACAAAATCCCATTTTTCCTTTGTAAAATGCGGATTTCAAGTTTTAGAAAATTATTTTCAGCATTATGGCATTATGTATTCTGATTTTTCTAACATAGAATCATCAAACATATAGCAAACAATAGTCCTACCAATTTTCATCCAATATGAACATCATTTGGCCAACCAAACCTTGAAAAGAAGTATTTTTTCCTTTATAAAATAGAATTACCGGTTTTTTTATGGTTGCGGGTTTTTGGAAACGCATTATAGAAAATCAGTCCACCATTAATGCTTGGTCCATCTTCAATCATCCATCTTCAGTCCCAAGTCGATTTGGAAGCAATCCGATACCACATAAACAAGCATTCATCAACCGGGCTTCATTCTTCTTCATGTGCAAGAAATGCCCCTTTGGAGAAGAGAGAGAGAGGAGAGAGAAATATTGGTTTTTGATCTTCCAATTCATGCAACCATTTCACGGGCTGGAGGTAGCGATTGGAAGTGAGGAGATGGAGGAGAATGATGGTAAGATTGACATTTCAAGTATATTGAGGTGCCATGTTGGGTCTCTCTCTCCCTCTCCCTAATTTTTTCTTCCTGCGCCATGAGGACGTATTTTTTTGCACCGCGCGTCGAAACCCCCCCCCCCCCCCCCCCACAATTTTTTTTTTGGGGGTGGGGCCAAGGGGAGGCCGCAAGGGTCACACCCTTTTGCATCTATAAAAGGTGTCTTCACACTAATTTTCCGGCCTCTCCCGCATCTGGCGCCCATTTTGCAAACCGAAACTTTTTGCGCACTCGTCTCAAAGTCCCCAACTACTAGCCACTTGCCTTGATCCAATCTGCCATCTAAAAAAATTATGAGAATTGTGCAACCATTGGAGGGTCTGCTCTTCAGAAGCGCTTTTGAAACCCGTCTTCCAAGACCACTCTAAAACATATGATCTATCTTTAGTGCTTCCACTGGGGTTGCATTCCAACTGAAAAATGGAAAACTTTGCACACTTTTTCCATCTTATTTGGTCCCAAAATGCAGCTCTCATTGGTGACCATGAGATAGGGTGACATGGGGTGGATCTCGTGATGTTATGAGGACACAGTGTGAAAAAGTATGGAATGCATCATCATTCGACTTCTTTATTGATCTAGAGAGTCAATGTGATCTGAGCCATTAGTATTAGTGTGAGTTGCATGGATTATCCAAAAATACTAGATTTTTGGATAATTTTAGCCTATATTTGATATTATTTATTGTAAAAATCTGAAAAAGTTAGAAAAGCTTCTAGATTAGGATGGCATGCAAAAAGCAAGTGGCTTTTTCAACCAGTTAGGAGATTTTTCATTTAAAAAAAGACAGATTGATGAAATCGTGCATGTCACGATCGCTGTAAACAGGTTGAAAACTGCAGATCGAACTGAAAGAAGAAGAAGGAGTGATCTGGGAGATCCGTGACAGGTGTCCTGGAGTTTTACTTCCCTTTCGAAGCCAACGGAGCCATCAGATTTGGGTTTCAGGCAGCAGAGAAAGAGCTTATTTTTCTAATCCACGTTTTTTGTCTATGAAGGAGCTCCAGGAGAACTAATGCCTGGAGATTGCTTGCGAAGATTCCAGGTTCTTTCAATACATATTGATTCAATTCATTGTGATCTGTTTTTGTAGTGTTTACCACTTGGGTATTCTCTATCTTCTCTTCCATCTCCTATCTCTACTTTCTTCTACTTCTGATCCCTGGTGGATTTGACCTTTTGACAAAAACCCCTTCGACATTGGTGAACCCGACGTGAAAGGTCATGAGAAGAAGGAAAGACAAGATGGAAAAATCTTTGAATACATTCTCTAATGATATTTTGCAACAATTGGTGCAAAATATGAATATGCTTATGTAGGTACAACAACAACAATAGGTAATGCAAGCTTCAGCTCAAACAGAAAGTGTTGTGATGAATGATGTGCAAGACTTTTCGAGAGTGGGTTGTTATACAACCCAATAAGGGTCTTGTGGCTACAGAATTGTTAAGAGAATTTGAAAGTCGATTTGAATAGTTGGATCTCGCAGAACAGCAAGCTCTTGCAAGTCAAAAAATTGAATTGTTTCTACAGGTAGCTGATCCTGAGCTTCAAGAGAAGCTTGATGATTTACTAGAGGATCAGACTACAGAGACAGGTTTGAAAACAGAGTGGAGACATGTCAAGGAAGTTGTTACTACGCTTGTGAAGAAGCATAGAAGAAGAGAAAGATTGCATGTCTCTAGCTTGCCCACTGTTACGGGCAAAACAGTTCTAGTAAGCCACTCGCTTCTATGGCTAACCCTATGGATGTACTTTCTATTGTTCCCTCTGTTAGGGAAGATGTCTTGGATGAATTGGTCAAAGGGATGTGGGATCTTCAAATGAAGGTTGCAAAATTGGACGAAAAAGGACAAGAGGAAAGGGGACGGGTAGCAACCCCTGAGTTGGGAAAAAGATGTATGTGGTGTGACAGTTTGCAGCGCGAGAGAAAGGATTTTGTTGCCTATCAGGAGGCCTTGGCATGACAGCTTATCTTTTGGAAAGATAGCAAGATCCATGCATAAGAAACGGGATTGCCTCTTGCTTTGAATTTCGAAAAGGGAGGTATGCAGAAGTTGTTGGAAGACTTGGCTGTCCGAAATGCTTATGCGGTGGTACATGCTTCTACTGTTGGTCTACAGTTGGATAGAATGCATGGCCAAGTGATGGTTGGTCCAAAGGTTGAAATATGGACACATGCTTTACATGCAACTAAAAAGAGAAAGGTCACTGATAGTGAAATGTCTCATGCAGAGCAAGACATTTGTGGCATAATTGGTTGGGAATCACCAAGTAGATGCATATTCAGTGTATGCATATTTAGCAAAGTTACAAAACATGAATATACTTGTGGAAGAAAAACGAAAAGAATGACATCTAAAAGAATGACAAGAAGAAGTGTGGATCAGCCTAAAGCTGCAAATTAGCCACCTCCCGAGCATGTTATGGAAGAAGTCAGTCCCAGGAGCAAAAACATGATAACAAACAAGAGGGCAAAAAGAAGGGCAAGCAGCCAAGATATAAGTTGCAATCTGACATTGAGATAGCCACAGATCTTAAGAAGGTTCTTGAAGAACGGATCTTAAACAGCTGGGTGGAATTTACCTTGGGAGAGGTGCTTGGCATTGCCAAGCAAGAATTTCATGATGAAATCATTGACATAATTAAAAGGAAGCGTCAGTTTCTTGGTGATACCACTAGTGCATTGTTGCAATTTGAAGAGAAAACAGGTTTGTTGGGTATTGTGGCTGAATATGAGCATGAAGTAAGTATTGGATTATCTACGCAGGATGCTACTAATCAGTGGACAGCATGTGGAAAAGAGAAGAAAGTGGCTGAAAATGCATTGTCTTGTAGCAATATGCATGGTGGAGTAAGGCAAATGCAACAATATGGAGAAGAGACTCTAGGATTTATTCCTCCAAGTCACTACACAAGAAATCACTGGGCTAAAGCTACCAATGAAATAGTAGTGAAAATAGGGGAACGCGAAACTCCTTGTGTTGCTTTACTTGACCATGGGTTTGAGATAAATGTCATTGAGCGGGGATTGTATGAAAATGGTGCATGGCCTGTGGACACTGATCATGGTTGGCGTATGAGGGCTGCAAATAATTTTTTAGGGGAGCTCTATGCTACATGTCCTAATGTAGAAGTGACGATTGGTGATGTACATGAAGAGCAACACTTCTTTGTGCAAGATAATTCCTCATATGTAGTGATTTTGGGATAGCCCTATACTATAGGTGTGTGTATAGAAACAAAGGTGCTTGATGATGGTTCTGCTTATGCAAGAGTTAGAAGCAAGGATGGGAGAAAAGCAGTCCAATTTTTTATTGTTTGTGTTAATCATCCTAGAAATCGTGATATGCTTCGAGAGTCTCCTTTGGTTCCAAATGCAAGGGAATTCAAAGACCTGGATTTTCATTAAGCACTACTGTAATGCACGGCTACAGTAGTGCTGTTCAGAGGGTATACTCGCCTCTTGATGAAATGAATCATGTATTTACTATTGGTAATTCTCAGTTTATAGCAAACAGTTCATGTTAGTTTAAGCCTATGGAAGCTATGTGTAGGGCTGAATGCATATCTATGAAATGGGATACTAAGAAACTAAGAGCATTGGGATTGTTAGCTGAAAATGATGGCATTTCAGGCATCTTTTATGGGCTGAATATTACTGACACTATAGCTGAAATTTCAGCAACTATACATGCAAAAAATGAGGCTGAAAACAGAGTGTTGTCGGTATGTTCTTTGGATATGCATGATGTTATAGCATTGTTTGCTCAGCAGGACGGATTACAATGGGCTGAAGCACTTGTGGAGACAAAGTATAAGATAGTTGACAAAAAAGTGAAACCAATTGATTTGCTACTTCCACCAAAGAGTGAGGTTATGTATAAAAAAGTGTCAAGGCAGCCAAGCTTACGGGATCCTAAAGATATAGGTCAGTAGTTTACATCTGAAACATTACAGGAATTGAAAGTTGGAGCAGAAGGGTTTCTTTTGCCTGCTGCTGAGAGAGACTGTTTTATGCAAATGTTGGCTAGACATGGGAAGGCATTTGCATTTCAGCCAAGTGAAATAGGTTGTGTGGATCCAAATGTTGTCTCTCCTATGGTCATATTTACTGTGCCACATGTACCATGGAACTTGAGGCCTATTCCAATTCCTAAAGCTTATTTGCCAAAGCTAATGGATTTGCTAAATGAAAAGATTCACGCATGAAGATATTGGAGCCTTCTTTAGCCCCGTACTCAAATCGTTGGTTTATTGTGCCCAAAAAGAATGGGGCTTTGAGATTTGTTCAAGACATGTAACCGATCAATAAAGTGACCATAAGAAATGTGGGTGCAGGTCCTGTGGTTGATGAATTTGTGGAGCCCCAAGAGGAACACCAAGGAAAAGGGAATTCTCTTACAAGAAAATCTATCTTGTAACATCAACAAGCTTTTATTTCATTCTTTTGATCATCAAAACAAAGAAAACAGCAAATCTTCACGCAGCATCATAGTAGATATCTCCCACAGATTTGATAGAATCAACCATAATCTTCAACATCTTCATAGAATCCATCAATATAACAAAGAACACAAAATAATACACCATCTTTGAATGGAAATCAGTCACATAGTATTCATCTTCAATGTCTTCATAGTTCTCTCTCTTAATCTCCCATATACAGTTACACTATTTTGATAAAATTTACTATCTCTGACTCTCTCTCTCTCTATCAATAGTACATACTCTCCTCACTACAATACTCTCATAAAAACCCTCAATAATCCTTATTAGGTCATGGATGCACCTTCCAAGAGGTATGTCTGATATGAAGAGTCACCAGAGCCACTACAGTGTCTTTTCACAGCTCACTATTGTCACTATCACTTAGTCTTCTCTTCAGTCTTCAACAGCTGTTTCTTCCACTTGTTTTAGCTCTTTTGAACTTAGATTCATCTTTTCCAAAGGTTAGAAAACTTTTCCAAAGTCACACATACATTCTACAGAACACTTACAGAAGGTCTACAGAACAGTTACAGTACAACACCAGAACAGCTACAGTACAGTTACAGTACAGAGACAGAGCAGAGACAGAGCAGCGAGACAGAGGCTCGACAAAGGGTCTACAGAAGGTCATCAGAACCTCATAACTCATACTCAAACCATTCCAAACTATAAAAAACTATTCAATAGGCTTCCAAAAGATCTCAATTTTCATCAATCATCAATCCATGCTTCATACAGAAGACAATCAGAACAAAACAAAAGCTATACAGAAGGTATACATAACCAATCAGAAGCTCAACAGAACCTACCAGAACATCACAGAGCTTCATGTCTCCACTGAGAATCATCATGAACTTCCAAAACATAATCAATATCATCCAAAACACTCTCAAATACTCCCTTTAACAACCATACATCACTCTAAATCCATCAAAAATCAATCATTCAGTCCTCAAAATCAACAAAAATTCAGTATTTTTCCACTCTCAACATATCCCCACACTTAGAAAGGAAGCGCCCTCGTGACCTAAGGAAAATAAGAATATAAGTTCACTAAAGAGCTCAATTGGGATCTTCCATCGGATCTTCAATAATCTCTTCAAAACACGACCCCAACTTATCACATTTATCTGATAGAAAACACTACTAAAGAAAAACTTCCATTATTCATCAACTCAGTTGTTTAATCATTTAAAAGCCATAAAAAATTTGTAAAGGATATAAGAGGTTCTCTTCAGCTTTCCACCGTAGGCTTTCCATCCACCTGCAATCTTTTAAAAAGAGCTCTAGAACAAGTTATTCTCAATCAGCACGAACTCATCACACACAATTAATACAACACACACATAAACACTAACACAACCATCTGAATGACACCTCCAAAAAGAGATATGTCATTAAAATCATCCAAGATACATGGCAAAGGCATCAATGAAGATGATCCCTTTTGAAGGCTTGGTGGTTTCAAAAATGATCCATGGAGAAGGATTCATCTACAAATGTCTTTGGAGGATTTTGAAAGAACTGCAAGTAGCACATCCTTTCTAGCAAAACAAGGTATCTGCTAGGGAGACATATTTGATCATTATGGGAATGCCTATGCATGTATGCTAGATACCAAGAAAAATGAGCTGTCAATCTCACTGAAGGATCTAGAGAGTGGGAATATTGGTGAGTAAAATGAAGGTAGTTCTGGTGTGCTTGACTGGCAGTTGTCCAATCTCCTGGAATTATTGGCCAATTAATCTGAGGTCCGGTAAGAGAATCATTCGAGCTCCATCCTCATCTTTGGAGAATCTACTGATCAAAACCTTCATATTCACTAACCAACTGAGGGGGTTGAGAGATAGAAGTGACAAGAGATGGAAGTGGAATAAGTAAAAGAGGATGAAGAGATGGGTAGGCAAAATCATAAAAGGAGGAATAGGTTAAAGAAGGAGTGGCTGAAAATTTTAGGGAATAAGTTAGGTTGGGTGTTAATTGATAAATAGGAAAGGTAGAAGGTACATAGATGGATGGAGAAGGGCTTGGTGGAGAAGGGGAAAATACTCTATCTTCGATAAAAGAGCAATATGTAAATATTAAAATTTGAGGAAAAGATTGAGATTGGAAAAGAAGGGGTAAGATTGTTGTTGAATTGGTTTGATAAAGGGAAAAATAGGTATCATAACGATGAGCCATTTGTTGGTAGTACAGTAGGCTAGGAACAGAGGGACCTAAGATAGACCCTCTCTGATAGGCATAAAAAAAAGGTTGAATCAAATAGATTATTTTTGGAAAGGTGAGCTAAGAGATCCACCCTCAGTTGGTTAGTGCTCTGTACATAGGTAGAAGCTATGTTCTGTCGTTGATTCAGAACCACAGGAATTATCAGGGCAAGTGGCCACTTTTATTCAGGACCACAAGAATCATTGAGTGCCAGGAATTATCAGGGCAAGTGGCCACTTTTGAAGAGTAACTCTGGAACATGTCATCTATTCGCAACTCCAAATAGTTGACATACAAAACAGCTTGTAGAACCACATCTCCCACATACCAGACCATATCTAGTTCATCTGGAATTGACAGATCTCCCTGTAGATACATATATGACAGCAACATGGTATGCGTCGTGATAGAATCTTCAAACACCATACGGACCACTTCTGTCAGCAACTCAGGAGACCAAGCCCCAGTCCAACCATCCTCTAGAAGAGGAAGATCCATCGTTGAAAGCTTCATGTAAAAGGCCAACTTCTGCAATTGATAGTGGACAAAGAAAGAATGGTCCGAAGGAATATATTCCTGAAAATGCTCAAATGTAGACCATAGCAGATCCATCCTGGACTGCAATCATTCCACTTTATCTTGGAATAAAGGACACAAGGTAGCCTGTCTCTAGAGAACTGCCAAGTCCTGCTGTGAGAGAGAAGGGATCAAGGGAACATTAGGGCTTGGAGGAACAGACCACGACTATGCCAGTTGGTCTTGCAACTGCTTGATTTGGGAAGCTTGTGATTCCACTGCGTCAATAGCAGTCTGTAAGGCTGAGAGTTTTAAATCTGAAAGAGTTTGAAACTCTTGCGCTTCTTTGGGCATCCTCTCTTTCTCCGCTGAGATTTTAGTGACCTCTGATTGAGCTTCTATTAACTGAACTTTCAAAGAAGATATCGCTTCTCTTTGGGTCTCAATCACGTGGGTTTGTTGCTCCATCTGTTTTAACAGATCTGCCAATGTATCCTTAGCAGAGGCTAACTTTGATGTTTCCTTATGCAACTGGTCTTTGGACTGCATCAGTTTTTCATAAAAGGAAGCATACAGCTGTTGAACACAGGCTGTCATCACTGACAGTTTAATTGAACTCTAGATGTCTTTACATAGGAATGGAATGGCATCTCCCGATACTAGACTGTTCATCCAATGAATCCTCTCTATGTGCTCTAAGCAGGTTGTTACATGTGAGATAAGCAGAGAGGTCACTGCCAGATGTAGCAGGAATTGTAACTGAAGGAAGAACTGAAGGAGCCTTATCTGCCACCCACTTCAAGCATTTTCGCTAAATGACCAGGGGAGGAGGAGAATCCAGATCCTCTATATCAATAGGTTTTGAGTCTTCTGAAGGTGGAGGGGGAGGTACTGGATCAGATGGAGGAGGTGGAGGCACACCCTTCTTTAAACCTGAGTAGGTTAAGAAAGCAGACATGTAGGATCTATAGGTGACATTTGTGGCATTGCCCCTGGTTACTTTAACGAAATGTTGATCCATCTTTGTGAGTAGCTAAGTGCTCCAATCAATAGCTACTCCTTTTAACACCATCCTTGAAGCTGTAAAGAGCTCTTTGGACAAGTAATGGGACGGTGTTTTGGTAGGCATAAACCTGTCTTGGAGAAACTGGCAGACCAACTTCCACACAGGATCAGTGATAATGGAAAAGGAGACTCCTGAAGTGTTGATCACTTTCTTAACATCCAGAATTTCCTTGGTCTGTTTCTGTAACAGCTTCAAAATCTCATCGTTGGAGAATAGTTGTCGAGCTGTAACAAAAAGGGCTTGCCTTTGTAGGGAAGAGACAAAGCCTTCTCTAACCCTCGGGGTGTCAATGTCATGGAAGTACCATGGACCAGTCCCAACTTCTTGCTATATGAGGCAAGGAACTCATCACACATGGATGGATCTTCTGGAATCAAGTGGAAGGAGGCAGCCACGAAAGTCGCGAGTCCTGCCTTCGCGATAGGCTCAAAAGTGAGTAGGGAAGAGTAATCCCTACTAATCAGTGGGACCTACTAGATAGGAGGAGGAGCGTGAGGTGCCATTTAGATGGTAAACACACACACCACAACACAGACAGTCACAAAGAATGCCTGCAAAACAATCAAAGGGCTATCGAAAAGGAATCAATCCAAAAGAAAGACACTCATACATACATAGACGTAACTAACCCAATTACCACCCCAGACAATATATAGCCTAGAAAAATTTCGGCATGACCTCTACACAGATGTGACCGAAAGCTTCATGCGATGCAACATTCAAGCACCCAAATCCCCGTATCAGGCAAGAAAGAAAGAACTACACACCATACCCGTAATTGGAACACATAGACAAATCAAACTACCATAAAAATGTACATCAAGACTTGACCATAACCTAGACTATCAGGGTCAACTAAAAGTCTTTTACGCGCCCATCCCATGAAGCGTGTTTATTAAAAAGGGGAAAAAAAGTACAGTGAGGGAGAAGTATTGTAATGAAGGGTTCATTTTAAGAAATTATTAACAATGGGTGACATTTTATTATGTTATAAACCTTAATAAAAAAACGACGGTTCCTTCTTAAAATTTTAATGACAATTTATTATGTTGAACCGGTGCTTTAGCGCAACCCGGACTATGATTCCCAGACTGGGTCTCTATGTAAGAAGCTAGGAATAACAAATTAGTGTAATAAAATTGATATTATGCCATGCCACACTGACATTGGTATAAAAGGAGAGGAGATGTAAATTTTCAGATCTTTTTGACACAATAATACAATTACAGACTTTCTCTCCCTTCTTGCTCACAGCTTCTATGGCTTCCCCTTCTTTCCTGTCTTTCTCTCTCTAAAATCTAGTCTTTCTCTCTCCTCATCACTCTTCTTCTCTCTCTTCCTGCAGTCTTTCTCTCTCTTCTATAGTCTTCTCTCTCCTCTTTCTCTCTCCCTAGTTCTCTCTCTGACAAGTGGTATCAGAGCATTGGTCTTTGATCCATTCTTTTCTTCTATTTTCAGTCCTATTTTCCTATTTCAAAATCAATTTCAGACAAAAATGATACAAGACAATGACTAGTGGAGTACTGTAGATCATCTACACTTAGTAAGAGACTACATCTGGAGATATCCAAGGTCAGATATGGCGGAGAATGGCTTAGATGACAGGATGTCATCAAATTTTATGCGAAATTGGAGATAATTAGGGTAAAGGATAGTTAACCGGGCTTAGTTTGGAAACAAACTATGGTTACTTTGAAAAGAGGGAGTTCTCTTTCCCCTTTCTTGGAGTTTCCTGCAGGTTTCAGTTCAGCACCAAGATCAGTTCATTCCTCTCAAACCCCTGATCTTCTTGGCCAAGAATCACCTGAAGTAGCTTTCCCTGATCATAAGCTTCAAAATGAGCACAAGGTTGCTCAACCTTCGCTCAGCCAGGCAGCCAGGAGCAGCCTTGAAATTGCGGCACAATTTTCGGGCTGATTCCAGCCTGCTCCCTGCTCAGCTTGCTCTTCCCTTCAGCTCTGGCACTCTTCCTGGTCTTTTGCAAGCAGTAATCTTCAGCAAGATGGAGATTCACAGCCCTATTCAAGGTTCTTCAGCCTCTTCCTAAACCCTAGGTGAATAGTCCATGGCAGCCATGAAAGCTTCAGCCTGACCTTTCAATTTTCAACAATTTCTTGAAGATTCTTCATTCTTTTAGCCCGTGGGATCATCTCAGCAAGGATTATCCAACAAATTGCAAGGATTAAGCACGAAATGGTTAAAGATTGAAGATCAAGAGCTTCTATAGAGCAGAAATTTGGGGGAAACGGGTCTAATGCTTCAATTTCAAGCATTTGAAGCTCCAAGATTGTTCCTAAGTACTGGATAAACAAGCTTTGTGGATTATTTTACCAACATTAGACAATCGAGGGCTCTATCAAGCATATGAGATTGATCAAGTCATCCTCAACCATGTCAAAGGTACTCTTCTTCAACTCTTAATCTCTCTCATTAATCCAATTGCTGAGCTTAATCCATTTGATTGAGAGATTCAAGAATTGAACAATATTCATCAAATTTTCAGCCAACCTTTGCTTGAATCCATCTATTCATTAATGCAATGCTTGCTTTATGCATACAAGTTCCAATCAGTGAATTAGAGGCTTCAATTTGAAATTTTAGCATAACACTTGAATCCCATTGACTGAATCCATTGATTGATGAACTTGTTTACTCTAATCCAATTGATTGGCTGAATTTATTTTGCCAAGTTGAAATATTGTAAAAGGGTAAGTACTAGCAATCAGTGAGTCACTGAATTGCATTGGTAAGACCCTTCTCCTATTCCAAATTTTCAAAATCTCATTCAATTCCATCTCATAAAAGGATGAATGAATATTTCAGAAATGCATATCATGTTGATTGATTAGAACACTAGCCTCTACCATGTTGATATTCCCACTGAGGAAAAAGGTGGATGCCGGGGGAGATAGTGGGACAAAGGAGAGGTGACCATCTCTCACTATCGAAGATCCAGAAGGGGTGCAACCAACCGACCCGGGGGGAACTTTGCCCACCTCCCGGTGATTCGGAGCCCGTGTAGGGAGCCTATCATACTGTTTTATCCTCACATAGGTACAACAAGTGGAGAATTGAAGATTGAAGACTTTCCAAGGGCTCAAGTACCTACAGGACCAAAACAGGGTAAAACACGGAATTTACAGGCCACTTACAGGGTACTTACAGGTGGTTACGGGTACATCCTTCATTATTGAAGCACAGGTGTAGGTACTACAGGGTACCCATAGGGCCTACATACCCTTTTGTAGGGTTTGGTAGCCATTTGGGGTTACTATCTTGCACTACAGGGTCAAAACAGGGCACTTATATGTCTAGACAGGGTGCAGGACTGGACAATTCAGACTCTGAAATCTAGCTACAGAAATTTCTGTCCTAAACCCGTTATAGCATGCTATAGCTCATCTCAAAGAGGGCATTCTTAACTTCGATTTGCACTAAAAATTTCTAAAATCGGAGCTCCCTAGCAAAAGTTATAGTCGTTTTTCTAACAGGGGGTACTGCAGGACTGCACTACTATGACAGGACATAAAGGCAAAAATAAGGTCCAGGAAGATTATGCTCAGCAAATCAGGGATTCCATGATGGATAGTACACTTCAAGAGAACCCTAAAGAGCTTCAACAACAAGGAGAAGTCAGTATACTCAATAATACTTTGTGTACCCATGAACAAAGACATAGGGAACGACATGAGGCCATCTTGTGAAGAATGGAGCAGATGGTTCTATCTACTGATCAAACCAAGGCTTCTATTGATAAGTTGGTGGAATCCAATGAACAACTTATGGCACAAATTTCTAAATTCATGTAGTTGCAAATGGAATCAAGAGAAGCTAATGAGAAGGCTTGTTCAAACAGTGGCCCTTCAGTCCCACTTCAGCCATCTAACCAAAATGGTCATGGAAATGGAATTATTGGAAGAAGAGGTATTCCAAATAGTCAGTATGAAGTAGGAGAAGCTTCACAGAGGCATGATGACTATTTGGGCAGTTTGAATGGGGCTAATACTCAAGCTTTTGGACTGCATACTCAAAATTCCAGGGGTGCTCTACCCACAAGAAGATTACATAGTAATTCTCAGCCACTTATTGGAAGATTTCCGTCTCAATTTGGAGGCTTCGTACTTGGTAATCCTGATCAGCCAATTTTGGGATAGCAACCCTTTCATGAAAGCGAGTTTAAGGACAAAATTGTTTTAGCCAAATTTAATGGTCAGTCATCTTCACCATTTGATTTAGAGGAATGGACCTCTAAGATGGAGTCCTACTTTGACATATACCCTAAAACTGATGACATGAAGATTCACTTTGCTTCCTTGCATTTGGAGGGATTTGCCCATACTTGGTGGAGGTATATCAAGAAAGAAAATATACTTGTAGAGAATTGGGAAGCTTTCAAGGCACTTATGGTTGAAGTCTTTGTTTCGCCTCTTGAGAAAGAGAAGTTAGCACGGAGATGGTATGGTTTGGAAAAAAGGGGCTTAAGTGTAAGAGAGTACACAAACCAATTCCTCAACCTGACCATGTATGTGGAAAGCATCAGTGATGAGGCTAAGCTTCACAAGTTTTATGTATGGTTTGGAGCCATCTTTATCAGCTGATGTTATGGCACAAAATCCTACTTTACTTTTTAAGGCTATTGAGCTTGCGGAGCGCTATGGAAGAAAGTATAGAAAAGAATCTTCATTTCAGCTTGGTTTTGGACAGCCAAGGACTGTTTTAAAGAAGGGACAAGTTGGTAACACTTATGGCGGTAATCATGTGTCAAATGGGAGCTTACGGGTACCAACTTACCCTCCATTCAATGCTTCTAGGCCTCAAAGTAATTTCAGGATAGCAAGCAGTCCAAAAGTTGATTTCAAACAGGGGGACAGCAAGCCTAAGTCCATCTTAGCTAGATTTGTTTGAAGTACCTACTTCATTGCCTCCTAAGAGAGCAGTGGATCACCCCATTGATTTGGAGCCCAACTCAAAGACAATTAATCAAAGTGTGAACGAGAGGAAGTAGCCAAGAAAATCAAAGAACTTCTTGAAATGGGATTCATTGAACCAAGTTCTTCACCTTAAGCATCCCCAGTCCTGTTAGTCAAAAAGAAAGATGGATCTTTCAGAATGTGCCTTGACTACAGGGATCTCAATAAGATCACAATGAAGAATATGTATGCTATACCCATGAATGATGATTTGCTTGATGAGCTTAAGGGGGCTCAATTCTTTACGAAGATTGATTTGAGGTCAGGGTATCATCAGATTTGCGTGCGAGAGGGTGATGAAGTCAAGACTGCTTTCAGGACTGATCTGGGCTCTATCATTTCTTAATGATGCCATTTGGGCTTACAAATGCTCCAGCTACCTTCCAAAGCCTTATGAATAAAATCTTACAACCTTTCCTCTTTCTTGCAGATAGTAGCTTCAACCAGTTAAAGGAACTCCTTATCTCTACTCCTATCTTAGTATGCCCGGATTTCTCCAAAGAGTTTTGTTCAAAGTTGAGAGAGAGAGAGAGACAGGGAAACTCCAATTTCTTGAGCCTTTAGGCTCTCAAGCTCATTCCTTCATGTTCCACACTCTAAACTGAAAAGCACACACAATACAAAGATAAGGTGACCTAGTGTAAGTGTAGACTAGACAGACTAACTCTAGTCAGGTCACTAATTGACTACTAAACCGACTTATTTAATGTAGTCACATGTAGACAGCTCCACCACTAGCTGTCATAGATGTCGATCATAGATAAAGACACACTGACGGTGAGCTTGATTTCTAACACTCCCCCTCAAGCTCAAAAACAAAACTCAAATTATCTACATCACTCCAAGTAGCTGTCTAAAGTGAATGAACTTATCTTTACCAAGTGATTTGGTAAATATGTCTGCTACCTGGTCTTCAATCTTCACATGCTCCAAGTCAATCTGATCTGCTAAAACCATTTCCCTGATGAAATGGTAGTGAACCTCAATTTGTTTTGATCTTGCATGATAAATAGGATTGCTTGCTAACATAACACTGCTCAAATTGTCACAGTACAGCTTGACTTTGCTGCCCAAGTGTACTCCCAAGTCATTCAACAACTTCTGTAACCACTTAGCTTCATAGGCCACTAAGGCCACACCACGATACTCTGCGGATGTACATAGCCTTCAGGCTGTTCCATGTAAACCTCTTCCTGTAATTTTCCATTGAGAAACACATTCTTTACATCCATCTTCCATAGTTTCTAGCCTCTAGCTGCTGCTGCCAAAGCAATCACAGTTCTAACCATAGCCATCTTTGCCACAGGGCTGAAAGTCTCCTCATAATCAAGACCATATTGCTGCGCATATCCTTTTGCAACCAGCCTGGCCTTATATCTTTCCAATGATCCATCTGATTTACATTTTACCTTATACACCCACTTGCATCTAATAGGTGTTTTACCCTCAGGCAACTGTACCAAATCCCATGTACCATTTTCAGCCAAAGCTGAATATTCCTCATCCATAGCAGCACGCCAATTCTCATCTGCATGCCTCATCAAACTTACTTGGTTCTCTAAAACTTGTTACTTTCGTCATATAAGCATAATGACGGGCTGAATATCCAGTGTAAGTATACCTATCAACAGGTTGTCTGACCCTCTCTGATCTCCTGAGATGTGGCTCACTGTGAGCTTGCCTCTCATGAGGTGGCACATAACGGCTCTGCCTAGCACCTGGCGTCATAACAGACGGAATCCCCAATTCACTGTCTAAGCTGTCACTACTAGATGAATCATAACCTGCAAGAGTGGACCTGTTACATCTTCCAAAACCTTTTCTTTTCCCTTATCTGTTCTCCTCCTCACTGACATATCCGTGTCAGTGGATGCAGTAGTGCGACTCCATAATCGTCATGTCCAAGGACTCACTGTAGATTATACATCACCTGTCTGACCACTCATGGAAGTACTCTCTCCAGGAGTATTTTCAGCATGACTCATACTGGGTGAGCCATCAGTAGGCACTGCAACAAGATTCCCATACTAGGATGCTAACTCATCAAATACCACATCTCTGCTTATGAGTGTCTCATGCGTAGAAGGTACATAACACTTATAAGCTTTCGGTTCCTGTGCATATCCTATAAACACACTTTTCACTGCCTTAGGATCCAATTTCTCCCTCTTCTCATCCGATATATGCACATATGCAATGTTGCCAAATACCTTCAAGTGTGAAATATCAGGTTTATGACCATACAGCCATTCATACAGAGTGACATCATGAATCCCTGCTATAGGGGTTCGATTCAGCACATAAACAGCAGTCACCACTGCTTCAGCCCAATAACCATTTGGCAGACATTTTTCATTCAACATAGCTCTAGCTGACTCCATCAAAACCCTGTTTTTCCTCTCTGCAACACCATTTTGCTGCGGTGTATAACTACATGTGAGCTGTCTTCTGATTCCATGTTTAGCAAGATACCTGCCAAAGTAGTTTGAGACATATTCACCTCCTCCATCTGATCTCAAGCATGATACGTAACAGCCCAATTCATTTTCAGCATGTATCTTGAAGTCTTTGAATGCATCAAACACATCATCCTTATGCTTCAAAATATAAAGCCAAGTGTACCTGTTGAAATCATCAATAAATGAGACATAATACCATGCACCGCCAAAAGAAGCATTATGTGAAGGACCCCAGACATCAGAGTGCACCAACTGTAAAGGCCTAGTGCTGTTTTTTACATGTCTCATGAAAGAAAACCATGCCTGCTTCCCAAACTGACATGCAGGGCATACATGACCAAAATCATTATACTTGAATTTAGGTAATCCAAGTACTACTTCTTTCTGCTGCATAGATTTCAGCTTTTGTACATTGACATGTCCAATCCGCTTGTGCCAAATCTCTACATCCCGAATGGCACTCTCATCATGAGCAAACATGGCTGCCTTGAGTCCCGAAATGGTCGCATCCAATGTAAACATCCTGCCATCCCTTCTGCCCTTGGCAATTAACTTGCAGTCATTTCCATACTCAATGAAACACCCATCTTTGTTGAACCTCACTTGCAAATTCTGTTCTGTCATTTGACCCACTGACAACAGATTCTTTGTTATGGTTGGTACATGTAATACATCATGGAGGCCTTTCTTCTTGCCATCAGGCATCATAAGAGGAACAATCCCTTTATGCTTTATGTCATGTTGGGTGTCATCCCCAGTACATACATGACCATGTGTACCTGCAACCATCTCATCAAACCACTCTCCATGTGGTGTCATGTGGTTTGACGCTCCAGAGTCAATGTACCATCTGTAATCTCTATCATGTCTCGATGCATTTTTAGATACATGCTGCATGGCAAAGAGTCTATCAACTGGCTCATCATGAGTACCACTGGAAGATGCATAGTGCCCATGTTGTCTGCCCTTTGCCTTCGTATCTCCCTGCTTCTTGTAACAATCCTTTGCAATATGCCCATACTGACCACAATAATGGCAGTCCTTGTCCCTGTTGGACTGATCAGATGACTGCCATGAACCAGATCCACCACCTCTACCTCGGGGTGATCTCCCCCTGCCTCTAAACCCACCAGATCCACGCTAGCCTTGTGTATTTTCACCATGCCAATTACTCTGCTACTGCTGCTGTCCATAAGCATTATGAGTGTCACCACGACCTCGAAATGAACCATGACTTTTGGATCCTTTGCCACGCTGGCTAGAGTATAACACAGTGTCTCTACTCTGAGATGCACTGGAACCTATATTCAAACCAATTTTGACTTCCACATGCAGCAACAAAGCAACTAGCTCTTCCCAGCTAGGGGGCTCTTCTCTGACAGAAATGGAAGTGTCAAAAGCTTTGTACTCTTTGCCTAAGCCATTCAAGGCAACAACAATCGTATCATCTTTTGATACACTTGAGCCAATAGTAGCAAGTTGATCAGCTATGATCTTAATCTCCGTGGTATACGCCTGGATGCTCTTGCCATTCCTAGACATGTTGTTGAACTGCTGTTTCAACTGGATCTTCCTTGCATGTGTCATGGTTCCATAATTTTTCATTAGTATGTCCCAAGCATCCTTCGGAGTCTCACATCCAGTGATTTGAATTACCATAGCATCAGATATACATAAAGAAAACCAATGCAGCACCTTGCATGCTCTTTCATTCCATAGCCTGTAGGCTCTTTTCTGTTCATTTGTTGGATTGTCTGCAGGCAACTTAGGAGAAACTTCATCTCCTGTACATGGATCCCAATAACCTCTGCCAACCAGAAAGTTTTTCATTCTGAATTTCCATAATGCAAAGTTCTTGTTGTCCAACTTCTCTCCAACTATCTGAGTGATATTGTCAGTCCCATGTGCATTAGCCATGATGCAATAGATTGTCTCTATCAAATGCCCGACTCCCTGCAGACTAGTAGGTATGACTGACCAAGTTCAATTCGTAACAGTTTATGATAGTTTTCTGCAATTAATTGCAGTAAAAAACCAGTAAATTTCAGCTCAGTATCAGCCCAAAATAGTCCACAATCAAGTTGTCCAACTTGTAGAAATAACTGTCAATACATATGCCGTGTACTTGCTTCAGATTGAACTCCTCCAAATCCACTGCCAGGGTCAAAAAACATGCAGTCCAAACCTGTAAACTGTGATTAACAGCAATACTTTCAATGCCAAAAACAACATGCATACATGTCATATATGTCCCAAGTCTTCTCAGATGACTGCAAGTACATATGTCACTCCAGACATGAGCATAGAAGCACGAAACAGTGCATAATCAGCAAGTACAAGTATCAACAGTTTTGTTTGCAGGTTGCAGTCAACCAAAATTCAGCATAACAAGCTCCAAACCGCTTCAAAGTGTCTTCAAACGAAATCATACATTTTCTCCAGTATGACAAGGTCAATGCATGACTATGTAGTGACCATAGACTGTCTGTCTCTAATGAGGAAGGTCATACATTACTTCTGCAATTTGTACTTAGCCAACAAGACAAGATTGCATTTGCTTCAGCTCCAAAAATTTCAGCATTCAGTAGCACTTAATGCTTTTCTCAACCCATGAACATTCTGACATACACATGTCAGTATATACATCTCATAGATGTCACCAAATGTCACACTATGCTTCATTAAAGAACAAATACTTATTGTCCATATTAAATGACAGTTTTCAGCCTGTCTGAAATGCTCCACATCTGAGTATTTTAGTTACCAAAATCAGCTTGCAATGGATCACAATAGGTACATATGACCTCCAGCATATACCTATGCTCCAAGAGTGCTTCTGGGCTTGTCAGAGAGCTTCCAAAGCTCTTCAATGTGTTGCATATACCATGTATACTGTGTATACAGCAGTGCTGCCCTTTTTTTTCAGATCTTCCCACTCTGATCTCAGCTCATGTCAGAGCTCAAGGTCAAGCATTTGCCTCTTGCCATCTCAAAGCACTTCATACCTGACCTAACCAAGCATTTGATGACCAAATGCACTAGCATTTGATGAAGTGCAGCCCAACAACTGATAGTAGCAAATAGGCGCAGTTCATGCAGATCTATCCTCTGCTCCAGCAACACGATTTGCTGAGTTTGATGCTGATGGAGCACACACTAGTGCTCAATACCCCCTTCACAAGGCTCTAAACAAGCCACAACCTGCAGCTTGACCCATAGAGTAGACAATCACTCAATGCATACCTTCAGTTTACAATGGCATTCAGCTTGTTTGAAAAAAATGACACAAGTCTTCAACTGCAGATCATCTTCACTCCCTCCTGCTCCAAGAGGTCCACCAAGTAAGGCTCTGATACCATGTTCAAAGTTGAGAGAGAGAGAGATAGGGAAACTCCAATTTCTTGAGCCTTCAGGCTCTCAAGCTCATTCCTTCATGTTCCACACTCTAAACGGAAAAGCACACATAATACAAAGATAAGGTGGCCTAATGTAAGTGTAGACTAGATAGACTAACTCTAGTCAGGTCACTAATTGACTACTAACCCGACTTATTTAATGTAGTCACATGTAGATAGCTACACACACTAGCTGTCATAGATGTCAGTCATAGATAAAGACACACTGACGGTGAGCTTGATTTCTAACAAGTTTACTATACGGTGTGATGCTAGTGGCCGTGGCATTGGGGCTATTTTTCTTTGGGAGCATGGAGTAATTGCATTTGAGAGCCGTAAGCTTACAGATAAGGAAATGGCCATGAATGTTTATGACCAGGAGATGTTGACTATATTGCATGCGATCAAGAAGTGGCACCATTACTTATATGGCAGTCGATTCAGAGTACATAGTGATCACCGGGTACTCAAGTATTTCCTTACTCAATCAAATCTCACTCCAAAGCAACGTCGTTGGGTAGCTACATTACAGAATTATGATTTTGACATCACTCATACAAGGGGCAAAGATAACATAGTGGCTGATTCTCTTTCTCGTATGTGGGCCTGCAAAGTTTCAGCTATGACAGAATTACATAATGACTGGATTGAAGATTTATAGGAGGCCTATCTTTTAGATGAGGAATTCAGCCAAATATTTCAGAAATTATAGCAAGGTCTTATGGAAGAAAACTCGCATTACCAGCTTAAAAATGGTCTTATTTGGTGGAAAGGCAAGATTGTTATTCCCTCTACTTCTTCTTTTAAGCGAAAAATTATGGAGGAGTTACATTCTTCGCCTCTAGCTAGACACTTAGGAGTTTTCAAGACCTATGACAGGATTAGTAAAAGCTTTTATTGGAAAGGACTGTGGAAAGATGTCAAGGACTTTGTTATGAAGTGTATGCCTTGTCAGCAAAATAAGGACAGTACCCATAAGCCAGGAGGTTTGTTACAGCCATTGCCTATTCCTACGGGTAAATGGACACAAATTACTATGGATGTCATTACTGGCTTACCTCTACCAAGAAGGGATGGAATAGTATTTATGTGGTGGTAGACAAACTCACCAAGGCAGCCCATTTTATTCCAACTAAGATTCAGTTTACTGCTTCTCAAGTGGCCGACCAGTTTATGGAGCATATTTTTAGACTACATGGATTGCCGCAGGTGATTGTCCATGATAGAGACTCAAAGTTTATGAGTAACTTTTGACAGGCGGTATTTACATCTATGGGCACTAAATTGGCTCCATCTACGGCTTATCATCCTGAAACTGATGGACAGATAGAGAGAGTTAATAAATGGTTGGAGACTTATCTTCGCCATTTTTGCTATGATGTCAAAACATCATGGGATTCTTGGTTACACTTGGCTGAGTTTACTTATAATAATTCCACTCATGTGAGCATAGGAGTTTCACCCTTTGAGGCTTCATATGGTTATAAGGTGCTGCACGACATATTTTGAGATTTGCGTGCTGTTTTGAGGAGAGTACGAGACTATGGAGACATGTCCAAAGTGTGGTGCTCACATGTATCAAGAGGACTTGCAAGGGCAAACCATCCCTTAGAAAGTTCTTAGACACTTTCCACTTATCTCTCGTATATGTCATATGTTTTGTAAGTCTGGCATGGCGAGCTTGACAGTGTGGCATACGCAGAGGCACACAAGACAAATGCTATGAATAGGGTACTCAGGGATTTTATACCACAATTGACTATGCCCTTCTTGGATGATGTTCCAATCAAAGGGTGGGAAATTGATGAAAAGAATGAAGAGATGGATGCTCATGGATGCAGACAGTTTGTTGCAGATCATATTGTGGATTGTGAGAGCACAGTCATCTTTAATGAAAAGATCAATCCTCATGGGAAGGAAGAATTGGAAAGAATGCAGACCCTTCTTCAGCAATGTAAGGTGAATCTAAGGAAGGCTCAAGATCAAATGAAGATGTATGCTGATGAGAAGAGGAGGCCTTTAGAGTTCCAAGAAGGAGAGCTGGTTTTGTTGAAGGTGCCCAAATCCAAGTACTCTACGTTAAAAGATGGATCTAGTAATAAGCTTGCCCACAGGTTTTATGGCCCTTATCGGAATTGGAGATTTGGCATACAAACTAGAGCTTCCCTCTTCTACAAAGATTCATAATGTCTTCCATGTTAGTCAGCTCAAGCCCTATTATGGTGATCCAGTGGATATAGTTGATGAGCTGCCACTTATTGATGAGGACGGTCTTATTCAGTACATCCCAGAGGCTATTATAGGTCAGTGTGAAAAGAAGCTTCGATCACGTTCTATTGTGGAATATTTGATCAAATGGAGAGGTTTACCACCTGAAGAGGCTCCTTGAAGACCTGATTCTATATTGGATGAGTATCCATACATGAGGGAGACATTGGTGGGGCTGAAGCCTATTGCTTATGGAGCTAGTAATGATGCAGACTGGTTCAGGACAGCACGTTGTTTTAGAACAGTTTTTATCATGCCTAATTTTCATAACTAAGCTATCTATATAGGATTAAAGTACTCTTAAATAGCTTCATTTTGATATATGGTACATCCCATTTGGACACTCCTACCAAAAGTTATGGCAGATTTGGTCCAATAAGGTCTATTTACTCAGCAAGTTGTCTACTTTGTTTTGGGATTATCTGTTGAAGACTTTATGGCTCCCCTTGCTTCTGAAGTATTCCAAATCGTGTATATAGCTTGGGCTTACTTCCGTTCTTCAAATTCAGCTCATGTAGTGGTCATACTTCATTCATCTTCCATTTGTAAAGTTGTAAAAACAGAGTAGTACTCTGTTCTATCCATCTTCTTTCTACTTGTTTCTAGGTTTTTTTTTTAGGACAAAAACTTTTGGGAAGGGATGGATTGTAAGAAGTTGGGAATAACAAATTAGTGTAATAACATTGATATTATGCCATGTTACACTGACATTGGTATAAAAGGAGAGGATATGTAATTTTCCAAATTTTTTTGTCACAATAATACAATTACAAACTTTCTCTCCCTTCTTGCTCACAGCTTCTATGGCTTCCCCTTCTTTCCTGTCTTTCTCTCTCTAAAATCTAGTCTTTCTCTCTCCTCGTCACTCTTCTTCTCTCTCTTCCTGTAGTCTTTCTCTCTCTTCTTTCTCTCTCTTCTTTCTCTCTCCTCTTTCTCTCTCCCTGGTTCTCTCTCTAACACTCTAAATGCAAATTCCTTAATTAAAAATTAATAATGATGTGGAGCACATTTTTGCCAGCACGTGCTTCTTCGTGACGGCCGGTTAATGTTTATTACAAATTAAAGTACCTCTTAAGCGCACGTAGCGCGTGCAAAGTGAACGGCTGGTTGATTTTAAAAGTATTAAATTGTGTGTTTAGCACGAATGCGCGTGGAAAAGGTGGGTGAATAAATAGTTCATTTTAGCAATTAATTGTGATTAAGGGGGAATGAAAATAAATAAATCTCACAAAATAAATACATGGAAGGGGTGTGTATGCAATGGCTGGAAGGCGCACAGAAGAGTCACCCAAAAGCAATGAATCCAGTCAAACAAAATCAAAGACCATTGATTGAACAAAAAATAAAACACCTTACTGGGTTTGTCGATTATTATTATTATTATTATTATATTTTTTTATTTGGTATTTTAGGTGTGTTTTTTTTGTTTGATAATGTGGTTTGGTTTATTTGTTTTATTATGTGTGTTTGTTTATTTGTTTTATGTGTTTTTATTTCTAATAAATTGTGTGTGGTTGTTTTTTTTTTGTCTCAAAAGGAATAATAATTAAATCAAGATATAAAGCACATTGATATGTGATGAAGGAAAAAAAATGAAAATTCAGCCATAGAGGAAATATCCACAATTTATGTTATGAAAAGTTTTTTTATTATTTTTATGTTTATTCTTTTTTTTTCAAAGAATATTGGTGCCTTGTATGAAAATATTTTGAAGTTAGAAATTAGTGGAAAAAGGTCAGGGGGTGGGTGGATTTTTTTTTGTATTTTTTACTAATTTTGAATGAATTTTATGCATTTTTTAGGTAAGTTTGAATGAATTTTCAAATTTTTAATTTTTTGTAATTTTTTTGTTGAAATTTCCACTTGATAAATTTTCCAAAAAATTACAAAAATATAGAGAAATTTTTAGAAATTTTTTTGTATTTTTTTTGAATTTAATTGAATTTTTAAATTAACTAAATCAATTAAATGATGTAAATCACGTTAGTTGGGTAAGTAAAGTCAAGTTAGTATGGATAAGTCAGGTAAGTCTGGGCTAGTGTAGTCAGGTTAGTTAGGGTTGATTAGGTTAGTTTGGGGTCAGTTAGGTCAAGTTAAGTTAGTATAGGCAAGTATTAACTAACCTAGGTGAGACTAACTAACCTAGGGTTAGTTAGTGGGGGGGGGACTAACCTGAGTTAGGTTAGTTGACTGACTACAGTTAGGTTAGGGTTAATCGAACCCTAGTTAGGTTAGTGTGACCTAACCCTAGGTGGGTTAGTGGAATCCTAACCCTAGTTAGGTTAGTGGGAACCCTAATGGGGTTAGGGTAACTAAAGGGGATTTGATTAGGTTAGTTTTGAACTTGAGTTACATTAGAGGTTAACTGTAGTTAGGTTAGTTGGTAACCTAAACTAGGTTAGTTTTAACTTAATTTAGGTTAGTGGCTAACTTAACTTAGGTTAGTGTTAACTAAGGATAGGTTAGTTTTTAACCTGATTAGGGTTAGAGGAGGAGGAGGTGGGTTGGAGGAGGAGGAGGGGGAGGAGGAGTAGGTGGCGGTGGTGGGGGAGGAGGGGGAGGAGGAGGAGGAGGGGGAGGAGGAGGAGGCGGCGCGGCACGGCGCGTGGAGGGCGGCTGGAGGCACCACAGGCGGCGGTCAACGGCTGGGTGGAGGAGCTGCAGGAGGGCGCTCGATAGGCGGGGGAGGGAAGTAGCAAGCAGGGGAGAGGGAGGTAGACCAGGAGGAGGGGAGGAGAAGCGGAGCAGGCGGGGGGAAGGAGAAGCCCACGAGAGGAAGAGGGGGGCGGTTGTTGGAGGAGGCCGCCGGCGACGCTGCGGGTGACGTTGGAGGGAGACGACAAAGCCACAGGTGGGTGGCCAACAGGAGCGCCGAGGAGGCAGAGTAGGGGGAGAAAAATGGAAGGAGAAGAAGGAGAAGAAGAAGAAGTGGAAGGAGAAGAAGAAGGAGGGGGAGTAGAAGAACAAGCAGGAGAGGAAGGAAGAAGGGGAGGAGGAAGGGAAGGGAAGAGGAGGAGGAGGGAGGAGAACTGAAACGCAACGGCAGGTATATGGGTTTTTTTTTCTTTTTCCTTGATCTTTTTCTTTTCTTTTCTTTTCTTTTCTTTCTTTTTCTGTAAAAATGTGGATTTTCCTTTATGAGTTTTGTGTGTGTGTGTTTTTGTTTTTTTTCTTCTTTTTCTTCTTCTTCGTTTTTTTTTTAAAATTAGTTTTTTTAAATTATTTTTAAAAAAATTATGTGTATAGTTTATTTTTTTGTTTTTTTATTTTAAATAATGAAAAAAAAAGAAATATAAAAGAAAGAATAAAATAAAAGAACACATCCTTGGCCCGTGTGCATGCACGGGCAGGGGTAAAAAAAAATTTGCAATGATGGGGTCAAACGGACAGGGACGGGAACCCATAAGCCACGGACGCCACGGGGCGTCCCGAGGCGCGTAAAACCAAAAAAGGCGCGTTCACACGCGAGGTGAGAAACGTGATTAACTGGAAAAAATAAAGAAAAATTAATAAAAGCCAAACCGTTTGTCGGATCAAAAATCCATAAAAAGGAAAAAGGTGCCGGGAGATGAGGGGAAAATGTTGGAAACATGCAACATTGGTTCCGGGACAGAATTAGGGTGTTCACATGGGAAAAATGCAAAACAAAACCCGAAAACGCATACGGGTATTAATATCAAAAAATCCGTGCATCGGAACGAAGTATGAAAATAAGGAAAAGTTTGCAAAACAATGTGTCCAACAATGCTATCACAAGAAAACACAGTTCCGATCGAGATAGTATGTGTTCACTTGGGAAAAACCCCAAAAATAGGCCTGAAAAGGGACTCGAAAATTAATACGGGAAAAACCGTGCATCGAAATAGCAGGCGGTAAAAAGGAAAAATGTCCAAAAAAAAGGAATTCACAAGACTGGCACATCAAAGCTCGGTTTGGGGAAAATTAGGAGGGGTTCACGTGGAAAAAACATGAAAAATGCATTAAAAAGCACTCGAAAAAATTAATAACTAAAAATTCGACAAGTGGAAGAGGGGGGAGGGAAAAGGAAAAAGTGGGGGAAAGATGAGCAGGACACGGCTATCAAATCAAACTGGAATTCCGATGAAAATAGGGCAGGTTCACATGGAAAAATGTAAAAAATAGACACGAAAAAGGTCTGAAAACCCGCAAAAATTAATAACGGATCAACCGTGCATCAAAAGGACACGGAGTAAAAAGGAAAAATGTCAGGGGAAAGGGGTAGGACAGGCTTGACTCATCAGATCAGGGTTCTGAAGCAATCATGATGCGTTCACATGGAAAATTGCCCAATTGACGGAAATTGCTTCAAAAATTAATAACTTGAGAATTGTCTGTCGGAACAGGGGTTGGTAAAAAGGAAAAATAGGCAATTCAAAGGGATGAACAAGGCTATAAGGTTAGATTGGGATTCTGGTGAATGTAAGGTTTGTTTATATGAAAGAAGCGCAAAACCCAGAATAAGGGCAAACAGTCAAGGAACAACCCCTAGGACAGGGTGAAATAGAATGTAAGAGTGGGGAAGGGACCCCATCAGGGTAACATGAAATCACAGCATAGATGCATGATTAGAACACGGTGTATGCCTGGGGGTATGCAACATAGATGCGCAGGGATGCGTCCGCACACTTAAGACCTTAACAGGAAGGGTAAACCAAACCTCAAGGACTTGGTACCTCACATCTGACCAACTACAAACATCCCCACACTTAAAACATGACCAGTATTGAGAAACAAAAGTTGTAGGGTTAGAAAAACTTGGCCTATATTGCCGAGAAGGAATGTCGACTATGAATGAGTATGCATTGAAGGTAAGGAGCATTGCAGATGCCTTGGAAGCGATTGATGCAATGCCCGATGATGATGATTTAGTGTCGTCTACCTTGGGTGGACTTAACAATGAAAAGGCTTGGAAGTCTTTTGTAACTTCTATATATGTCAGAAAGCCATTTCCAGATCTCGATGAGTTGGTCTCCCTTATGATCACTGAAGAGATCAACATGCAGAGTAAGACATCTGAAAAAAGTGGTGAACAGGTCCAAGATTTCTACTCTAGTTCAGGAAGGGGACGTGGCAGGTCCTCTTCAAGAGGCCGTGGTATAGGACGTGGTAGTGACAACCAACAAAAAAGATTGAATCGGCAATTTGGCGATATGCAGGTTTCAAGAGGTTGCGGTAACTTTAGAGGTAGGGGGAGATTTAGAGAAAGAGGTATATGGCAGAATAGAGGTTCTAACAAATCAGTTATTGTGTGTCACTAATATGAGGTTGTGTCTTGTATCGTTGTCAGCTACAGGAGGTAACAAGGTGTCTTCACAACACACATTCTTTGTCCTTCATGGCAGGGATCATGCGGCAGCACCCAGGGAGGTAGCTGGTTGAAGGAATCACAGGAAATTTGTCGATGGCGAGGGATATTGCACTTAATTCACGATCACTCAAATGGATTGAAAGAGCAGGCACTCGCCCCATGACTAATATCACTCGAGAAAATCAAGATGAAACACATAGCTCACACTTAGTTTAGGAATTGACAAGGGAACGATGCAGAGGGAGTATGCCAGGGTGCACAATTGATGGTGCAACAGTGCGTCCAACCCGTTTGGCATAGGTGCAAGGAGAAAAGCCAGGGAGCCTTGTAATGCAGTGTATAGAACAACGTGATGTGTCCTGTGCTGATGGTAGAAACCCAGTCCGTGGGTGCATAGGGAAATGGGAACGTACCTGACTCCAAAGGTCGTAACGTCCCTCAATCCTCACCTCTCGATAATTGATTGAAGAAACACCAGTCACACTCAGCCCACCCTTTGTCTCACGCTCGATTGATTGATGAAACTGTCATGGTAGACCTTGCGTCGCGCTTGAGTGGTTTCCATGCATTGTAAGGCCATCCGTCGTATCTCATCCAAGCATTCCAAGTGTAGGAGATGGCGTTGCAATGACTCACTATCTCCCAAGCGTTCTTTAACTGCCACTCACAAAGAGGGCAATTCCAGCTCAATAGGAAAGATAGCTTCTGTACCATACACTAGCTGGAAAGGGGTCTATCCTATTGCTACCTTATAAGAGGTTCTGTATGCCCAGAGGGCCTCTGTAAGTCGATCGTCCTAGTTGTGACGATGTGCGGCAATCGTTCTTGTCAGAATCGAGCAAAGAATGCGATTGGTGACTTCAACTTGGCCATTGGCTCTAGGATAATAGGGAGTGGACTTACGATGGCGGATCTTATACAGTTCCGTCAACTCCTCCATGATTTTGTTAAGGAAATGAGTACCTCTGGCACTTACACTCAAGGGGACTGCCAAAACGGGTGATAATATTCTCGTACATGAATAGGGCTACACTGTTACCATCATCCCGCTTCAGGGCTTTAGCTTCACATCACTTTGTGACATAATCCGTACACACTAAGATGTATCTGTTATGCTTCTGTCTGGTGGGTGGATCAATGGGACCCACAAAATCAATCCCCCACTTCTCGAACGGCTTTAGGGGAAGAATGGGTTGCAGTGGCATGGCACTTGTTTTGGTGGGTTTCCCCATTTGCTGACAAGCATCACATCTCTTGCAGTAGTCATATGCGTCCTTGTGAAGGGTCATCCACCAGTATCCTGCCAATAGAGCCTTCCTGGTTGTCGCTTCTCCTGCAAAGTGTCCACCACATGGTTCGTCATGGCATGCTTTCAATACTATGTCGATTTCATCTCCTGCAACACATCTTCGTAGCACTTCATCTTTGCCTCTCTTGTACAGGGCACTGCCTAGCAAGGTGTAGGGGGCTGATTTTAACAGAAGCTTCTTCTTCTCACGGCTTGAGATGCCAGGAGGATATTGTTGAGTTGCTAGGAGATTGGCTATGTTTGCATACCAGGGAGTAATTGTTCCAACTAGAAACAAAGAAGCATCAGGAAGGTCTGGATCATCCTGTTCCTCTTCTATTTGAGGGATCCGTGATAGATGATCAGCTAGGACATGGGAATGGCCAGGCTTAGTTATCATTGAAGTCAAACTCCTGGAATAGGAGCAACCATCTCATCAGTCGTCCTTTAACATCTACTTTTTTCATCAAGAAGGACAGGGCTTCATGATCCATGTAGAACTTGAAATGCGTTGATAGTAGATAGTGCCGAAAATTCTCCAGTGCAAACACCATTGCCAAGCACTCAAGCTCTGTCACTGTATAGTTCCATTCCCTGTGAGTGACCTTTCGGCTTGCATAATATATCGGTTGATCTAATTTAGAGGGGCCCTTTTGACATAGGACAACACCTAGCCCTTCAACTGATGCATCTATGTGCACATGGAACTCCTTTGTCCAATCAGGAGGCTGTAAAATAGGTGCTTGGATCAGGCACTGTTTTAGGGTATTAAAGGCTTCTTCGCAGTCATCCATCCAAAGGAAATCAGCTTCTTTCCTTAGAAGCTTGTGCAGAGGGGCTACCTTGGTTGCAAAATGTGCAATAAATCTTCTGTAATAGCCCACATGGCCAAGAAATCCTCTTAATTGCTTGAGGTTTGTTGGTGCTATTAAAGCGGCAATCTTCTCAATCTTTGCCGAGTCTGTTGCAATCCCTTGTGCAGAGACAATATGGCCCAATAGAACTCTTGAGGAGATGCCAAAGACACATTTTTCTGGGTTGAGAGAAATCCCATACTCTCGGCATCTGTCAAAACATTGCTCTAGGTGTCCCCAATGCTCACGGATCAAACTATAGACAAAAAGTCATCAAGATACACCTCAATGAAATCATGCAAATGATTATGGAAGGTAGCCATCATTACTCATTGGAAGGTGGCAGGAGTATTACAAAGCCCAAATGGCATCACTCTGTAGGCATAGGTCCCCCATTCTGTGGTGAAGGTTGTTTTGGATTGGTCCTCTTCTGCGATTTGAACTTGGTTATATCCGCTGAATCCATCCAAGAGGGAATAAAGCTCATGGCTTGCCACTGTGTCCAACAATTGGTCTGTAAAAGGGATAGGGAAATGATCCTTCTTCATCTTCGAATTGAGCTTTCGAAAGTCGACACATATTCGAAGTTTCCCGTTCTTCTTGGGTACTACCACAATGGGTGAAACCCATTCACTGTTAGCCACAGGATAAATGAACTCGGCTTCAAGAAGTTTCAATAATTCGGCCTTCACCAGAGCAGAATAATTAGGATTCATATGTCTTTGTCTTTGCCTTACAGGTTTGGCATCAGGCTCTAGATCAATATGATGTTGACATATTGTGCGATCAATCCCCTTTAGGTCTTTGTAGGACCAAGCAAACACATCTAAGTTCTCCTTGAGGAGGTCTCGAAGGACCACTAGTTCTTCTTCTGGAAGATTGAGACCCACTTTCAGGTGACATTTAGTACCATCAGTATCTAGGAACGTCACTTGTCTTTCACCTTCCACTTCGCGGATAAATGTCCCATGAATTGCTTCTGGGTAGAGGTCTGACTCTTTCAAGAGAGTAGTATCCTCGTCTGATGTCCCACTAGAACCAGTGTCCTCCTTCTAAACAGATGACTCGTTTGTCGGTTGAGGTTGCTGGAAGGGGATCAGAGCTTTGTTTGCTTCTATGTGAGTGGTAATTTCTTCTGGATTTAGGGATTCATCTTCCGAAGATGCATCCAGAAATGTCACATACCACGGACCTACTAGAGGCCGTGGCTCTGATGGCTCTAGCTTTTGTTGGCAGGGGGCATCATCATCATCTTTTCTTTAGACTAAACAGTCATGGCGACAGGAGCCACTGATGAACTTAATCTTTATGCCTTTAATCCATTACTTATATAGACTCTGCATACTTTGTGATCCATTGATCAACCCAAATGGCACCGTAGTCATTCCATCCTGCACCCGAAGATCTTCTGCCTCTGAGGCCTCTGTAGAGACATCAACAAGATCATCCTCTATTAGAGGGAATTCTTCATCTGCACTTTTATAACCTACTTCGTTTTCTTCCTTATCAGTTTCATCCTTGTCCTTTGGAGGCTCTGTCTCTGCTTCTGTAGAGGCTCTGTAAGAGAAGAACAGATCTTCTGTCTCTGCATGCGCTTCTGCTTCTGTCACAACTTCTGACTCTACTTCTGGCTCTGGCTCTGTATCTGTTACTGTCTCTGTCTCTGTATCCGCTATGTCTCTGTTCTATATCCGCTCTGTATCTGCTCTGTCTCTGTACTGTCTCTGCTCTGTAACTGTACTGACTCTACTCTGTCTCTGCAACTATCATGTAATAGGGAGAGCAATACATCCATGCTTCTATTTCACTGTCACAGGTCATTTCAGAAGTTAATTCTAATTGAGGCATGAGGTATTCTCCCATGGACAAGGATTTTGCTTCTCTTGGTAGTTGGCTTATAGTGCCCACTGTTAGGGACTGTGCCTCTATTTTCTTAGGAAAGATCTGCTTAACAGCCTCTTCATCTCCTGATATACCATCTGTTACCTCATTAGAGGAGTCAGTTATGAATTCAATGGATGTGGATCCATTGCCTTTTTGCGGTCCATACAACTTTAACACCGCTTTGTTGGGTCCTCTGCCTAGGGTTAGGGTTCCTTTGAACTAGTCTGTCCTGGCTCTTGCTTCAAAAAGCCAAGGTCTTCCCAATAGCAGAGGCTATGAGGTCCCATAAGAATTTGGTTTGACCACCAGATATGTCAGCCAATAATCTCTTCCTGCAAGGGTTGTTTTTACGTATGGGAGGATGCCCAATGGTTTGACTCTGCTTTGGTCTGCCAATCTAATAAGCCACTGTGTAGGTTGAATTCCTTGCAACTCTAAGTCCTTCATTGTCACATCCATCATTATGTTTACTAATGAGCCTCCATCAATCAATGCATCTAAAATAAAGCATCCTTCTATCCATACACTAATCTCTAGGGTTCCAAGATCTAGGAAGGCATTAGCCACATCTACTTGCTTTACAGGCTCTGGGGCCTTATTGGTCTTGGTTGCTGTTGAAGAGCGATCCTTAGTCCACACCTTCTTGTCAAGATGCTTTTGAATCTCTTTTGGCAGCTGGGAGATAGCATCAGCAGCTGTCGGAATGTTAAGTTTGGTTTAAAAGTGTCTAGGTCTTTGACCAAGTCATAATCTTTGATAGGATCCACAGGCTTCTCCAGCCGGCTGGGGAATGGGGCGACACCCATTTTCATATTTTCTTTTTCTTCTAATAATTGTTGCATTGGCACTTCTTCTGTTTCTGGAAGTGCTTCTGTATCATCCATCTCCTGGGCCTCTAGTCCTATCTCTGGGACTATCTCTATAGCTTTCTGTGGCAATGTAGTGCTCTGTACTGTACTGTACTGTTCTGTACTGCTCTGTCCCTCTGTAGGTAGATTGAACTTCACAGTCTTGGTAGGAGAGTCATTTTCATTCTGAACCACTGGTTCCTTCTTCTTGGTGCGCGTACCAGCGGCAACTTTACCTTCTATTGGCTATCAGTGGCATTGGCCTTTATAGGGGCTGGACTAGGACAGTCCTTTGTAGTGTGGCCTTCTCCTTTACATCGACTGCACAAGGGCTTGTAATCCACAGATCGTCTAGGGTTTGGACAGTTTGGGGAGATATGTTCCTTTTCTTCACATCTGTAACCTTCCACCTCTGATCTTTGACCACCGCTAGACTATCGTCCTCTGTAACTTTGAGAGGGAAACCTCCTGGACCAAAATTAGGACCAAATTTCCTAGGCTTTGATCCAATATCCTGTGTTGTCATTTTGGATTCTAGCAAGTTGAACCTTGCATTTTCATCATTTTGTCTTCGTTCATGCATTTCTTTCAGAGAGCAAATATCCTCTATATGGCTCTTCTGCAAACAGTAGGAACAGAAGGCTCTAGGAATGGTTTTTTTTTTGGTACATTCAGTGGCTAAATGTCCCACTTGATGACACTTCCCACACCATGTATTAGAGGCAGTATTCACCTTTAGCGTCTGTAGCTGCTCTGTAATCACATCCAGAAGCTCTTTCTTGATACTTGCAACTGAGTTGGATAAGTAGTCCTTTCAATTTTCACCTCCTCCTGAAGTACTTGTAGTGGGATTTTGTGAAGCCTCTGTAATTACTGCATAAACTGGTTGGGTAGATCCAGAGGGTCCTTTGTTCTGGCTTTGATTTAGAGCTCCTGTTGAGACTTGGGGTTGTTGATTCCAATTTGGTAGGATTCCACTGTTGTTGAGTTGCCATTGGAGGAACTGTTTGAGGCCACTGTTGTTGTGGTTGAAACATCATTTGAGGCACTGTCGTCTGCGCAACCACAGTGGATTAGGTGCATTATACTGCGGCACTGTTTGCATCTGGGGATAGGGGTAGGGAACTGTCCCTGGGACTGCATTTGGTGGGTATACCATTCCAGGCATGGGAGGAGGTAAGACTCCTCTTCCTGGAGTCATTGACAACCTTGCTTCAACTTCGTCATACAATCTTGCATCTTCCACTGCAACTTGCAGATTGATTGGTCTTCTCAATTCTACGAACTTGTGAACTTCTAGTTGTAGGCCCCTGAGAAACACTCCTTTCTGGATGCCTTCATCCAAATGATGGTTAGTCCATCTCTTCAGGATGGATTCCATTCGCGAGACATAAGCTTCTACTCTTTCTCCAGAGGACTGACTTAGGTTCATGAACTCCTCTCACATCCACTCTTCAAAACCTTCATGCTTGAATTTAGTGAGGAAGGCCAACTTCAGGTCGTCCCATGTGCCAAAAGTTCATGTTGCTTGTCTCTCATACCACTGAAACGCCGCGCCCTTGAAAGTGGCAGGGAAGATTACTAACCAATGCTCAAGGGTTTTGGCATTGTTAGCCACACATGCTACCATGAATTCTGCTACATGAAGATCAGGGTCTTCATTGTACTCTTCCTTAAAAACTGGCAATGGGACTACATTTGCTGGCCTATCATCAATATTTCTAGGACGAATCTGACTAGGAAGGGAACCTTGAGTTGCCATGGGGACTTCTGTAAAGAGTGCTTTTAGGGCGTTAAAGGAGGCTTCTGTTGTAAGCTCGTTCTCAGCTTTGATTTTTGCCTTTTCTCTTCTCACGTACCTCTGGACTCATTCTAATGCTTGCCTCTTTATTGCGTCATTCATCAGGGGTTTGGCTTCAACTAGTTGGTCTGGACTCAACATGATAGTATCAGTGGGAGATTCAGTCTCTAAGGGATTCTCTAGCCAACATCTTTTCTACTTCCTTCTTTTCAACATCTCTGAATTTGGCTTTCAAACCACTACAGAGGGGAAGATATTCTGTTCTGAAAGTATCAAAACTCATTCTTCTTAAGATCGTTGTTGCGTCATTATAATAATGCCAGCTTCTGAGGGTTTGAACAGTGTATGTTGTGAAAAACACTCTGTCTACCAACTTCCAGTGGGTTGCTAATTGGACAAACAGAAGATTGTCGATGCAGCAAGCATCCCACGTATCTTGCTGTTGAGCATCCACGAGCAAATTCCAACTCTTTTCCTTCTTGTCTTCGTGAACCTCCACAGACCAAGACTCCTGAAGCTTCTTCACAATCTCCCACTTGATGATGTCTGGAAACTTCTCAATGAATGCCAAATCTTCCATGGATGGTCATTCTCTCTACTTCTACTCTTCAGTTTGTTCCCAAACAGTTTGTTACCAAGATGCAAGTTTCTGTTGCTTCAACAGGAAGAGGAAACAATCCACCACATAGAGCATGCATCATGATGGTGATATGTTTCTGCCATTGTGGAATGAACTTCTTGTGGAAAGTGGCTTTAATTATGAGAAATTCCAACTCTTCAGTGGAAGAAGGAACTTTACAAACATCCATTGAATTCTTCTCTTCTTGGCAATGCCATTTCCTTCATTTTCAGCCTCTTCTGGTGCTTGTTGATGGCAAATTTCCCCGGGGCTGCGCACCAAAAACATGGAGCCCCAAGAAGAACACCAAGTAAAATGGAATTCTATTACAAGAAAATCTATCTTGTAACATCAACACACTTTTATTTCATTATTTTGATCATCAAAACAAAGAAAACAACAAATCTTCACGCAGCATCATAGTAGATATCTCCCACGGATTTGATAGAATCAACCATAATCTTCAACATCTTCATAGAATCCATCAATATAACAAAGAACACAAAAGAATACACCATCTTTGAATGGAAATCAATCACATAGTATTCATCTTCAATGTCTTCATAGTTCTCTCTCTCAATCTCCCATATACAGTTACACTGTTTTGATAAAATTTACTATCTCCGACTCTCTCTCTCTCTCTCTCTCTCTCTCTCTCTCAATAGTACATACTCTCCTCACTACAATACTCTCATAATAACCCTCAATAATCCTTCTTAGGTCGTGGATGCACCTCCCAAGAGGTATGTCTGATATGAAGAGTCACTAGAGCCACTACAGTGTCTTTTCACAGCTCACTACTGTCACTGTCACTTAGTCTTTTCTTTAGTCTTCAGTAGCTGTTTCTTCCACTTGTTTTAGCTCTTTTGAACTTAGATTCATCCTTTCCAAAGGTTAGAAAACTTTCCCAAAGTCACACATACATTCTACAGAAGACTTACAGAAGGTCTATAGAACAGTTACAGTACAGCACCAGAACAGCTACAGTACAGTTACAGTACAGAGACAGAGCAGAGACAAAGCAGAGACAGAGGCTCTATAGAGGGTCTATAGAAGGTCATCAAAACCTCATAACTCATACTCAAACCATTCCAAACTATCAAAAACTATTCAATATGCTTCCAAAAGATCTCAATCTTCATCAATCATCAATCCATGCTTCATACAGAAGACAATCAGAACAAAACAGAAGCTATATAGAACCAATTAGAAGCTCAACAAAACCTACCAGAATATCACAGAGCTTCATATCTCCACTGAGAATCATCATAAACTTCCAAAACATAATCAATATCATCTAAAACACTCTCAAATACTCCCTTTAACAGCCATATATCACTCTAAATCCATCAAAAATCAATCATTCAGTCCTCAAAATTAATAAAAATTAGTCAAAAATTCAGTCTTTTTTCACTCTCAACAATTTGCAGAGGCTTTTGCAGGCAAAGCAATCTATTCTTTGAGTGATCTTTACTCCGGTTATGATCAGTTTCAGCTTGCAATTGAAAGCAGGGATATCACAACCACGAAGAATCCTTTGGGGTTAGTATGGATGTGTACTCCCCCACAGGGTGCAACAAACTCAGTGGCACACATGACAAATGCTATGAATAGGGTACTTAGGGATTTTATACCACAATTGACTATGCCCTTCTTGGATGATGTTCCAATCAAAGGGTGTGTAGTGGATGAAAAGAATGAAGAGATGGATGCTCATGGATGTAGACAGTTTGTTGGAGACCATATTGTGGATTGTGAGAGGATTTTGACGCGTCTAGAAGAGGTGCATTTAACTCTTTTTGGACAAAAGTTTGTCTTCAGAGTTGAAGAGGTTTTGATTGTTGGGCATATGTGTGGGCCTTATGGATGAAGGCCATCACCAGCAAAAATAGATGGGATTGATAGAATGCGAGATGTATGCATGAATGTATCAAAGGTGCGTAGATTCTTGGGTGCATGTGTGTTCTATTTGATATGGATTCCTCACTTTGCACATGTAGCCGATGCTCTTTATCAGCTTTCAAGGAAAGGTCAGAAATTTCATTGGGAAAGGAAGCATTAGAAAGCAATGAAGAAATTGAAGCAACTCTTAAAATCTGCTCCTACGTTGAGAAAGGCTGACTATTCACATGGAAAGCCTATCATTATTACTGTTGATACAAGCCCAATCGGGATTGGATGGATAATTGGGCAAAA